>NW_004567115.1:15460632-15507329 GCF_000260355.1 Condylura cristata
AGTTCCCATTGGCCTGCTGTATTTCAAGCTTCATCTCTAGTGTACCAGGTATATCCAAAGCAACCAAGGGAACCACCTCAGCTAACCTCAGTGCTCCAGTGTTAACCTCTAAACACTGTCTTCCATAAGCACTAACCAAATAGAACTATTAAAAATGGAGATAGTGGTATCAAAATTCCCATCCCAACCATCTTTTTAATGAGGCTAGCAATTTCATTTTCATCTTAGAATTCTCTATGGCTTAATGTTTATTACTGAATATGGCTTAGTTCCAACAGTTCCTATTTGTCATGGCCTATTAAGATTGCATGAAAGATAGATTAGCACATATCCTCCTTATAAAGGGTAACAGACCCTATTTACAGACATTACCCAGCCCAAACATACATTCTGGAGAAGGGGAAGGAATTACTATCCAGTCACTCTTTCCAGCTTGCAATTCTACCCACCATTGCTTTATTCTAACAACATCTCTAACCCTCCCAAATTTATGTCATTCCTATGCCCAATACTGTACCATTCAGAGTATAACTCCAATTCTCCAACTGTCCCTCTGCCATAGTTTTTTGTTGTTTTGTTTTTGTACTGGGCATCTATATCAAACATTCCTGAGAAAGGTTTGGGTACCAGCCACAAATCACTTTACCTATCACTGCATAGAGTATAAGACCTCTAGCTAGAAACTATAAACCAGAGATTTTCTTGGGGGTAGAGAGGAAATTGGATCAAAACAGGTGGAAAGTGCACAAGGGATGATGGTGATGGTACATAGGTGAATTGGGGGTGAGAACTCCTTGGGGACCATACACAAGATGATAAAACATACATTGTATGAAAATGAAGAATGATATAAAAATAAGATAAAACAAGTTCTCTTGCCAGAGATTAAGAAGCAAGTATGTCTTGGTCGCTCAATCTTTTTTCACATTTTAAAGCACAGAGAGAATGCATTCCTCTAGACAGAATAGTGAGAGCAAACTTACCAAGACTTTTTAGAAAAGTGAGGTTGTGGGACCCCTCTCCACCATTAGCCACTAGTTTTAGTTGACAGTCCAATACAGATGTCTTTGCTCATAAAAGTTCTCAGTCATTTGAGGTTCAGCCACCAGCCCAAACAGTTGTTTCCACTCAGCAATACAGAATGTCAACTGTGTGTGTCCCTAACTGCTATTTCTAAGAGATCATGCCAATAACCTCTCTGGGTTTTATTAATATTGGTTTGTAAGTAATGCTTGCAAGGATCCCTTTGAGATACCATAGTTACCTGAAACTGGCTTACATTATATATATATTTTTTGAGTAATCAATAATCATAGTTGTTACTTTACTAATAAAATTAACATTCCTCTTGATCACTGAAGAGGCTAAGACTGAAAAATCTCATTATACTGATTTTTAGTTTTTTCTACTTCCACCTACTCCACTGTTAGTACTTCAGCTTTTATCAAAATTGCTAACTAAGATTCAGGGAATAGAAATGTCATTTGATTTGCTCTTTGCCTGCCACCCCCTATTTATATACTTAGTCACTTCCTCCAAATCTAAATAGATTTCCTACAAATTCCATTGAGACTCATCCCAGTAATATAACTTGGGTTTGCAGCATTTCATATTAAGTGTGGCATAAAGTTTTCATAGTATTTTTCCCATTCTTTTTCTTGTAGCAGTAGTAATAGTGATAAAATAATAGTAATAATACTACTTTAAAATAATAACTAGTTTTAACTATTGCTCTTGATGGGGACATGATAAGACCTCACTCAACACATAAATCCAAAGTTGGACCTCATTGTCAAATTAGACTCACACAAATCAGATTTTTACGCAGCAAGCTTTACTAATAATTTAAGAATTCAAAGTGCTGAGGGCTTTGCAGGGAGGTCCATGACCCCCAACACAGCTCTCCAGTGCTTCTCGACTACCTTAATAGATGAGATCTGTAAGGGATGTGTGCAATCATCCCTCTTACACAGAAGTCATTCCGATTATTAAAATAATTATCTTCAGGTAGCTGCATAGTTAATGTGACTTTTTTTTTTTTCTAGAGCCACAAGCCATAAAGTTCTAATTTCCATATTTGTTGGCCATCAACAACCCTAGCGAACCAAGTTCATCCTTGGAAAATAATTCCAAAGATAGCAACTGTCCGGCTAGCATGTAAGAGTTTGCTTCCAAAGAAACTTTCCAGCAAGTTTATAATGAAATCTCTCTCTCCTGGATTCAGCCCTCTACCCTGGAAGGGGGGTAGGATGGATGACAGGTCTGCTGCTTACCATTTACTTTACACTGCCTTCATTTCTATTAAGAACCTTGAATTATTCTTCCCCAAAATGGGGCCCCCAAATAATATTTTCAAGTACCTCCCTAGAGGGGTTTATACCCCTGGCTCTGCTACATGCAAGCAGCAAGAAAAGAATGAAGAAACGTTTTCATGCTTCTTTCTCTGTTCTAATGTACCCTTTCTGCTGTGCTTTACCCAGTCTCCTTCATATCCTGTTTATCCCATGTGCATTTCACTTGTGCTCCTTTATCTTTCAAATTTCAACTTCTTCTCCTCATTACCTACACACACACACACACACACACACAAACACACACACACACACACACACACTAATTTTGCATCCCCATGCAAATATATCCTTTCTTTGGTATGTTATCACTTAAGGAAACTACTTTCAAATACCATTAATGATAGCCACATCAACTGAATGCCTACTCTTTGGCTTGAACTTTTTCTAGCCAACTTACAGGATTTATAATAACTGTATCAACCTTACAAAGCAATTTTCATCCTGTATTTTATAGTCATTTAAACAACATTATATGATTAGCAAATGGAAAAATCTAAACTCAGGCCTCACTTTGTGACTGCCTTCAGAATGCAGGATCCTTTACTGCTACATAGATACACTGATTTGATTCTGTTTCACAGTGTTCTGTACATGATTAGTTATTTCTTAACTTTCCTATGAAATATGAATATTCACAGAAAGTACTGTGCATTTCCATCTTAATACTGCCTTCACATGAATAGTCTATCCTTAGTCCAGCAATTTAATAATATCAATTGAATATGTAAATAGGAAAGAGTAAGTTATGAAGACTTTTTTTGTCTATTTTACAATACTGGGGTAGGAATATAATACAAATATATCTATCCATTCTTGAAGGTTAATCACATGTTCAGGCTGATGCATTTGTTAGGGTAAAGGAATGACTACTTCAGCCCAAAAGACTACTTGAACCCAAAACACAGGGACTCAAGATAACAGAAGTTAGACTTCTCCCTCACATGATACATTGAGCTATTAGATTGCCTTTGATGAATGAGATTATCCATGGAACAAGGTATGTTGTAAACTCGCCATCCTCAACATAAGGTTTTCAACTTTACTGCAATGCTCTCATTCCTAGTCAGCACTGGGGTAAAAGCAGGACCCTAGGGAAACAGTATTCTCTTTAAATAGTGATACAGAAGTTGAACGTCAGTTTCTTTCACATATTGCTGACCAAGCCAGCTGACCATGAAGATTAGATGTGGTGGCCCTCCCTGGTGGCGCAACAGGTTAGGATGCAGCACTGCAAGCTGGCCACAGCTGATTTTTTTTATTTCTTACTCATTCTCCCTGTCCCTCACAGGTCAGTCGGGAGCTCTGCTCAATATTTTGTCCTTGTCCCTACATTGAGCATCTCACTGACTATGAAATAACTGTCTGGCTCTATACCATGTGCTGTGACAGAAGAAAATACAACAGATCCCAGGAGTCTTTCATTGCCAGGTAGAGGATGTGGCCACTAGTGACACCTAAGAGTTCCACAGTGGGCTTTAAATGAGTCAGATCAAGTGTCAGGAGTCCTAAATCCTACTCTCAATTTGCCACTATTAATCAGAGGGAGACTTGTTGGGCCTCCATGCAAGCCCTTACATTACGGTTGCCTTTTACTCTATGAATCTATGAATATTAGTAAGTTAAATCATAACAATATCTTTTTTCTGCTCTCTACTCTTTGTGACAGTTATTGTTGTAGCCTGTGACAATACTTTTAGCATATTTGTATATGGCATTCTAACTTGCAATTTTTTCATTGTGTACCTGGCATACCCTTTTAAAACTGGTCAATTAATAACACGCTCATTTCACTGATGAGAGATCTGCCCATTGCTGAATAATCACTAAGCATCCAAACCAAAATTAGAATCCAACGTTTTTTATTCTAGTTTGGGATGTTGGAACAATGACATCAACATAGTTCAGCAAATGCCTTTCATTGGCTCAGAAAAAACAATAAAAAATAGACAAATGCTCTATGAAGAAGCAAAAGATGCTTAAGAGGAAAATAACTTTGTTCAGATGGACACGTTTGTAATACATATATGTCAGCATTTTTATGAAGGAATAATATTTCAGATCTGACTGAAGTAAAACAGTCATAAATTAGAGTAGCTGAACTTCAGTGGGTTTTTACAAATATATCATCAACCAAAGATTAATCCTCAAGTTCAACAGGTACTGTATATAACAGAAGAGCAAACCCAGAGAGAAATAACTGAGAGGAAGCACTTCAAGACAGTGTGGTGATCAGTGAGGTCCCCTGGGGATCATTATGAAGACAACTTTGCTGCCCTTTCTATTTCTAAGGCTCAGGAAGAACAAAAAAGTAAAAAGGATAAACTTGTAAATGACTTTTAAAAATCTTGAAGAGGCCCTTCCTGGTGGTGCAGCAGGTTAAGCACAGCACTGCTAAAGCCACTTCAGCATGAGTTCAATCCCTGCCTCAGAGGTTGGCACGGCCAACCTCTCCTGACCCGCCTGCTGCTCCCCTCAGCAGTGTACTTTGTCAGTCGATCTGTTCTGCTCCCCATCTGTCTCTCGTGAAGCTATTCACTGCCCTTGAACCTCTGGCCTGTACCCCAGTTTGTATAAATTAATAAATTTTTTAAAAAAATCTTGGAGAGGGATTAAGTTAGGAAAACATAACTGGATTTTCAATAGCACTGACAGAATTGGTGTCCAGGGAAATAATTTATTACTTATATAACTTAGAATGATTAAATAAATATGCAATAAAAAGGTTAGTGGCAAATAACCCAGTAAGAACAAGAGCAATGAGGAACAGAATCTGTAGACTTAAGGTTTTTATGTATCAGCGACAAAAATTAAGCTACATAATTTGGGAACCGGATTACTGAGAGTGGCTATATTGATGCATTAATCTTGAATCTGAGATACAGAATACAAATAAAGTGTGACAATTCTGTAATTGTTGCATATTCTACAGCCTGCTTATACTTTTGCTGGATTTTAATTTTGTCTGCTCTTGTCTTTCATGTGTAAAATTATCTTTTGTTTCTTCAAAATCAGATATTCACAATTTAAGAAAACTAGAATTGATCAGATCTTACAGCTTGGTTTTCTAAATGGAGGCAACTGAGGCTGGAGGTCAATTTTTGCAGTTATTGATTGGATTATATACTCATTTTGGTCTGATCGATCTCTGAAATTTGCAAGAGTACCTGAGTCCTGTTCCATGTTTACATAGTTCCACAAGTTTCCATAAGAGGATACCTTCTACAAAATGGTTATCTAATTCATACTACAGTGATACTTAGCAGATTTATTCCAAGTATCTATAAAATAGGTGCTTTATGTCTATAATCTTAACTCTAATAAATATTTTAGTACTTGTATTCAGAATGTAAAATTGACATTTCAACTGGAATTAAAAATGTCAAATTCAAAAGCTTCCAAGATTATACTACTTTTTATGATTCTGAAATTCACTTAAATTTATCATGCCATTTGTTAAACCATGTTTATCTAACCCTGTCTCTATGCCCAAGTTACTTTTGCTAAGAAATAAGTAAAAGCTGGGCCCTTCCTGGTGGCACAACCAGTTAGGATGCAGCACTGCAAGCTGGCAGCAGCCACTTCAGTGCAAGTTCAATCCTAGCCCTGGAGGTGACCCACATGGCATTATAGACCTCCAGTGGCCCGCCTGCTGCTAACTCCAGCGGTGTGCTTTGTCAATCTGCCTGTTTTGCTCCCCACTGTCTCTGGTGAATCATTACCTCACCATACCCTTGGCCTGCACCCCAGTTTTGTGTGCATAAATAATCTTAAAAAAAAAAAAAAAGGAGAGCAAGAGAAAGAAGTAAAATCTGTAAAATCTACCACTCTCAACAGAGAAGAGGACTACAATCCCAGACTCTAGCATTAGTAGGTCTCTAAAAGAACTGAGAGACTGTCATTTTATCCCTGGTAAAGCAGAACCTCCCAAAGAGGCATTTTGGATGACTGGACACTGGAAAGTGGAAACACTTATAAGAGAATCAAGAAGAGTCTGCTGTTAACACAAGGTTGGGCATTTCTAGAAATTACAATGAAGAACATGCTTAGCTGCTGATATCACTTGCCCTCTACTCTCTCTTCCTCTATCCACTGCTATTGAAAGTCCATCAAAGGTCATAGGACATTTCCTGGCAGATGTGAATACCCAATACCAGTATGGGACCAATATTAGTGATCTGAGCTAGAGAAAGCATACCCTTAGCAGTAAGCCACTACTCAGCTCACCTGACAGTGGGGGATCCACAGGGCCAAACCTTAACGTTTATCTCTTTAAAGATGCAAATATAAAATTAACATAAAATGTTTCATGTATAAAATGTTAGCTGTCAAATCAGTTTTATTTCAATCTACTATATTGGTCAAACAAAATTTACCTGCAAGCAATTTGTGATCTCTGGGAATTTGTACCCTGATCAAAACGTTAACTTAAAATATAAATATACATACATTCCAAGCCATAATAATAGATAATATTCTTTAATAGATCTTAATGACAACATTTGTGGAGACTCATATGCTGTAGGGTTTTATAATACAGTTTCCCAAAACAATTGGTAATGAAAATAAGTTAAATTTCTAAATGATTCATTTTTGGAACTTGTTAAAAGAGCGATATGATATTTATAATCATTCAGATCACCTGACACCAAATTTCATTTTTTTTTATTTTAGCAAGAAAACTCAATATTAGATATAGATTAAGAAAAATTTGCAGTCTGTTAAGGCAAAATTAATATATCTTAAGTACATTCATTCAATGTACTCAATGTTCAATGTTCAAAACAAAACATTGGCCATTTATAAATTCTCCAATAGTCAGAGTGAGAACATAATGTACAAAGTTGTTCATGATGATATAGGGAGATGGTTAAGAACAAAAGCATTTAGTTAGTGATAATACAAGTTTCAGACAAACCTTGAGTGAGCAAAATTTCTGACTATAATGGAATGACATTTAGATCTCAGTTGAATGGATCTTAAACTTTTTAAATTAACTTATGTATTTATTAGAATCATGTTTTCTGTGAAGTTGTGCAGAAAACATAAGCTAAGACAGATGATATTGTGATTTTATAAAGCCTTCAAAGACAAACTACTATCTATCCTTCTCAAACAGTTCCAAAAATTGAGGAAGAGGAGATGTTTCATTTTATAAGGCCAAAATCATTCTGAATGCAAAAGCAGTCAACTAAAAGTTAGCCAACTTTTGTATTCAACTTGGAACATAAGAAAATAGTTTGGTGACACTGCAAATGCACATACAAAATAAACATGCTTAGATTCGATTTCATTTTTATGTCCAGTATATCTGTGTTTAAATTCAAATAATACCATTAAAAGAAAATTTTATGTTTGATAATTGGGCTAACATAAGTTATTGGAATGTCTGATACATATATGAGACAAAGTTAAAAGGTAATAATAATTTGCCATCAATTCTAGAAGCTATAGTCCTCCTTTTAATATTGGAGTTGTAATAAAGGTTGTCTTAACAGAGACCTTAATGAACAGACTTAAACTAAATTGAATTGTAGTTCTCTTCTACCTACTGTCTTGGAAGATGCTGGCCAACAATGTTTAGTTAATTCCATGCTATCACAAAGAGCTTCCTCTATCCTATATTCTACTTAATGAGTTGTTTTTGTCTACATATCCAAGACATGTCCTACCATCAAGAATGTATTCAGTTAAGGAGCTGAGGAAAAGACAGAAGAACCATCCCTTTTTTATAAGACCTGAACTTTGCTAATACTTTTTCTTTGAGATAAAATTCACACAAAATGAAGTTCACATTAAAAAGTCTAGAGTATGGTCATCTCTGATGGCACAGTGGGTTAGGACTCAACACTGCAAGCAAGCCATAACCGCTTCAGTGCGAGTTCGATCCCTGGCCCAGAAGGTGATCCACAAGTGCTGCAGACCTCTCCTAACCTGCCTGCTGCTCTCCTGAGCAGTGTACTTCATTAATCTGCTTGTTCTGCTCCCCACTGTGTCTCTGGTGAATCCTCTCACCACCCCTGCACTCTGGCCTGTACCCCAGTTCTATATAAATAAATAAATCTGTGAAAAAATTCTAGAGTGTGCAATTCAGTGATTTTCCATGTATAGTTATGCAAACACCATTACTAACTAATTACAGAATATCTTCATCACCCAAAAAGAAGACCTATCTACCAACCGTCCTTTCCTACTGCCCCTGGAAACAATCAGTTTAATTACTTTTATCCTGGATTTGCCCATTTTGATCTTTAACATAAACTATGATGTGATATTTGACCTTTTGTGACTTCATCCTTTAAGGTTCATAATTTTTATGTAATATGTTCCTTACTCATTTTTATTGCTGAGTAATACCCATTGTATGGATATGCCTGAATTTTATTCCATCAGTCAATGGACATTCAGATTGCTTCCAACTTTTGACTATCGTGGATAATGTTAATATACACAAACATGTAAACTTTTTTGTGCACATATTTTCAGTTCTCTTGGGTTCATATATAGGAATGGAATTTCTGAGCCATTTAGTTACAAAATGTATATGTATATATTGTGTAGTCCTTATTTGTTTTTTCTTTTACATCATTATACAAAATTTTGTTACAAGGAATATTGGAAATCTTGGGAAAGCTGGGGAATATTGTCTATATTCTGGCAACTGCATGCCTGGCTAACAACTACCCATAAATCAAAAAATGCTATTACTTTTCATTTTGAAAGCTTTATTGCTATGTATCATTTTGTTGGCATGAATATCAATGTGTTCTCTTTTACCAATGTATAGAACACAGTCATTCATTCCCAGGAAAGGTAACCCAAATTTCTTATATCAGAATCATCTTTATTGGAAAGATGTGTTCTCCAGGTACTTCACCTCTCCACTAAATGGTATGTTATTGCACCCAACACATTCAATATGTAACAGTGATCCATAGGAAAACCACAATGTAGCTTCTCTTTGGAAAAGGCAAACTTGGGAAACACAAGAAGTAAATGATTCCTGTAAAATAATCACATACTTCTGGGCAGGGAGAGAAAAGACTCCTGCCCTGGTAGCAGAGTAAAAAGCCATCTCCAGCTTTTCTCTCTAAATAGTTTGCATCTGTTGTTTTCTATGACCCATAATGTTGTTGTTTGGAATACGGTTCTTAATGCACTGATATACACAAGTCTTACCTGAAGTGACTACAATATATCCTTGGGAAAAAAATCAGCCATCTGGAGGTAGTCTGGGGTGATAAAGCAAGGAAGGAATTTTAATCTGAATTTTAGCTGTTCAACTAGCTTATCTTGTCTGGTCTTTACGACAAAAAAGATTCTGGGCCACAGACATCTCTCTTTTTAAAACTACCTTCTTAGAGTCACTGCTAACTTGTAACTATCAATGTTACAAGATCCCAAATTACCAGACTCATAGCCTCCTTAGACTTAGACTGCTGCCTAAGAATAATCTAGCTTTAAAAAGAGCCAAATTATACACACACACATACACCCACACACACGCAACACACACTGAATTCTATTCAGAAAACATTTTAAGAGTCAGTTTAGTAGTTTAGTGCTGTATCTGGGCATATAGTTTTGTTGTTAGACAATCCTAGACCAGAGCCTACCTCTGACCCTCCCTGTATGACTTTGACTAATTTATTTAATGCCCCTAGTTACCTGAAGAATGAAAATAATTCAACTTCATGCCTAACATATAGAAAGGGCTAAATAAATTGTAGATATTTTGAAACCATTTTCATATTTCAGGTATTGTTTGGGTCTTCATTTTCCTTGTTATATACAAGTTTTTCTCAAGGGAAATTACTACTTTTATTATTATGTCTTCTGCTTTTCAATTCATCTATAGTTCTAAAATTGATTGTTCACTATATAATGAAATATAATGTTTTGATTAATGTTCAATATTACTGATTAAGAAATGAGTTAGAGCAGTCAACACCTATGATTTTCTATGGATAATAGTATTTGTAGTTAAATGAATGGGAAGACTATTCCATATATATTTGTGATAGCATTCAATTCAGGTGAGATAGCCTTTCTGATAAACCTTCTTGGGAAATGAGTGCTCTTGAATAGTTGTTTTTCATGTCCATGAGACATGTACAACCAAATTGCGTCTCCAAAAACCTGTATCATTCAGCATGATGCATGGTGCCAAGTTGCAGTTGGCAATAAGGGGGGAAAGTGCTAAATTACTGTACTGTATAACACCTTTTAAAATGAACCTTAAATGAACAATTCATCTCTTGAGCTCAATATGCTGTGTGCATGTTACTAAATAAAATCTAAGGAAATATTGAATAATCAGAATTTTCAAGTACATAAGACCCAGATAATAAAATTTTTTAATATGAATTAAACTAATGTATAAGCTTACCATTATGAGGCATCAATTATCCAGATTAATTTATACTAATTCAGAACAATTGATTTAACAAAAGTCATTTAACAAAATTGTTCCAAATTAGTATAAATATTCAATTTATATGTCTGATAATTCTGACTTCAAGATTTGAACTTTAGGTTATTCATATATAAATATCATGAGTTACTGCATGTTATTAGCCAAGTGTAACGAAAAAGCAAATTCATTTGGTTTATCATACTTCCTCACAATATAAGGAAAGCTGGGCTAAGACCTATAGGACTCCTCCTGGACAGCTTACATTAATAATTCTTCCTGCCACTCTGTTTACAAAACATTGTCAGTTAAAAAAAATGCAAAGTTCAGCCCTCCCAGGTGGCGCAGCGGGTTAAAGCACAGCACAAAGAAGCTTGGGCCACTTCCGCATGAGTTCGATTCCCGCCTGCCCCGGAGGTCCGCTGCTCCCCTCAGCAGTGTACTTCCTCAATCTGCCTGTTCTGTACCCCACTCTGTCTCTGGTGAAGCCTCTCGCCCTCCGCATCTCTGGCCTGTACCCCAGTTCTGTACAAATAAATAAATAAATCTTTAAAAAAAAATGCAAAGTTCAATTCTGGGTAGTAACTAACAAAGTTAACTTTATTTGAATATGTAGCCTGATCACAAAGTAGAAAAGGAGGACATATGTGATTTATATTCTGATCTTCACTTATTAATGGCTCCTGCCCCTACAGGAAGAAGTGGGAACTACAACAGAGAAGGAAAATAAGTAGGCATTTCTTAACTTGGAAGCCATGATTTTGTATTCTACCCTGAGACTCTAGGTTTAGTAGTCTTCAAAGTATGCTCCCCTCATAGATCAGTCACTTGAATTTTCTTGACCCACATAATTGCTTTTTATTCCATACAGATGTTGATCGCTGTTACAACTTTATCTTCATTATCTCTACAAGTTAGATTTCATTTTTCCAAGCTTTAGTTCAAACCCACACAGAAGTATTAGCTGTCTTTTTTGTTATTACCTTTTCAAGCATAGAGCTTCTAAGCATATCATAAACATAATACTATGTCCATCATTTCTCTTCATTTCAACAAATATAATTAAAGTTTTGGCTTAAAGATAGTTGACTTTTATTAATACCACTAAGTTTTGGGTTGGTTTCTTCCACTATAAAATGGATATAATAACAACTTCTTATGAAGTTTAAAAGAACCTACTATGTTTGGAATATGTTTAGCATCATACCTCCCCAGGATAAAAACTCTAGTTCAATAAAATATAAGAATTTTTATTATGAGTATCACTTATACTTTGACCATAGCATTTATTTTATTAATTATAAAATTTGAATTAAAACTGTCAAATTGTGTAAAATATTTAGAATCAGTCTGAAACATAAGCCATACAAGAATTACACAATAAAAGTATACTTGAGGGCTCTCCATGGTGGTGCAATGGGTTAAAGCACCACATTATGGAAGCTCTCCAAAGCCTCTACAGTACGAGTTCAATTCCCAGCCAGGGAGTTGACCCACATGGCGCAGTAGACCACTCCTGAACAACCCGCCTACTGCTCCCTTCAGCAGTGTACTTTGTCAACCTTTCTGCTCTGCTCCCCTCTGTCTCTGGCGAATCCTCTCACTGCCCCTCTGGCCTGTACCCCAGTTCTGTAAGCATAAATAAATCTATATATCTTTTCATATATATACACACATACACACATACACACACATACACACATACACACACACACACTTGAGATTGACACCTTAGTTCATTAGTTTCTATTAGAGGCATATCGACTGCCCTCTCGTGGCGACTTCCATAACAGAAACTTTACTAGAACGTATAGTTTTGTTTTGGTTTTTTTTAATCATGGTAGCTTAGAAAATATACAACACTTGTATTTAAAAGAAAAAAAAATCAGTTAAACCATTAACCAAACAATTATACCTTCCACTCGGTAATGAGTAACTAAATATCTCTACCTTAAGAAAAAAAAAAAAAACACAGTATTTAAATATTCTTATGCTTATTAAAAGATTAATTTGGGGAATTTTTATTTTTATTGTATTGTTTCTTATTGCAGTTAACATGGATATACAGTTCACAAGTATAAGCTAATAATTTTTCAATGCATGTTGCTATACCAAAAAGTCCTTCCTCATCACCCACTGGGCAACTTGGGGAATACTTTTTAAATTAAAGAGTCAGAAGATCTTCACAAGACTTAGCTTTGTTTTTATTATTATTATTTGAAATCTCTTCCAAATGCATTCTGAGAAAGCACTAAATTAGAACAGGCTTTTTCAAGGGTTGTCTTGTTTATACAACTGGCCAAAGCTACACAGCTACTTTTAAGAATCCATGACAATTTTACTTTATATCATCATCATTATCTTTTCTCAAACGTATTTCTAGCTTAGTTTCAGTCCTGGAATAATTTGCAATGCTTTTGTAAGATTTTTCCTATTAGTTTCATTATCTTAGCTAGTTTGGAGAGATACCAAATTAAAAGACATGAGTTTGTTTTCCATTAAGGAAAAGCCAATAAGAAAAATTATAGGAGTTATGAAGAATACTAGATTTAAGAGTTAACCTACTTTTAACTAATCATAGAAAACATCTTTTAAAATGTTTGAATTTGAGTGTCAAGAAGTACCTTCTATATTCTAGGGAACTTTATTACTCTAAAGTAATCTCTATCATCTAATTTCAAATCATATACTTTCTATTAAAAATTTATTTTGTTAAATAGATTGAGAACATCATTATGAACTAATATTCAAAACTATAAAGAATATGTTTTTTTATTCACAGCATGTGGCTAGCTCCATTGGTAGAGCACGAGATGCTTATTTTATTTTTTTATTCTTTTGGCATTTTTTAAAATGAATGCCTGCTAAATGTATAGGAAACATTAAATAACCTAGTTAAGCTTTTAAAACCTGATACTTTAATTAAAAATTTTAATTCTTCCCGCCTTCCTATATGGAAATGAGCTCATATTCTCACCTTAATGACAACATTACATATACCATATTGAAGGCAACAGTGTTTACTAAAATTGCTCACCTCATGTATTCAGCTCAGTTTAATCCTGAATTTTTCCCTTTTTTAATGTAAATTATTATAATGACATTTAAAAGGTACAGTTATAAACCAGATATTTTTTTTTAAACTTTGAGATATTTAGTAAATCTAAAATAGGCTGTTGGTACTTTGTTGGTGGACACGGAGTGTGGTAACATACATTTGAAGAGGTTTGTACCACTGAAAAATGCATTATAAAAGCAATGTTACCTCAATAAAAAATGAACTTTTAAAAATGGGCACAATCTATAAACTGTTCCATTAATTTCATTTCATGGTTACTAAACTGCTGTATAATTGGCAACAAATGTACAGGTTCTTTCCTTGTCTCTGAACTATTTGAGTATCAGCAAATCCTGGCATCACCCTCAGACAGTAAGAAACTGAGCAGTGATTAATTGAAAGGTTATTTCTGTGTATTCAAGCGTGTATGTGTGTACTACAGGAACATGTTTGACTTCTGACTCCAGTGCCATGTTTGACTTCTGACTCAAAAGGCAACTTGATAATGTAAGTTAATTTATCATGTACTAAGACCATTTGCTGATGCATATTTTACCTGTAACAATTTTAAAACAGCTTTCCAAATTCATTGATAGCTCATTCCAATAAGTGGTGATGCACACCCCACCCCACGCCCCCCGCCTCAATCATCTCCCCAGGACCTGAGGCTAATGCTAGTGATTCCATAGCATGAAATCGGTAGACTCCAGTACAGGTGACACTGTGTGACTTCTAAAGCACGGTCAAAATAGCAGCTCATGTTGCTTCTGTCCTCATAGTAGTACACAAACTTGGAATAGCCTAACACTGCCATGTTGTAAAGAGCCCCTGTTCACCAGAAAAAACATGAGTAAGTTCAAGTGCTCTAGTTGAAAGATTCATTGTTAAATGTATTCACATTAACTTTTGTCCATTAAATTTCCTTTTGTAGTCACATGGCTTTAGTACTACATTATATTCCTTCCTCTGCTGATTATGAGATATTTTCAGGAAAAATAGATAACAAAAGGACAATATTTCTAAAATTCCAGTATGACTGACTATTCATAGAACAAGTTCAGGTCTGTTTACAAAACACAGTCTACTATAAAATATTGGCAAGGGGTTATTAATAGTCTCCAGGAGAAAAACTGAAGAGGAATCCAAAACAAAAAAAACATATTTAAAGTTTTAAAAGCTGATAGTCTATGCTATTTGATGCTAAATATGTATTGTTATCTTGAAAGGATTAGAGACCAAGGGAACATTTTGTTGTTGTTGTTTTCATGTATTATAGACTTTTGACATGCATTATTCATTTAGTCATTTTTCACTCCTACTCATCAAGGAAAGCTTATTGGAATTATTTTACTTGAATAACTAACTTCAGTGAATTCTTTTTAAACAGAAGATAAGTAGAAAGGTGTAACCAGCCCACCTTCTCATAACCATCAAAATTTGATAATTAAAAACTATTTCATTGGTTTTGTTGTTAATGCTTAATGAGAGTTAAATATTGGATTACAAAAATTATTGCTATCCTGAAATTATGAAATATTTTGAAACACATATACTAATTTACTAAATTACAATTCCCAAATTGTGTTTATAGGCACTCTGATATTCTTTAGGATGTCAAAGCAGCAAAATGAAAAATGAAATAAACTTTTGAAGTTCAGCAAAAGATAGTGACCTGTGACTGAAAACACCTTTCTTCAGTTTGCTTATTTTATTCTTCACTATCCAAACAGCCAGGCAACATCTCCTTTAATGAACATTGACTGTTCATTGCATTCATAATTTTTTGGAACAGTAATAATTGAAAGGCATCAATAACGAATCTAACTCCTAAAGACTTTACTTCTTGGGGGTTGTAAGCTGTTATCCAGTGGCGACAAAACGTCCAGCATAGTCTGGAAAGGCCAACTGCTGGGACCTTACCAGAGTCCTCTCAGAAAGAGCCAATCGATACCCTGAACCAAAGCCTGGCAACAGCAAGCAGGCATCCTAGCTGCAAACTAGGTTCCCATGTGAGAGTGCATGTGTGTGTATAGTGTCTGCTCAATACAAAGATGATTATAAGCCAGTATTAATGCCTTGTTCTTCATAAGCAGAAATTAACACACATATCAGGAAAACAACAAGCTATATCAATTACTGTTTACTTTCTATCTTGGAATCTCCAGGGGCTTTAGACTGCTACTTTAGCTAAAGCTCAATACATCTAAAACCCTCAGTTTTTGCAAAGGAAGAAACTGAGGCTCAAATAGATTACTTGTCCTGGATTAGATCACAATGGTGTAATGTAACATTAAGCAGGATTTAAGTAATAAGTTTACTACTCAGCAAATACTATAGTAAAATTATTTTATTTCAATCAAAAATGGCACAGGAAATCTCTGCAGAATGTTTAAGCAATACCATGTTTTGAATGTGAAATTATTTAATGGCCTCTAAGTCCATGAGCCAACTTAATTCTTCTCCATAAAAATTAAGTAATCTATGGTTTTTCTATCAGAGGTGAAAGACTTTAAATAGTCTGATGTATTTCAGGTACCAATTTTCCAAAACTTCATATTTAAAAATATGTATACTAGTTATAAATATTGTTTGCATATCTGTTTCTCATGAGAAAACTACAAAGTTAAAATAAAAATATTTTTAATCATGAGTGAAATTCAACAAATTTGACATACTATGATACAAAGAAAATCCATTTTTGATGATGACATTGCCCAACATTGAAAGCAGAAACTATTATCCATTATTATGACAGATTAATATGTAAGAATAAGTTTTTCAACTTTTAAAGAAATGTATTATGCAAAGTATCAATGTACCACTCTTTCCTTTTTTATGCTGCTATCTACTTGATTTTCCATTTTGATATTTTTAATTTCACCATATTAAAAAAGCAATTAAAGGATAGTTCACTGTATTTTTCTAATTATTTTATTTCATAATAATTGAAACTAATTATGTAACAATGGAGAAAATATTAACATTAGCCATGTCACTTCTGTGAGGTATATCTAACATGCTTTTAATAAATTCCATTTCTATTTAAAGTTGTCAGAATGAATCTATTACTTGCAATGAAGAACTCTGATCTATATGAAAGCAGAGTCAAAGGGACTAGTTTAAGAGATTTTAAAGACTTAGCAGACATTCCACAGAGCTGCTCTAACAGAAGGAAATGAAGGAATGACAAGCCTTATGATCATTATCCAAGACTCAAATGATATTTTCACATAACCTTAAATTTGTTTTTTAATGATAGCATAGTTCGGGGTCTGCTCCTTCCAAATCCCCCCTTATTTGAAGGACATCCATACAACCTAATCTCAATAATAATGCTACATGTATTGGTTCTTATGTGTTGTATATTAAAGCAGGTATGAGCACAGAAATAAGAATAAAACATAAATGTTAGCTTTAAAGGAACTTACTATAATTTTAGGGTAGGAAGACATGTTGGAAAACTGGATAAAAGGGCTCAACTGTATGATTAAAGATAGAATTGAACTTTTAGCGGTGAATGTATTATAGTATACACCCCTGAAATGTTTGGAATATTGTAATGCAAAGTGAGTTCAATGAAAGTAAACAAATGTGAAGGGCCAAGGAAGAATTGTACAGTGTGTAAAAGTGATAGGTTTGCTCTAAATATGTTGAAATATTGAAAGTTTTTCCTCATGGCCAACATCCAGTTATGCCATCAGGCACAAAGTTCTAATGACATTTGTCTCATATTAATAATAATAACATTAATTGACCACTCCTTTTTTGCTAAATACTACTGTGTGCTGGACATGCCTAATTTATGAATTGAGGTTTTGAACCTTGAGTTAGTACTCAAACCTAAAAAAAACAAAAGTCAATAAATAAAACACTCACTGAAATGACAACCCTTGACAGCTGACTATAGAACTATCAGTTCTATAATAGAGAAGGGGGTGGGGGAGAGGAAAGAGGAAAGAGCATGTCATTTTATGGTGGGGGGGGCAGTAGGGTGATAGTTCCTGGTAGGGCCACCTCAATTATTAGTTAAGAAGAAAATAAAAAAAAAAAGAGAGAGTACAGTTTGTCAGGGTAAATACAGTCATTTTCTGGTGCCTTTTAAGGTTAATAAATATATTTAAAGCATTATACTCATTGTATAGTTTCCTGTTTTACATTCATGTTTCCTTAACACACTGCACCCTTGTGCTGTCCAGTGGTGTTATTCAGACATGACATTCTGGATATGTGTGATCACACATGTAACCCAAAAAATCCACACACATGCCATGCTCCCTTCTATCTCGGGTTGTTACCATCATATCATGAAACTTTATGGATCATCATAATATGTGTAGGATATAAAATACCTTACAGAGAATGACCTAGAAAATCATCTGCACTCTAAAAATGATTTTCACCAGGTAGAAAGAGCTTCTTTACATAATTGGTTTTATTCAAAAGTTCATTTTCCCCATGATAGTGTATTAAATAAAGCAGTCCATAAACCTTCAATGTAAAAGTACATGACAATCTTCTCAAACAAATGCTTTTTAAAGGTACAACCTTTTGAATTAATCTTATTAACTTACTAACTTCTATAATAGCTTTATGCATTTGGTGTTAATGTAGGTGCCAGTTTCTCTGGAGGGCAATGATAACAGACAATAATGAGGGATATGCTTTTGAAGAGCTAGATTGCAGCTTTAATAAAGGCAATGTATCCTTTTAGTAACCACTTAAAAGTGGAGTTGTTAAATGTTGTAAAGCATAGAGGCTAAAATTTTTAAATAATGAAAAAAGACTATCCAATCTTTGAATTTCTGTACTCATTCTCTCATACCTAAAGATGCTGTGTCAGGTCTAAGTTTAGAAATCTTAATACACTTAACTGTAATCTCTAGCCTGCTGGAACAATTCCCCACACCTGCCGAGTGTTCTACATAGGTGTTTAAAACCCTTGAAGTCTTAGCTCTGTTCTTCCCTCACAAGCTCCTCATCACAAAAGCAACATATTAATTAAGTTATTCAAAGGATAAATTTAACAACATAGTCTGTATCCCTCCCTCATACTGGGTGTTTATTTAAAAAAAAAAAACTACATAAATAGGGTGTTTGCATCCTATAAAAATAAATCCAATGAAATTGCTGAAAACCTAAAATTGTGACTATCCAGACAAGAAAAAAAAATAATCTTGAAGAGTTCTAAAAAGTCTAATATTTGAATTTCAGAAAAAAGCAGTCTCTTACTCCACTGAACATTATTACCTCAATTTATTTGTACATTTAACCAGAATCTGATTCACATCATCACTCCTACTATCACACTATCAATTATCTTGTACTGCCTAACTCTGCTGCTTCTTCAAAGTTTCTCAGTGATAGGATATGATGGGACCAACTTGTGCTGATTCATCAGTGCCAAGTGAGTACATCACTCCCAGCCCCAAAGGATGTAACACTGGTAGTTTATAAATATGTAATGGTGGAAAAGTTTACCCCATGAAAACTAGTAAATACTACATTTTTTTAGTCTGTTTTATCCATTTGCCAGTAAACTTCTGTATGTCTTCTCCGCATCCACTAAATGACATTGCTCAAATATTACTGGGTGTACACTAACTTCCATTATTTTCTTTGGTGCTCAGAAAGTCACCATCACTTCTATTTTAAGAATTCTCACATTATACTAACAGCTCAAACCTCACTCCATAGGTAAAACCCAAATGCCCAATATTTCTCTCCATTGAAATATCTTACGCATCCACTTTAGTATTTCCACATTCAATTCATATTGTTCCTTTCAAAACTGGTTCCCACTCTGTGCCATTTTTTCAGTAAATGACTCAGTTGCATGAGAAAAAAAAAATTGGAAACTGGATATTACCCTTGACTCTTTGATCTTCTTTCACCTACCATTGTATTCCACCCCTTAACCATTTCTTTAAATCCACAAACTTCTCTAATCCTCACTATTGGTGCTATGCCACAAACTATAACCTAAAGCATTCAAGTTTCATCTGTTACTTTCACTACAGCCAGACTATTAAAAAAAACTAACTCAAAATCATGTCACGCTACTTAAAATGCAAAAAAGTATCT
Source organism: Condylura cristata (assembly GCF_000260355.1). Classification (NCBI taxonomy): domain Eukaryota; kingdom Metazoa; phylum Chordata; class Mammalia; order Eulipotyphla; family Talpidae; genus Condylura; species Condylura cristata. Next base: position 15,480,536 of record NW_004567115.1, read on the forward strand.
GGTAAAATTTTGAAATTCTTTCTAAGTTAGCAAAATATATTTTAATCTGCTGGCATAGACTCCTCACTCCATTTCCGTATGCACCAGCCATTTCAAATGTTCCTAGTAGCAACTCTGAACAGACTCTTGAATCACTGTTCTCCACCCATCTCCTTTTCCCTGGTGTTACCTTTCAGTGCCTCCCATTATTAATTCAGTGCCTCTCTTTCTACATTTTAAATTTTGAACCTTGTGTTTCATTGCATCTGGTACAAATTTCTCTGGGCTTGGTGGTTCAAAACAACACAGTAGTAGTGCAGTTCTTTAGGTCCAAAGTCTGACAAAGGACTCACTGGGCTAAGCCTGCTGTACTCCTCTCTGGAGGTTCTAGAAGAGTGTCATGTCTTGGTTTTTCACAGATTCTCCAGGCAATCTGCATTTCTTGGCTCCTAGCTGCCTTTCTCCATCTCAAAGCCAGCAATGAAATATTAAATCCTTCCCACATTTTATCAACTGACCAAGCTTCTATCATCACATCTTCTTCCTTGACTCTTTTAAACCTGTCTTCCACTTTTGAGGTTTTGTGATTATACTTTCAAGATTTCTGTGACTATACATTGGACCATTTGAGTAATCAGTCATCCCAAGGACCTATTTTAAGGCCTTTAACTTAATCACATCTGCCAATCCCCTTGATCTTGTACAGTAAGATCCACAGATTCTACAGGTTAGACTTGAATATTTGGGGAAGCCTACCACAGATTGCTGATTCTTTTGTACTCTTACCAAAGCTTTGTATGTTCAGTGCATGTTCATGAGAATTCAATGACAGCATTATTTTCCTACTACAATCAGTTCTAAATAGTTTTTAAACAAATACCTAGACTAGTAATAGAGCTACAAAATACCAGAATTCATCATTTTTAAGATAACTATGTATCAAACAGAATGTTCCCTTCCTGGCATTGTATTTTATATTAAGGAAGTTATATAGACTCAAGCATTATTTAGAAACTTTATGTTTCAATATTCTGTAACATGATCCTAATTGTATTTTATTTTAAATTATGGTCAATGAAAATATAAAGACTTTTGAACAGCAAAATTTATATTTGTTTACTAGGGTAATAAAGTAAATTTTTCAAAGGCATTTTGGAGGTAATTCTCTGGCAAACCCTGAGGGATATGAAATTTTCAAGAATAATTATATGAACAAAGTGCTTTCCTTTGTATTACACTCTATCATCTAGGTAGATTGTTAACATATGTTGTAAGGCAAAGACTTAAAGTATCTTTTCTTAGACCAAAAAAAAAAATTCAAAGTATCTAGCACAAAGCCAGTTACATCACTGGTTCACATTAAAAGTTTAATTTGAATTTGTGGTAACTATATAGTACAATGCATTGTAGGAAAATGGATAAGAACAATGAGTGGTCCCGCTTCGTTGTCTTATAGCTCATAGTCCTCTAAGAAAGATTTAGCAATCTGTGAGGTCTTGCATAATCTGCATAGACCTGAAAAAACAGGTAGTGTAACAGGACCATGGTACCCAAAATGTTTGGTACTTTGGTTTGCTCTTCCACTATCATGATTTATTTAGCTTTGAAAAGTCAGAACTTAAAATGCATTTATTTTCAAAATGGAAAGCAACAAGAAGCCATTCAGCCACTACCACTGCCTTTATCGATTTCACGGTCAGATACTTTGCTACCTATGAAGGCATTCAAGGCAAGGACAATGAGATTATTTTGGAATGAAAAGTTGGGGAGGGAAATAGATTGGAGGGAGAGCTGGGAACCTAGGGTACCAAATAAGACCAAGGAGACTTCAGGGGGACAAGATATTTCAGAAGGGGAAGTGGGGGGCTTGCCTACTGCAGTTTTACCCAGTGAGGGACCATGATATGTGCTTTATTATTTTAAAACAATGTTTAGGGAGCATAAAGGATCCGACCTAGACTCTTTCAGGAACTTTCTATCAGAACACAGTAACGGAGCAGCCACAGCTTTTGAAAGCAGGACAATGTCTGCAATGTGCTGCTCCAACTATTTGACAGGATTGACCAGAAGAGGGAAGAATTAGTCCTCAGAGAATCTATTGGTATTGGGGTTTCTTTCAGCTTTTTTGAGTTATAATTGATATTACAGGTTTACTTGCCAATCATATGTGTAAATTTTCAAACATAAAACAAACATAAAAAGACAAACTCTTCCTTTAAAAAAAAAAAACAGAAAGAATTTTACTCTGCCTAAAGTAACTCAATGAAAGAGCTCCTAGCCCTGAAATTCAAATATTCAAGTGATAACATTTTCTCTACCCATATCAAAGCACTTTAATATCATTGAGTGATCTGCAATATTCGAGTCCAAATGTTCATACATTTTAACGTCATATTTTTCGAATAAGCTGCTAAATTTGAGTTTAAGTAGATATTTAAAGCTTTATTTTTATTTAATAAAAATGGGTAATAACATGCTTTAGTGACTTCAATGTGTATTTGCAGGGTAAATAGAAGTAATCAGGCTTTTCCACCACCCACCATTAGCATCTATGATTGGCAGGCGTGCCTGATGGTGGGCACCTGCAGTGTGGTGTGGACCTGTGCATGCCTAACTGTGAACACCTGGACCTGGAGGCTGAGGCTGTAGGTGCCGCAATAAAACAACAGTAGAGAGTGGCTACAAGGGGCCCAGCCAGGGCTATGGTTGCAAGAGGAGGAGACCACAAGACAACACCAGAGAGAAACCAAGGAAGAAAGGGTAGAGATCCTGCCCGGGGCTGGAAGGCCTGCCAGCCTCCTGGGCCCCCAGGACCCCTGCCCACCCTGCACCTGACTGCCACACTACAGTATGAAATTCTCAATATGCTTTTTCTTCTATCTTCCAGAAGGAAAAGCAGCTATTTTTGAATGCTACACTAAAGTATGATTTTAAAAATTACTTCAACTTTTCTGTCTCCAAAAATAACTTTCACCTTGCAAAAGAATACAGCTAGAAGAATACACTCAGCTTCCAAACTACACACAAAACTATAGCCATTAAAACACTGGTTTTGGCATTAACAACAGACACATAGGTTAGTGAATGAGAGTAGAGAGACTAGAAATAAACTGCATAAAGATGGTCAAATTAATCAATGACAACCAACCAACACTATACATGGGAAAAAGCTTGTGTCTTCCATCAACAGTGCAAGGAGAAAGAGAAATGCACCTACCTCTAGACAAGGATGTACACGACACTGGAGGCAGCAGTCATGGGTGCTGACGGTTGGAGTTGTCCATAAGGAAGCGGTCTTCTGGGTGCCGGATCAGCAGATCCTCGGAGAGCACTGCCATAAGTTCCCCAATCTGGCTAATCCCCAGATCCCCTGAGGCTACTTGCTCCCAGTGTTAGTGAAGAGGCCAAGCTTGACAGGGCAGCTGTGGTGCTGTGAAGAGGCCTGTCCCCCAAAGTTTGCTGGGACTACCTAAAGACAACAGAAAGTGACCAGGATGGGGGTCGGAGCTGGAGCTTTGGAAATGGGAAAAAGTCACTGAATGCTTCTTGTTTTTCTCCTGTTCTCTCTGAGAAGATCCTTCCAGGCTGAAAAATAAGCTAAGACAGAACTGTGCAATGATCCCGTTGCTTCTTCCTCCCTTCCTTTAGGATGAAGGGGGAGATGACCTGCAGAAGCAGTTTCTGGTGGGTTGAGGTCTCTTCAAGGGCCAGGTAGGAACTGGGCAAGAAAGTGGGCCAGACCTAGCATAAGCCAAGTAATTTATCTCTCTACTGGGACCACAGGAATCATGGGTCCCACGGGAATCACGGGGGCCCAAGAACGGACAGGTGAGACTGCTAATTATCTGACAAAATGCTAATTGTTAAATTACCTTCAGCCTCTTCCTTCTCCGTATGGATCTGAGTGTGCAGCAGCCAGGGTCCGTGGATGTTTCTGATGGGATTTTGCCTCCCCTGCTAGACAGCAGGCCCCACACAGCCTAGTACAAAGGCAAGAAACCTAGAATCCTGTACTAGAGATGTTGTCATGTATATTAGCTAAGAAATCCTTGTACATCACCACTCTTTACTTTCTCTACCAGCCAAGTCTTGGTATCTTTACTCCAGAGACTGATAAGAACCCAAGGGCAAACATCTTTTTCCAGCCTTACTGAGGCATAATTGACAAGTACAGCTGAATATAAGGACTATAAGATGATGTTTTGATATGCATATGTATTGTGAAATGATTGCCAAAGTAATATTAGCTAATGCTTTCTTCATTTGTCATCATTACTGAGTGAGGACATTTAACATTTACTCTCAGCATATTTTAACTACATAGTATGTATTGCTAACTCTAGTCAGCATGCTGAATATTAGATTGCCAGAGTTCATTTATCCTATAATTAGAAGTTTACACCCTTTGAACATCTCACCATTTCCTCCACATCCATACCTCCACCACTGAATAGACCCCAACCCTCAACCCTGACAACCAACATTCTTCTAGATTTCTGTGAAATCAACTTATAGATCCCACATGTGATATATTGTTTCCATCTTTCTATGATTTATTTCACTTTGCATTATATCCTTAAGTTTAATTCATGTGTGGCAAGTGGCAAAATTCCCTTCACTTTTTATGACTGAATAATATTCCATTCCATTCCACCCATTGACAGAAACTTAGGTTTCTCCATTTCTGCAGTGAACAAAGATGTACAGATATCACTTTCATATAATGATTTTATTACCTTGGGTATATAACTCTAAATGACATTGGAAAGGTCAGTAACTACATAAAAGAAAGTGTTCAATATCACTAGACATTACAGAAATGCAAATCAATACCACAATGAGAAATCATCTCATACTGTTGCAATGCCTATTATAAAAAAGACAATAAATAATAAATGTTGAGAATGTGGAGAAAAGGGAACCCATTGTAGGTTGCTGGTGGAAATGTTAATCAGTATTACCACTTTGGAAAGTAGTTTAGAGATTCCTCATTTCAGTACATTTACCTATTCTGTTCCCCATTCTGTCTCTAGTGAATCCTCGCCCCCACCCACCTCTGGCTTACACTCCAGTTCCTCTATGCAAAATAAATAAAAATCTTTTTTTAAATTAGGAATATTAAAATTAGAATGATTTCACTTATATGTGGAATACAGAGGAGCCAAACAAAAGATCAGACAGACTTGAAAACTGATACTTGAAAATTGATCATAGATGTAAGACCATCAGTAGGGGAGAGAAGTGGGAAGAGGGAGACTGGAAGGAACGAAAATTGGGAGAAGAAGGGCATTCATTTTGTTAAAACTGAAAGCTATTTTCAGTCTTCGTTGTCATAAAGGATAGTGAAGATATTAGGAGAAAAAAAGCCTAAATTTATAACTCTAAATTAGATACCACTGTAGCTTGGTACTTTAGCTATACTGTTGGTTATTTATTTATTTTTTTTAACCTTGTTTCCACTGTGATTTTACTTAGAAACTTCTCTGGTACTATTACTGCTATATAATTGGAAATTTAGATACTTAAGCTTTCTAAATGTCAAAGAACTTTAATTTTTAGTTTGTTAAATAGTGCTTGCAATTATCATTAATGTTTTATACCTTGAGGAAGAGAAATAACAAAGTAGAAACTGCAGTATTCAGTAAAAAGTAATTAAAGATCTCAGGCTATTCTCACTTAATGTAATTAAAAACTGTAAAGAAAAGGTACTTCAATGAGAAATATTCTGCAAAATGATAAACAGCTTGAGGCTGTTTTGGGATTTTAACAATACACCATTCCATATGAAACTAGGAAATGTGAGTTTTGAGATCAACATAGCAATAAAACGGGGTAGAAAGTTCATTAACGATCATTGTGGAACATGTATGTCCTCTTGGAGCTTAAATTTTAATTTAGGAACTTTAAGGAAAATACTGAATAATTTAATGGTGATCAAAAATATAATTTTAAAGTATTAGAATAGAATCCTTATGAGATGGAATGCCAAAATTAAAATAAAATCATAAATATTATAGCAGGTACTTTAAAATCAAATTCAGAATCACTCCCTTCAATTCTGCTGTAGAGCTTAACTCCTTCTCCTCAGAGAACAGGAATCTTCAGTAGAAATCTAGAGTAAGTACCACTACACAATAAAACATGCACTCACTTGTGAACGTTATGGTGCTCTGAATTAAAATTTCAGGGAAAATTGGCCCTCCCTGGTGGCGCAATGGGTTAGGATGCAGCACAGCAAGCTAGCAGCAGCCGCTTCAGTGCAAGTTTGATCCCCAGTCCTGGAGGTGACCCTCATGGAGCCGCAGACCTCTCCTGACCTGCCCGCTGCTCCCCTCAGCAGTGTACTTCGTTGATCTGCCTGTTCTGCTCCCCACTCTGTCTCTGTGAAGCCTCTCATTGCCTCTGCACCTCTGGCCTGTACCCCAGTTCTATATTCATAAATAAATAAATCTTTAAAAAAAACCAAAAAACTACATATTCTACCAAGCTGTCTCCAGCTACTGCAGCATGAGTTCAATCCCATGATCCACATGGCACAGCAGACCTCCCCTGTCTTTCCCACTGCTCCCCTCAGCAGTGTGTTTCATAGATCTTCCTATTCTGCTCCCCATTTTGTCTCTGGTGGGTTCTCTCACTCCCCGGCACCTCTGACTTACATACCAGCTCTTGTATGCATAAATAAATAAACCCTAAAAAGTATAAAATAAAAAATCCATATTATGATTACTATACATATATTTTTCACAAAATAAAACTCTTCATATTCATCTATCACTTATGCATAAATATTTGGGAGTGAGAGTGCTTTTTTGTGTGTAAACAAGGATCTCCTCCATTTGTCTAAATGAGGGAAAGAAATTTGAATGAGAAAAGGAGTCATACCCCTTAGAAATTTCCAGTCATTTTTAAAAAAGCCTATATGCTGAGTGACTTAAGTATAATTTCCAAGCATAAATTGATAAAGATATTGTGTTTTGAAGTATTAGACTTTGATGCCATGAAGCATATGAAAAGGTTATGGACCCATTTCCTTGGCTGATTTCACAGCAAATTTATTTGATGATGGAGGAGTAAAATCAATGTATCATCCAGTCAGGCATTCCTGTGCTCTCCATAGTCACAAATATTATTGCTCCATCTTCTCGGCTTTATTCTTTTGCTGAAATATAAAAATCCAATATTATGTGTGAAAGAATTAAAGCTTTTATAGAAAGGTAAAAAATGTTTTATCTGAAATGAGCAGCACTTTTCATTTTACAACCATGATATCAAAAGTAACTTACACTCTGACCTTGCATTTGAAAGAATGCTGTATATAACATGATAAAAAGTCACGGAAAGATTTGGCAGACTTGTAGTTTCAGGCACTAAAGTCCAAGGGTAAGGAGGCAAAAGTTAAAATGCTAAAAAAAAAAAAAAAAAAAAAAAAAACTGCCAAAGTAGATTGACTCCTTCCCTCTGGCAAAATCATTGCCTCCCAGAAATAAAATGTAACATCCCAATCTTTTCAAGTGAGACCCTCTGATTTTTCCTCTCCATAGTCCTGAGGCCATACCCAAAGCCATTCTGCTTTTAGTAAGGTATCAAGGTTACAATGAACAGAAGAGTTCCATAAGGAGCTGAGCCAGGAATGGCAGGCCTCCAAGTTAGACAAGACTGGTGAGGAAGACTAAATTGGCAAACCTAAAATCACAAAGAAAGAAATGTGATGCAACTTGAAAAGAAAAATATAAATTCAACATACTAGAAAAATAAAATTCTTTAGAATTTCCTTAATTTTAAAATAAAATAATTGAGGTAACATCACTTTACAACCCTGTACATGATTTGAAAGTGTAGGATCACGCCCTTCAGGTGTATGCTAACACTCCACACCCAACTGAGGCAATCATAGTCCTCCACCATAATTTCTGATATTATGGACAGAAATTGGAAGACAACTGAGAACTCCTCTAAGCCAGTTAAGGGGTTAAGTCTCAGCACTAAGAATCTATCTGCAGCCACTGCAGCACAAATTCAATCCCCAGCCAGGGAGCTGACCCATATGGCGCAGCAGAACTCCCCTGTCTCACGGACTGCTCCCCTCAGCAATGTACTTCATAAATCTGCCTGTTCTGCTCTCCACTCTGTCTCTAGTGAATCCCTTCGTCATCCCCTTCACCTCTGGCCTGTACCCCAGTTCTTCTATGCATAAGTAAATCTTAAAAAAAAAAAGTTTAAGGACAGAAAATAAATTCAAAATAAAAGTTAAAATAAATGCATGTTACTTTATAGTTATAACAGCTATAACGAATAAAGAATATTTAAGTTCCCAATTTTTTAAATAGATATTCAAAAGTATTTACAGATTTAAAAATATCATTTACTTGGGAAAAAAAACTAATTCATACATGTAAAAATAATACACCTTATTGTTGACATGACACATGGCTGGCACCAGAAATTTTCTGCTAAGGAAGCAGAATTCATATTTAGTATCATTTTAAGAAGTGAACAAATGGCCAATGTTTCCTTCTGGTAGCTAAAACTGAAGAGGCTGATAAAGAATCTGAAGATAGTTCAACAACCTAACTAGCATAAAATAATACCTATCAAATGGATAAACTTAAGGAGATTATTCAGCCTAAATAAAGGAAAACTAATCCTCAGTTTTATAATGGGATTTCACAAAGAATATGAATTAATATCTCTTTACCAGTGCATGGGTGAGCACACTCCCCAGTAAGGCCAGCAGAGCACAGTGCACTCTGTCCTGCAAATAGCTGCAGCCCACTACTTTGTTGCAAGCAAAAACTACAAGAAGCCCCTACCTAGGTCCGGTACAAACATGCACCCCACCCCCTGCATCAGGCACATTTCCTGGGCACATTTCCTGTTTTTCCCTGCACATGCGGACCCTATATATACCCATAAACAGTCCTAATAAACAGACTTCGGACTTCAGACCCCAGGCTCCTGCTTCAGTTTTTTTTGCGACTCCGAGTCGGGGAGGGAAAGTAGGTTGGGACGGCGAGTGAACGTAGGGGTCAGCGCACCCCTCGGTGGGTTTGCAACATATATATGAAGCATTTTTTAAAGAGTTTACTTTCTCTACCTCTTATTATCAGTGTATCACAGAAATTTGAAGCTAAAAACAAGCAACACATAAATCGAGGTGAATTACATAACTGAATGCCCTTTCTATTCCATGCAGGCTGCTGAATTATTTTCCCAGAATATGCACAGAAGCAGCCTGAATAACAGGCATCTGAATGCGTTCAATTTCCAGATTAGATATTTACTGGCATACAATAATTAAAATGAAGAATTACTTCAGGACCAAAGAGCCAATTTTAAAAATATGACACTTGATACACTTCTAGAGGGATTTTTCTACCATCCTATTTTTCACTTGGTAGTATAATATTTTAAAGAAAACCAATGAGCAATTGTTCACATCTTAAAATTTAGCTGACACATCATACCTTTGATAGATAATGACTAGTACATATTAAAGATTCAATAAATAATAAATGAACTGCAAGGCCAGGCAGAACTATTATTTTCCTATTTTGAATGGAGAGAAGAGATGGTTAGTTTAAAAAAAGCTGGAATTTGTTACTGTAGCTGCACATTAACACGTGTACCAAAATCTGAGTTCAGTTAGAAAATAAAGAAACCATGAACATGAAGTAGGTGTCTAATACTTGCTGACCTACACTTCATCATAATAACAATGGGATCATCCACCCACTTCACACTAACATCATCACTGAAACAGATTTTCCTTTACATTTTATCATTATGATGATTAATTATTGTTATTGTATCAAAATAAACCTACCTCTTACTCCTCTTTCTGATATGCTATTATTTCTTTTTACAGTTGCTGCATCTCAATCTATAATATTTAGATAATATTTGCATTTTTATCTGAGAACAAAGACCATCAGAATGTTTCTAACTTGAATACAACTGGGCTTTTAACTATTAAGTTACAGTGCCATGTGATTTCATAAATTGTCTCAGAAGGACCTGAGAAAATAGATTAGGGCAATACTAGAACAGAGATAGATATTTGATTGATTGATAAACTCAACTGAATAACTTAATTCTACTTTTGTAACAACCATAACAAAAATACTTTGCTATGATCATATGATGTTATGTACATCTCTATCTCTAAATTTTCACAGAAATACAATGAGAGTAATATCAGATCAGCCTAGATTCGAGCTCATAATTTGGAAAGCAGATGAGGTTCTCACAGATTTAATTTTAGAATCTGATATTTCAGATATGCTAATAGCCAGGATTATCATAAGCTGGTACATGTCAGTTTGACCACGTGTTGTTCTGTCAGCATCAGTTTTTATTGGTCGGTTTTCATGTCACATTATCAAAATATTTTTAATAATACATATGATTTATATGATATGCAATTTTCTGAGGCATTAAACAGGTGTATCTGTAAAGTTTCAATAATTCCCTCTTTGAGTCACTTACTATGAAATTTATGACACAAATCATAAATTTGTATATTCAAATGAAAAGTTGTACTCTTTCCTTAAAGATAGAATATTGGAAGAAGATATCATATTGCTGAGTATATGAAAGCTGTAACTGTGCTTTTATAAAAATGTAAAGGTAAAAGTTAATACCTTCACAAAAGCAGCATTTTAGATGGCAACTTCTATTTACTCTGAAAAAAGTGGCATTCAATATATTCTTTACATGACAAATATTAAGGAAAATAGATTTTTATACTCGTTTTATTACTATAAATGGCTATTATAACTCATACATTAAAATTGTAACAGACATTTCTAATCCAAATGATTTAGAAACACTATGTAGAATATATTTATTTTCAGTTTTCAAAAGGTTTTATTCAGTGCTTCTTAAATAACTGTTTATGCAAATTTAATGATTTAAGATGTAGTGCCAAACAGTCGTGTGGAGGAAATTGTGTCATGTGCCAATATTTTAAAACCCAAAGTACTTCCAAAGCTAGCAATCAACTTTTAATAGTGGGAAACTTTTAACTCATTATTTAGAGTTTGACTGCCACCTACAGGAGTAGTTTAGTATCCTTTCTTCCATTTCCAAGTGATAAATATGACTCATTCTTCTGTAATTTGACAAAATTTTAGAGGGGAAAAAATATTTGTGGATAAAGATGTTTGTTCCACTTAATGAATCATTTGGAGAACATTCAAATGCTCTCCTTTGAAGCTCTATATGTGAATTATTGTACACTGACTTAGTGTCTTGTAGAGATGTGGGCTAGTCATTTTCTTTTACATAATTAAACACTTAAAAGATCATTTTAAAGCCACAATATAAAACAAGCATATAAAGCAATTCTAATTTAATGCAATTTTGTGCTTCAGACGTCGAAATCCTTAATATATATTTTTTAAAGATTTATTTATTTATTTATACAGAACTGGGGTACAGGCCAGAGATGCGGAGTGTGAGAGGACTTAATATATTTTTTAAAGATTTATTTACTTATGCATACAGAACAGGGGTACAGGCCAGAGGTACAGAGGTGGTGAGAGGATTCACCAGAGACAGCGTGGGGAGCAGAAGAGGCAGACTAAGGAAGTACACTGCTGAGCAGAGCAGCACACCAGCCAGAAGAGGTCTGCTGTGCCATGTGGATCAACTCAGGGGCCAGGAATTGAACTCACACTGAAATGGCTACAGCCAGCTTGCAGTGCTGTGCTTTAATTGGCTGTGCCGCCAGAGAGGGCTCAAATCCTTAATTTTAATAAAAATCCCAAATGTTTTAACCAAAGGTATTGATAGGCAGTAAATGAAACAGAATTATACGAGATGAATAGCCAGTGGTTTAAAGAGAAATGACAAGAAAGCATTTCCTTGGAAATACAACAGTGTTACCATGGCCTAGAACCTCAGATAAACTTGTAATAAATGTCCATTATGCATACTACATTTGTCTAGTCACAGACAAACTAAGGTCATTGTGCAAACTACAATAATATCTCAAACCCTTCTATCTGGGCTAACAAAAGTGACTGTAGTTTCTTTACCAATTACAACTGTAGTTTTTCTTTCTTCTAGATAAGATTTCTCAAGATAATCTGCTTCCTGACAGCGTGCAATCCAGAGCCAAGTTTTTTTTTTTCAAATTGTCCTCCAAATCTCCTAACTCAAGACCAAACTCTATATTCAACCCTTCTGTTTCCCATAATGTATCTTTCCTGTTTCAGCCAAGTTAATTAATAAGCCCAATTTGTTCAGCGACAGCAGAATTCCTAATGGTTTTGGTGCAAGGACTCTGAGACATTAAATGCATTCATAACACAAGAAAAACAATGTGTAACCTACAACGCACCCCAAATTAGATTCAAATGAAACCAAAAATTATCTCTTCTCCTAAGAGTTTAAAAGGCTTTTAGATTTTAATTTAATTTTTTAGAGTTTATTTTAGTTAGAACTCTTTATTAAAAATAATAGAGATCCATGCCATTTCAGTTAGTTTAGTGAAAAGTAATCTGAACTTTCTCCACATCATTTATTTGAGTTTTTTCTATGCCTTAATTCTGGTTCCCTGTAAATCAACTCCATTTGTGTCTAACCAACAGCTTTCTTCCTTAACATAACCTTTTTTGCTCAATTCTTCCTCTTCCCTATATAGATTTGTCTCTGAGGATGTTAGTCTACCTTACCATTTAAACATGAACTGTATGAGACCAGAAAAACCCCACAGTCCAATTGTGGCTAATGAGTTGTCAAGGGTGATCTGTTGGGGGAGATTCTGGGGTGAGATTCATTGCTCTGGATGGTATCATATGGAGTAGCCTTGATGAGAAAGAAATTATTCAAAGTGTAAAGTAGAAAAGACAAAAAGAACTAGGCCTTTCAAGATAGTGTTAATATATATAATCAAACAATCCTGATGCCCATTCTACCTCTTAATAACCCAGTACATGACATAATGAATGTTCTTATTGATTAATGATTAATTAATGTTTTTCTATAAATGTCAAACTTACTCTAAAATATTCTGTTGAATTACTTTACAGAGTAGCTGAAGAATTACTAATTGACTCCTGGGCTGCAAGGTACCACTTCAGAAGGAACATCTCTCCATGTCACTCTCTCTCTATTTCTCTCTCGAATGAAGTCTCTTAGAAACTTTTTGATTTTCCACTTGTTCTTACAATTTTCAAATTCTGATGAAAGAGCTGGGATCATGTGCCTACCCTTGTTATAACCAGCATTAACCAGTGGTAAAGGCAGGGACATGATGAATAAAATGTCTTTAGACCAACATATACACACACACACACCACTATCATCAGAAGGCACAGTTAAACAAGAGGAAATGACAATGTACTGAGTAAAAAATACAAAAAGTATCAAATAGGGATATCTTTTTATGGGTTATAAAGTATTTTGATAATCCTTTTCAAAATTGCATAGTTCAAAAAGAATACGCTGCCTTAGCCCACAATAGCAAAGAAAGAATTGTGTTTTGCATTATACTGTCGTTCTATACAGTCAGAAATATTTTTCTTAACATTATCTTAAAAAAACAATTTCCAGACCCTCCTTGGTGGTGCAGTGGATTAAAGCACAGCACTATGAAGTTGTCTACAGCCACTGTAACACAAGTTTGATGCCCAGACAGAGAGGTGACCCACATGGCATGGCAGACCTCTCCTGTTTTACCCGCTGCTCCCCTCAGCAGGGTATTTCATTGATCTGCACATTCTGCTCCCCACTCTGTCTCTGGTGAACCCTCTCACAGCCCCTGCACCTATAGCCGGTATCCCAGTTCTGTATGCATAAATGAATAAATCATTTAAAAATGTTTAAAGAAAAATGTCTTGGAAATATCCCCATCACTATTCATATGTTTCAGATAATTACTATGAATGGAAATATGTCTGCATTATCTTCTATGGCATTTTCAATTACATATGTCTAGTGGTAAAAGACTCATGTATTTATAGAAGTGAGGAATACTAGAATTTAAACATTTGTTCATTAAAAGAAAGTTAAAGATTTGAGTATATCATTCATATTTTTCCATTAGTCACAATATGGGTTTCAAGTTAGTGTTTTTTAAGCATTTGTTCTCCCTAGTCAGCTTATAGGACCTCTGGATCTTGGCTCTATCCATAGCTCAGTGACCATTCTTTCTCTCTCCTTTGCTGTTCCTACATAAACTCATCAACCACCAAGTGTTTAGATGTTCCAAAGCTAAGTTCTAGAATTTCTTTATAAATACATACTCACTTCCTAGTGTCCATATTTAACTTTGTGACTTTTCATGCTGTGTGCTCACATCTCTTATACTGAGTTTTACAACCTAGAACTCTCACCTTTGAATGATAAAATATTTGATTAATATATGAAAAAACACACATTGTAATTATAATTTTTAAAGCACAATGTTTTAATCTGTTTAAAACAGCTTAAAATGTTGTTATGGGCTCTGTGTTCTGATACAATGGAAAAAGGTGGCTAACAAATTCTTTTCCCAAGAAAGCAATAAGAAAATTGGACATAGATCAAAAGCAACCATCCAATATTTGGAAAATAAACTTTCCCAAATAGAAGCATTTATTCATGAAAACTGTTGAACTGTTAGGGCTCTTAAATTAACTTGGGTGTTCTTAGTTCTTAACTTGGGTTCCCAATTATTCAGTCTCCAAGCTCTATCATGTTAACAGTTTAACCCGGCCACCACAAGTTGTGAAAACCAACAGACTTGCTACTTTTGCAGGAGTTTACTTGACTGAGAATGTTGTCTTTTCTTATAATCTCATCGACAAGGAAGAGAAAGGTCTGAAGTTTCTGCTAACTTAAGGTTAGTCCACAGTTCAAGATAAGCAACTAACCATTGAATAGCCTGATATTTGATGGAGGTAACAAAAGATAAAGGTGATATTCATTTAGATCTTAGAAGACAAAACTAATGCTTAACTCAGTGGTTTTCAAAATGAGTTTCTTAGTTTTTTCTTAGAAAAGTTTTGGAGCTCTTTACAATCCATCAACATTTTTAGTTAATATTGAAAATTCTTTATGATAAATTTAAATCACTTCAAAGGAATTACCTTCTGAGGTAGGGTAAATATTGGTTTAAAAACAAGATTGCTACGGTGATGGTACACGGGTGACTTGGTGATGGGAAACCCATGGGGATTACAATTGAGATTAAAAAAATGTACAAAATGATGTAAAAATAAGCTGTTATTTAAAAAAAAAACAAAAACAAAACTGAATTATCACTCCTTTAAATTTTGCCCAGTGGACTCTAAATCCATTTTAATTATGCATCTGGCAGGACAACCCACAAAAAAAGCTGAAAAAGAAGTACTAATCCCTATTAAACAAAGCTGATTTGTTAAAGTTCAAGGATATTAGGCTTAAGATTGCATTTGGGAATATTTTGTTCTATATCTGTTCACAAGTAGTGGCACTGACTTTCTGAATATAGTTTGAGCTACCTCATGCAAATTAACAGGGAAATAAGTGAAATTTTCAGACACCGAGTAAGTAATGGGCTTAAGAAAGAGCTTAACAGTTGTTGTTAGGTACATTAATTAAATATCAACCAAAGTGTATTCTATTAATTTCAATATAAATCTAGTAAGTATATGGAAGGAATTAATCTTTCTTTACAAAGAAAGATTGTTGGTGGCTGACTACAACCAAGATACTTGCATCCAAATCAGTAATAAAAGTAGATTTAATATCTGCAGTAATCTCTTAGAAAAGTTAATGGAAAAATATGCCCATAAGCTTAATAAATTTTCAAGATTAAAACTGACTTACTTCAAAAATATGTTCCTTCTATTTGAAGACATAACATTGATCTATAAGAATTAATATGGGATTTATTTTATTTCCTGAAATTATTTAAAGTCTACAATTGAGACACAGACTAATACTGGCCAAGAATTTTTAGAAATTGGGCATTTTGCATCAAGTTTTACTGCAACAATAAATAAACAGATATTGCATGGAGTCTTGCAATAAGTATGCCTCCTGGAAATAAGAAATTTCTTCTCTCATACTATTTCTTGGTGCTATTCTATTTGCCTTGTTTTCCTCAGGCATTTCCTCTGGAAGTTTGTATCTTGACAGTAGGAGAATGAAAGAGAATGGCTCTTTAAAGAAATATTATAACTATAATCTGCACCCTACTCTATAATATATCCCAATATGGATAAAATATCTCATTTTGTGATTACACTGATAGAGAAATAGCAATACAGATAGTCCAAAAGCAGAAGTAGTGACATCCACACCAATATTTTTTAAACTGACACTCTTATCCCCTAATATTAGAACTGGTGTTTCTCATACTGCACAATAACGAAACATAGTCAGATATAGAAAACAGGATGGAATACAATTCAGCCATTAAAAACAAACAAACAAATAAAAGACAAGTCCTTGCCATTTGTGACAACATGGATGGAACTGGAGAGGATTTTCTAAGCAAAACAAGTCAGAAGGATAAAGACAAGTACCAGATAGCATTACTTGTGCATGAAAAAAAAATAGAGAAACAAAAAAAATAGAGAAATAAAATCAAACCAGTAAAAATTCTAGAACTCTGACTGTAGAATCTAGGTTATTGGAGAGAGAGAGGAAGAAATGCAAAGTGGAAGACCGTGGGGTCACTGGTACCGGTTTGCTGTGGTACCACATACCTGAACATGTGGGATTCTGTATTTCTAAACCCTGTAATCGTGTAATGTTAATCCAATAAGTATATATGATAAATAGATTTTTTTTAAGATTTTATTTTTATTTGTGCATACAGAGCTGGGGTACAGGCCAGAGGCTCAGGGGCGGCGAGAGGCTTCACCAGAGACAGAGTGGGGAGCAGAACAGGCAGATCAACCAAGTGCACTGCTGAGGGGAACAGTGGGCGGGTCAGGAGAGGTCTGCCAATAAATAGATTTTTAAGTAAAAAAGTAAATCTAGGCCCTCCCTGGTGGCGCAGCGGGTTAAAGCACAGCACTGAGAATCTAAAGCCGCTTCCGCATGAGTTCGATTCCTGCCTGCCCCGGAGGAGACCACATGGCGTGGCAGACCTCTCCTGACCCGCCCGCTGCTCCCCTCAGCAGTGTACTTCGTCGATCTGCCTGTTCTGTTCCCCACTCTGTCTCTGGTGAAGCCTCTCACCGCCTCTGAGCCTCTGGCCTGTACCCTAGTTCTGTATGCACAAATAAACAAATCTTTAAAAATAATAATAAAAAAAAAGTAAATCTATATATCCATATTGAACTCTTTAAATACAATGCATTTATATTATTGTTAAAGATAAATATTAGGTATTTACCACTGTCAAAAAAACATACATAAATTCCTTCAAAGTACCAGTTTCAAGGTTAAGGAGTCTTGCTATACTGATTTTCCCCTATAATCAGAAAAAAGAGCTATTCAGGACAAAGTATAAGAAAAAAATAATAAATAGGAATGCGAGACAGGAAAACAGTTAGACAGCACAACCACAGATTCATTTTCAGACATCAATTTGAGAACACAAAATATATATCAAATTTATGATCTAAATATTAATTCCAATAAAATGCATTAAGAGTTGAGTTTTCTGGAAGGAAGACTTTGAGGTTCAGTGGAGTGTATGGGATATTTATCAAAGAATGTCTATGGAATCAAAACTAGTATGGGGAGAAAGAAATGGAGACACTAAGCTGAAGTACTGGTAAGACCAAAGCCTTAGCTGAGTACATACAGAATTCTGGAGCTAAAATTCTCCTAAATCCTGGAAAAGGCATGGCCCTGAATAAGGACATTGATAACTAAAGATTTTCTGTTGAATAATGAAATACAGTTCATCCATAGAAGAAGGTGAAATGTTGCTATTTACAATAAAATGGAAGGAGTTCGAGGAAATCGTGTGAAGTACAGCAAGTCAGAATGACAAATCAATTATTGGACATTTACATAACTTATTCCTCAAGGCTAAATACTTACAAAAGTTAGTAAACACTAATAAAGGAATTGAGCCTTTTTTAAATAAGGGAGGGGTGTGTTGGGGGGTTAAGAAAGGGTCAAGGGCTCTCAGGGATCATGGTGGGGACACAAATTTCATGTGTACTAGAGACTCGAATTATAGGGATCAGAACCACTGTGGTTACTCAATCAAAACAGTCAGTTAAAATGGGGAAACATTTTAAAACACAGTCACACATAGTTAAACATTTCATTTTAATGTGAGATTATAAATGGTCATTAACTTGACAAATTTAAGTTTTTGACAGAGGGTCAAGAACTTGTCTTAGAAAATGGGTCTCCTTATTAGAATCACTTAGTACTTCTATTGCATTAACTACATCCATAATTCTTCACCACTGTTTCCAACTTGCTTTCCCCAAAGTGGAATAAGGAATGAACACACAAAGCAGTCTGAATCCTTGAGTACTTCCAAACTATGATTATTTCCCCTAGTCTATCATACTTATCTCTTATTGCTGACTTGACAGCAATTTTAAGTGAATGTTTTTCACTAAGTCTTCACAAAGTTTCATTTTTTGTTTTAATAGAAATCACAACTTTCTTTATTCTCATATTTATGTAATGGTGTTTTACATTCATTTTAATTAAACCATACAACTAAAATTTAGAACAAATATATAGTAACTCAGCTTGTGGCAGGGGACATCAGAGATCATTAAAAAAGAGAAAGGAAAATCACATAGCCCTCTAAGTTAAAAAAAAAAAAAAGCCACCTTTTCCCTCCCTTATGAAACTCTGACATTGATCATTTTACTTTCAATGAACACCCATCCATTTCAAAAGAGTGGGGAGGATCTAATATAAAAAGATATGTGAACTGGAACAGGAAATTGTTTGGCTCTCTTAAAGCTCTAAGAATTCATTTTTCTTAGTACTTGTCTTAGGTAATAATGTAATACATTGATAATGTTTGTGGAATGAGTGAATTGCTTTTCTGTTGCCTCTATATGTCTCTCCATGTTTGCTTCATTATACACTTGCTATTAACAGATCTAACATCTACATGTAGAATGAGTTCAATAGGAAAAAAAAAATGTGACTGAATTAGAAAATGATCATTAATTCATTCTTTGGGCCTACTGATTATCTATTGGCCCAAGATTCTGAAGGGGTCATATCTGAGTCATGTCTACCAGTCTCCATATGATTGTGAAGTTTGTATGAACCCTGACCAAGACATCTGGGATGGTAGGCACAGGGATTAATTTAAAAAAAAAAAAAATGGTGAAGGCACTCCTGAATAATAGAAAAAACATCCCTTGATGGGATATCTGGGTACCTTATTACCAGGTTCATCATTTTATGCTTGAAACCCATGAGAAATTCTTGGGGAGCCTTAAGAACACAGACCATTGTGAAGTATACCAATAGCTTATCCTTTTACACAAAGGGAGTCATTTTACCTGAGTATACACATAAGCTTCCTTGCAGTACCCAGAGTGACCAGATTAAATGTAGTACAAAAGCAGACTTATTATGGTAAAGAGGATAGCCATTGATCTTGATTTTGCTGTCCTCTCTGTCTCTCATCTGCACTTACAGCAACAGCCTGACTAAGACTGGAATCAAAGAGTACAGTATGGAGGCAATTGAAAATAAGAAAAATAATTGACTTGGTAAGTGGTGCAAGAGCAGACAAATGTCAAGGATTGCTGAAAAAGCTATGCAATGATGGGATTTTATTTGTGGAACCAGAGATTAGAAAACTTCAGGACCCATGCTCTAGTCTAGTTATTTAAAAATTTTATCCTTGCATGGTCTTAGTCAAATGACATTTTTAAAAATACATTTCTCAACAGTATAAAAGATGGACTGAAAAAGATAGTGTAAGAGCAGAGAAATCTGTTAGAATGCCACTGTCAGGAATCAGGTAAGTCGATCATGATAAGGACAGCCAAGAAGGCATGCTAGAATCAATGAGACATAGTGACCTTTGGAAACAAGAGATGGAAGTGATAACAAGTTAAAGGAGATCTAAAAATTTAAAGCAGAGATAGGACTGAATAACACCCATTTTGAGTGAAATGTTACATGCCTATTTTCAGACATGTTCAAATTGAGTGGGACTATCAAGTCAAATATTAACTAGCGTACATCAGAGCTTTGTCTGGGAAAAAAATTTAATACAATATTATGAATAATAAAAATATAAGGTCTTCAAAATAAGTATTTCAAATTATTTTACTTTTCAGTTCATAATAAAAGGGAAATAATGAGCCCATACAGATGGCATTAGTAATACTGTCTTTAAAGGCTATTTTTAAATTACTTTCAATTCTTACATTTCAGCTATCATTATTTTAATTGACTATGATTTACTCATTGATTCATATTATAATTAGCTATGTGTTATAATTATATTTTCATAAATAACAAATCAAAAGACACATAACATAGTTAATAACATCATTTTGTTTGCATTAGAAGATAGAAATACAAGATTTTAAGATTTGGAAAGTGACTAAAGATTTTAACATTAAATCAATCCAGTGTTTTGTTCTGTTTTGTTTTTTTCTTTATCTACAGTACTATAGAAATTAGATTTCACTTTGACTTTTATCATATTACTAAACTATGAATGCAGTGATTTTTACTGTTGCAAATAGAGAAATTTATACTTTACTTACTGCACAGCTGGCTAAAGTCATTAATTACAGCAGTATTTATACTTTTGGGATTTTTTTAAAGGTAAGATAATTCTCAGCATCTATTCTACAGACTTGATTAAATCAATTCTCTTGACAAGGTTTTAAGCATTCTTGAAGGAAAAGATATTACCTGTAAAATAAATAAATTAATTATCTTAAGGAAAAGATAAAACTAAATTATTTATCTTTTAAGTCAGCATTTATCTTGATTAAGAAACTAAATATCCATAAATTAATTTACTAAGGCAAATGTAACTTGTACAGAACTTGTGTTGATTTGCTAAAAAATCTGGTTGAGCAGAGAGAATTTTATTTCTCTTTTATTTCTCTTTTTATTTCTCTTTTATTTTCCCCTAAATAAAGCAAAAGTTTAGCTGAAACCTGAGCAGTTAAGTAATAATGGTCACTAAATGCTAACTTACAAAATATAACTGCTATAATTTAATACAGAGGAAATAATATAAAAATTATTTTACAGTATCATTGTCTGAGGAGCCTAAGAGGAAACCATGGAATTTCTGGAATCTATCTATCCATGTGAAAAAAAAAAGAAAATATGTACATCAAATCACACTGAAAGAAATTCCAGAGGAACTGTGACTTTCAATGTGCAAAGCATATAAGTTCCTAGAGATCACTTGCTTGGTACTGGGAGAAATTTTTTTCAACAATACACAAATATACTTTAGCATAAAAGTAAAAGATTAACAGTACAAGTGGCATTAATATAAAGTGTCTGTTTATCAAAATATATTCTGTAAAACACACCATTCAACACCTACAACCAGCATACATATTCAGCAAATTTAAAAAATAATAATAATATCTCTCCATTTCAGGATATTTAAAAACAAATAGAAAAAAGTTATAAATACGAGACTTAACAACTGAAAATATGCTCAAATATCATTAATCATAGAATAATCCAAACTAAAACTTCAGGAAGATACCAGAAAACATGTATCAGCAAGAATAAAGAAAGAAGAAAAAAATCACTATTGATGATGTAACATTAGGGACTCTTATATTCTCTGAGCAAAGTAAATGTGTACACCATTGAGAAACAGTATTAGATTCGCTACTAACTTGAACAGATACGTAATGCAAAGATTCACAATCTACTGTGTATAATAGCAATAGAAATATACACATCTATATCTATCTGTATATACAATCATTTCAATTAAATTTATTTTTAAGGCAGGGAAAGCTAAACTATTAAATCAGATATCAAGTGAGTGGCTATATATGGGCAGAAAGGATATTTCATTCTTGAAGAGGTCACAAGAGGCACTTCAGTATAACTGTCAGCATTCTATTTGGACTCGGGCAGTAGATACTAAGATAAGAGGTGATAATGTATCATTTTACATTTACATTTTTATATATTTTACCATCGTTCGCATTAAAACTGAAATAAAGTCCGGCCCTCCCTGGTGGCGCAGCGGGTTAAAGCACAGCACTGAGAATCTAAAGCTGCTTCCGCATGAGTTCAATTCCCGCCTGCCCGGAGATGACCACATGGTGTGGCAGACCTCTCCTGACCCGCCCGCTGCTCCCCTCAGCAGTGTACTTCGTCGATCTGCCTGTTCTGTTCCCCACTCTGTCTCTGGTGAAGCCTCTCACCGCCCCTGAGCCTCTGGCCTGTACCCCAGTTCTGTATGCACAAATAAATAAATCTTTAAAAAAAAAAAAAACTGAAATAAAGTCCTAAGAAAAATGTATTTCCAAACTGGCTAATTGTTGTTTAAAATTTAACAACTTTACCATTTGCTAACAAACGGATAGAACTGGAGGGGATTATGCTAAAACAGAAGAAAGATAAATATCAGATAATTTCACTTATATGTGGAATATATAGAAACAAAACAAAGGTACACACAAATCTCAACTGGTTGGTGGGAAATGGAGGAAGAAAGTAGGGGCCCAATGAGCTACTGTGGAGGACTGTGGAGCCCACAGGTGTGGTGTGTGAGCCTATAACTCTAAACCATAGGCTGTGCCATAAACCGAAGGTATATTACATGGGATACGATGAAAAAACAAAATTTAACAACTTCCATTTTTAAATAAATACAGATCTCCCAATCTCCAACTTGAAAAGGAGTATCTTTTACCTGAGCAGATATATAGAAATCCTGTCACCTCACAAAGCAGAGCTCTCTATCAACTGAATGTCTTTGTTTAAAAATCAGGATAAGTTTTACTTATCATAAAAGAGAATAAAGGGCCTCCATGGTGGTCTAGGGGTTAAATGTCAGCACCGTCAGCACTGTGGCCTGAGTTAGTCCCTGACCTGAGAGCTAATCCATGTGAATAGTAGTCCTTTCCTGTCTTACTCTCTGCTCCTTCCAGCAGTGTTGTTCAGTAGATCCACCTGTTCTGTTCCCTATTCTGTCTCAGATAAATCTTCTCACACCCTGTACTTCTGACCTACACCCCAGTTCTTCGATGCAAAAAAAGAGAGAGAGAAAGAGAGCAATAATTTGTCTAAACCATTGTTTGTATCACAACTTCTTCATCAAAATTTGTTTAATTCCGTGACAACTGCTAATTCCAAAAATGAAGGACCTTAAGTAAGTTCAAACTTGAAGGACCTTAAGTAAGTTCAAACTCCTTGCTGTATTTTTTGGGTAAATTTTTATGTGAAAAATTATTTTCCTATTGTATTCTTTGGTGGGAATCAAATTCTATAAGAAAAATGAAGTCTTAGAGTGAGGTTCCCTGGAGAAATACAAATTAATATTTTCAGAGGCCAGATTCTTCTCATGTTCAAGTATAATGCTGATAAGCAATGGATAGGCAGCTTGAAAGATTATATTTAGTAGATTAACTTGAGCCCCCAAAGTGTCAGACATCTCTGAAGCTACTTGTGAGGTGAACTGTGAGCTGTTAGGCATCCAGGAAAGCAATTGGATGCACTGGGACCTACACTTGTCTCTGAAGTGAGACCAAAGACTGAATTCTGCTCTGAGCAATAAAATCAATGTGAAAAGCAGTCTCTTTATTTTGTGTATCCCATGGGTAATGGTAAAACAAGGAGTAAAAAAAATGATGAAAACTTTCTAGGTTATTAAACTGCTTGCATTGCCCTTGAAGCATGGGGTCCAAAGTCAATTATTTCTGTTGCACTAAAAGTAAAAGTCTAGGCTTTGAATTTGGGGCTTAATAGAGCATTGAGAAATAACAAGGTAAGTGAAGCGCCAGTCAGTTCTGAAGCATGTACCAAGATGGTTAACTGAAGAAATCAGACCCTGTCTGGAGGAAGCATTCAAATCGAAATGAAGCCAAACAGAGTATGGCCCAACAGCAAAATGCACTGGGGCCACAACTAAAGCTGTAAGTCAAAGAACATGTTCCATGACCTTCCTTCATGTCCTCCTCCCTCAAAATAATGTGGTCTGCTCTGGTGCAGAACTGCATAAATAAAGAGAAACTATTTCAATTAAATGAAACCCAGAGCAGAGTAAGGGAACCCTTGTTAATCTCATTCTTACTTGTAATCATGGTGGTCATTCAGCATGTGAATCCATTGTCGAATTAGAATTTGCCTCACCCAGCTGCCTCCCTGAAAAGACAGGACATATAAGCAGGAAACAAAATCTACCTTGAGACTCCAACTAGGAAACACAATCTCCTCTACTTCCCCTCCAGCTTGCCTATCCAAAGGCAAGATATGGTTTGTTTGCTTTGCTTCAGATACCAGAAAGAGGAAGCTGTGCAAAATGTCAAGTACCTCTCTAGATACAGCAAATTGCATGGTACTGTTTTCCTGAATTATTCTCAGATCATTGCCTTAAATTTCGCTTGTGGAAGAATAAGCCTAGCCTATATGTTCTGACTCATAAACATGAACTGTAGTTCTTAGAGTAAATGTGCTTTATTTAAGACAGAGCAATATCTATCGCTCAAACTATATGAAATTAACCCATCAAGAATTTAAATCTCTCTCTGTTTTTTAAATCCACATATTAGATGTATCATTACTTACTTTATACAGTTAGTAACTGGGCTTTCCCAGAGTTTACCATTCTTCTTAGATCTTCCCTCATGGGTCATTTTTCTTCATTCTATATCAGTCATTAAAAATTTCTTTAGTATGGGCCCTCTCTGGTGGTGCAGCGGGTTAAAGCACTGCACTAAGAAGCTAAAGCCACTTCCTCATGAGTTCGATCCCTGCTGCCCCGGAGATGACCACATGGCGCGGCAGACCTCTCCTGACCCGCCCCGCTGCTCCCCTCAGCAGTGTACTTCCTCGATCTGCCTGTTCTGCTCCCCACCATGTCTCTGGAGAAGCCTCTAACCGCCCCTGAGCTTCTGGCCTTTACCCCAGTTCTGCTCCCCACTCTGTTTCTGGTGAATTATCTCGCCACCCCTGCACCTCTGGCCTGTACCCCATTTCTATATACATAAATAAAATCTTAAAAAAGAAACCCCTTTTTTCATTTGACTGAAACAATCTCTGTTTCATTTTCAAACCTTGAAACTTTCCCCCCCAAATCTGTATTTCTAGATGGATAGTTATTTTATCTTACTCTTTTAAATCTATTAATATTATTCTACAATCTCAGGGTTTTATGGATGTGGTTGAGAAGTAGGGTGCTTATGTAACAAATACCTAAAAATATACAAGTAGCTTTGGAGCTGTAATGAACAAAGCCCAGAAGTGACTGGATGTGCATATTGGGGGCTGGGGGGAAGGGCAGCATTTTGATAAACACAAAGGTTAAAGGCAAATCTGGTAAGGGCTCAGAATCAGGGATGTGGTGAAAGATGCAATTTTCTAGATAATGCTACTACATAAAAACTCCAAACAAACAAGTTCATTTTAAAGGTATAATTGTCTTATTAAATGATTCATGAATTGACCAGTAGCCCATTAGTAAGTACAAAGGTGTTCCAAAAAGTTGTATAAAATGAGAAATTTTTACAGGCACAGATAAAGGAAAAGAGAATCATTTCAAGAGCAAGTAACCTACCCATGGGGAATGGAAAATGTCTGTGGAAAATTTTCTCATCTCCTTTCTCTGGAGAATGGAAAAGTTACTTTATTGGTGCTAACCAGAAAACTCCACACTGATCAGCTAAGACAACATTCCTGGGAAAAGCAGCAACTGCATTCAGGTTATATAAGTAAGTCTATGCCCAGTACAAAAGATTCCATTTTGGGACTATCGTTCTTTTCTTCTTAACAATACCCAGGTGGTCATGAGCAGAATGTTGGGGGACATATGGGACAGTAAAAGTTGTTCTGATAAAGATTTCTGACAGAAATAAGGAACCTGATATTTGAAACTGGAGAGAGGTGTTCCTTGCTATAAAAGCAGCAAAGAGACTGGTTGAATTGTGTTTATGTTCTAGTGTTCCACAGAAGGAAGAACTTGAGAGTAAAGGAACTAGTTATTGGACTAAAGCTATTTTAACAAAATGTTGAAGGAACATGTTAGTTTCTTTTGAATGCTTATAGGAAAATATGAGGAGAAAAAGAAGGGACAGCTAATCAAAGAGGAAAATGAAAATTAGTATTTTTGTCAAGGCCTTGAGGAGATAAGTTTGCTTTTAAAGTTCAATCCTATCATTCAAGAAAATGGAAGAGTGGCCCCAAGGCATTTCAGAGATCCTCCCAGTCAGAGTGAGTCCTCCAATTAGGGAGAACAGTGCAGGGGCCTTCAAGGCAGAATTTTTCAAAGGAGGGGCTACAACTCCCTGGAGCCACTTCATGTCCAGGGCTCAAACTTCTTGGCCCTCCCGAATCCTTATCCTCTACTGGTGCAGTAAAGGCTGTTATGAGGTGGCCTCCACTCCAGAGGGGGCACAAGAAATAAAACTGGGCAGTGACACACTTCCCCACCAGCATGCTGGATGCAGGAATGAAGGGGGTGTGGCATCCTCTACCAAGATTTCAAAGGATGGCCCTGAAGTTTACTATCCAAGCAAAAGCCTGCCAAGAAGAAGAGCCAAAGCAGAGAACTCCCAAGACCCTGCCCAGTGGAGTCATTAGGGGGGACTGAGCGCCCTCTACCCTGTAGCAGGAGATCTGTGTGCTGCTGAAACGTGAGCTGGGAAAGCCTCAACAGGGGCTCTGCTGGACAGTCCTGGTGTTATAGGGCAACAAATCTGTTATAGGGCACCTCAATTCAGAGAGAGGCACCCCT
>NW_004567115.1:15507429-15558359 GCF_000260355.1 Condylura cristata
CATCTGCCTTAACCAGTCCAGGGTCAGGAAACAAGCCCGGTTTCTTCATCACATGTTTGCTGCTCCATGTGGCTTCCTTAGGTTTCCTTCTCCATCTGCCTTCCGCCTTCTGCCTTCTGCCTTCTGCCTTCTGCCTTCCTTCTCTCTTCTTCTCTCTCCTTTTTCTCTGCTCAGTTCCACCCTCCTTCTGGGTGGGGCAGGGAACCTGGAACTTCCCTTTTCCTAGGGACCACCCAGTTACACTGGGAGCACACCCCCTGGCCCCTCACCCCCACCCCCCCTTACACAGAGCCTTGGGAGAACACCTGCAGCCTCAGGGTATCAACAAGAAGGAAGTGAGGCAAGGAGGATTGTTCCCAAGCCTTGGGGTTTAATGTTTTCCCCGTTTGATTTTGAAGTTATTTTAAGATCATTACACCTTTTATCCTTTTCTGTATCTCCTTTTTGGGGTGGGAATGTTGGTCATATCCTTGTATCTGCAGTGCATTCTGAAAGTACAAAACATTTTGTTTGAGTTCACAAGTTCATGACTGGAAAGCAATTTGCCTTAAAATCAATAACATCTTGAGTCTTACTCATCTCTGCTATACATGATATTTAGAGGAGATGGGGCTGGGCCTTTAAATTGATAGCAGAGCAACCTCAAACTTTGGGGGTTGTTTGAATGGAATGAATGAATTTTATATGTGAGAAGACATGACTTGGAGGGGTTGGGGTAAATGGTATAGCCTAGATATTTGTGCCCCCCAATAGTATGTGGTATATACTATTACCATATATTTACTGGTAACCGTAGTAGATAGGGCTTTTGGAAGTGCTTAACCCATGACTCTAGAGCGCTCACAAGTGGGATCAGTGACTTTTCAGAGAAGCTCCAGAAAGACTCATAGTGCCATTAGCATGTGAGTATACAGTGACAAGGCACTGGCTGTGCCTCACCAGGTGACCGTGCTGATACCTTGATCTTAAACTTCGTTTCTGTATTGTGAGAAATAAAGTTCTGTTATTTATTAGCCAATCAGTCACTGGTATTTTATTGTATCATTCTGAACAAGAACACAAATCAGTATAGTTAGTTTGTCACAGGGGTTGTGACGTTTGACCCCAAATATGTGTGTGGATATTTTTGTTTCTGACCATGCTATTCAGAGACTAGACTAAGGCATATAAATACACATAGCATCTTCCCTGCAGGACAGATTTGCTTTTAGCTAACCACACAAAAATGTTCCCATCTAGGAACTCTTGCTCCAGTTCTGCATCGCTGATCCATGCTTCGGCTCTGCTTACTCCCCAGGCTTGACCTCTGCCCACTGACAATGCCCAATGATGCCACCAAGTTCTGACATATAGCTCCAAGACTAAAGCCACTATCATTCCATCTGCCTTGGAATCTAAAAGATGGATAGAAATTATATACATCTAAAATACACTTGAGGGCCCTCCCTAGTGGCACAGCTGGTTAAAGCACAGTGCAATGAAGTTAAAGCCACTTCAACACAAGTTTGATCCCCAATCCCAGAGGTGTGGCAGACCTCTCCTGACCCATCCCCTGAACCCCTCAGCAGTGTACTTCAGTTGATCAGCCTGTTCTGTGCCCCACTCTGTCTCTGGGGGATCCTCTCACTGCCTCTGCAGCTCTGGCCTGTACCCTGATTCTGTGTACATAAATAAATAAATCTTTTTTAAAAATACACTTGGTGTTTTGATATTTGCTTCTGTGTGAAATGATCACTATAATAAAGTTACTTAACTTATCCATAATCTCATATCGTCAGATGTATGCATGTTTAGTGAGAACACTTACAACTTCCCCTTTTAGCAAATGTCTATTATAAAATAGAGTGCTGTACACTACATTCACCCTGCTCTACACTTCAGAGCTCCAGAACTTAGTATTTGGTAATCTCTTAGAATTTGCATTTCTAAGAAACAAGGAATTCTCTTAAATTCCTGTTTCTAGTTTTCTCACATATGTACTGTTTTTAAAACAGTTTTTAACATTTTTAGGGTCATTATAGTATAAGAGTTTCTGTAAACATCTGGGGTGCAAAACTTTTGGAATGAAAGTCCATATTCATCATTTCAAATTTTGTGGATGTATTTGACTTGAATAAAAATGACTGAACTCCCATTGCTACTAAAAAGTTATATTCTTCATTATACAAAATGGGCAAAGAAAAATTATTATTATTATTATTTTTTAAGATTTATTTATTTGTGCATACAGAACTGAGGTACAGGCCAGAAGCTCAGGGGCTGTGAGAGGCTTAACCAGAGACAGAGTGGGTAACAGAACAGGCAGATCTACGAAGTACACTGCTGAGGGGAGCAGCGGGCGGGACAGGAGAGGTCTGCCACGCCATGTGGTCACCTCTGGGGCAGGCAGGAATCGAACTCATGCGGAAGTGGCTTTAGATTCTCAGTGCTGTGCTTTAACAAGCTGCGCCACCAGGGAGAGCCAGAAAAATTATTTTTTAATCCATAGTTTCTTGTTCCTCATGTTGATATTATTCCACAATGTGGGCTTCATGCTTATACTCACAGGTGAGCCTACCCACCCCAATCAAAAGAAGGACATAACAAGGTCACTGTCACACAGTATCTGTGATTGAAATTTTCAAATGTGGTCAGAAGGCTATCTGGTTCAGAATCTCTTGGACCCCTTATAAAAATGCATAATTGGGACTCTAAAGGGTTATGTGGCTCAGTATGTTTACAGATGTGTCCAGAAATCTTCATACTGAGTCTATGATCAAGAAAATTCACTGGATTATGGGATAAAAATTCCACGCGGACATCTACATGTCTTACTACATCCCTTAGCAAAAGGTTTAAATATTGTTAGGTAGCAACAATCTTGACTCCATACAAGAAATCAAAACTTTAAGATTCATGTGACAGTCCCTTTAAGATTCATGTGACATTCCCTTTTAAAATGAGTAAGTGTCTCAGTAAGAGCAGCTCTAAACTCATCTTTCCTTTTTTCCGTATAAGGCATATGGATATTATTCACACTAAAATTTAAAAGCTACAAAAATATCACTTATTTTATGTGATTGCCTACTAGTGTAAATTTAAAAAAGAAAAATCCGTGTAAGATGGATGACTGAAAAAGATTTCAAGAAGCAAGCACGACATCGGGAATAATGATAAGTAAGGATGAATGAAAAGAGTATCACAGGGAGAGATCAGACATAGGGGGCAGAAAGAAAGATTCTAAATCAGTATCTGAAAAGCATAAGGGATCCCAAATGGAGTAAAGAATTCTGTTAGAAGATAAGCCGGGACTAGATTGTGGAGGCCTTACAAACTAGCCAACCTATTTTGAAATTTCAAGGTTGGTTAGTTATTCCACACACGGTCCTAAGCCCTTTAGCTCTCATGATGTCCACTACCAAACACAGAAAAGGTAAATACTTTCCAGCATCATAATAAGATGAAACAGTTCTTGGTAGTGAGACAGTGAAAATTGCTGGAAGTTTTAAGTATGTCTTGCTTTTCTATGAAAGCAACAAATCAGAGTGACACAGCAAAGCTTTTTTCTAGATCATGGACAGAATGTCTGCAGCATGCCTTTCCCCGGACCCAAAGATTTAAAAATTTAACATGAAAATTTTCAGTATGTTAATTTCGATGAGTGGGCCTTATAGCTCTATTGATCCAAGGCCAGCTGCTGACCTCTGAACTTTGTGTTATGTGAGCAGATATACCCTTGGTTTGTGCCAATTTTGCATGAATGTTTTTGCCAGATACATCCCTAGTGCTAACTTTATAAACGTAGAAAGTACAGCTTGATTTATAACATGAATAGGGAAGAAATGTCACTTTCACTTTATTTTTCTCAATATTACTGGATCTTTGACTTCAAGAAAATTTGATTTTCCACTGTATCTGCAAAAAGGAAAAAAAAGGAGTTTTGTAAAACTTTCTAAAAGTAGGAATTCATTATAACCAGTAACTATAAATAAATGAGGTGCTTCAATCTGATTATTTGATGCTTGGTATGCAAAGGAAAATAACCAATCTCTGCTCTGGATGATAATACCTAATTAAACAATAGCATCCACAACTATGTGGATATGTGCATTCAGGTATGTAATTCATTTGTGCATCACCCTGATCTGTTTATAGGTGGTGAAGGTAAGAATATGCACCTTATTGAAAGGATCTTAATAGTTACTTAGCTACAGGAAAAAAAAAGCATAAATGAATAAAAAACCTTGAATCAAAAGGTTACTGAGTTTTCAAATTCAAATCCAACTACTGAAAATAGGTTTCCATGTAAAATTTTGGAGGCATTGTTATAGTAACTATGTTGGAACTAAATTAGCATAAAACAATTTCAGGCAAAAAGTTAATAAGACTTTGAAAGCATAGTGACTAACATAATTTTTAAAATAGACAAATATAAAAGTGAAATGGTTTTAAACACTCATTCTCTGGATTATCCCAATTCTATTAAGTAATATGTTAAAAATAAAATAAAAGTACTACATGTAGGAAATAGAAATTCATACTCTACAGACATCTTAAAATAAACTCCCACCTCCAGTAAGTTTGTTCCAAAGTGAATACTAAGAGTTATATGTCAATAAAAAGATGTATAGTATTTTCTATTGAAATTATAAAAACATATGCCTTCACATATGTATTCCTTAGTTGAATTAAATCAATAATACTATAATATACAAGGTTGTGCACCTTGTTTGCTAAGTCATTTTTTTTAAGATTTATTTATTTATGCATATAGAATTGGAGTACAGGCCAGAGGTGCAGGGGCAGTGAGAGGCTTCACCAGGGACAGAGTGGGGAGCAGAACAGGCAGACTGACAAGCACATTGCTGAGGGGAGCAGCGGCTTGACAAGAGAGGTCTGTGCACCTGTGGATCACCTTTGGGAGCCAGGGACTGAACTCACACTGAAGCAGCTGTGGCTCCCTTGCAGTACTGTGATTTAAACCTTTACGCTACCAGGAAGGGCCCTTGCTAGGTCATTAAAAAAGCTTAGAAATATTTTCATTTCAGTTATATCATTGTTTTAAATATTATGTAGTTTTTGTATATCATGATAAATAATGGAGTACTCATTAATTCAAAAAAGATTTTTAGTTATATTATTTGTAGACCAAAATATTTAAACCATGCTCCACTCACTATCTTTAATATGCTGTGGTCTTTTGTGTCAGCCTCCTGAATTTCCAGCAGATGGCAGTATGACCACATGCATATGACCAACATGAATTAGAGACTAGGTAGCCAAACTGTTCAAAAGACTTAGCACAATTTTGGATAAAATAGCAAATGTGTATCAGCAGTCTGTTAATTTTAAAGTCTGTAAAGGGATATAAAATTTAAAAACAATAGGAAGGAAACGAATCAGATGAGGAATCTGAGCCCCTTTGTGAAAGTCCTACTGTGTTTAAGGGCAAGTTACTAGTGACAAATTTTTTCCACATATAATATCTGAGCTGATCTTCACTATGATGCTGTGAGATCAAAAAGTTAATGTTATCTTTCTCATACAAATAAGAAAACTGAAGTTTTCATGCTTTCCCAAGGCTTAATCCAGAGCTGGCCTGGAATACTGATATTCTGATTCAACAATAATGACCTATTCCCAGCCTATCAACTCATTTACTCAATAAACCAATGAAATTATCTATCACTATTGTTGTTTTTACTGGCTAGCATGAGAATGATGCATTGTAACTTCTTAAAAATGAGATAATTAATTAGTATTTAATGAGTGCAACCAACAATAAGTTTCACCCAGGTGAGAGAAAAGGAAAGGAATTTAGAAAAAGGAAAATGTGAAGGGAATACAGGGAAAAGGTAATGAAAGTGGAAGAGGCAGGAGAAGTTGGAAGAGTGAGAAAATGAGAAAAGAAAATGGAGCGGGACAAACTGGGGCCAGTTTGAAAGTTAGTGCTAATATCCATCACTGATGACAGTTTCTCCTCTTTCCACAATGAACCTGTTACCTGCAGACACTGCATTCATTTTAAACTGATATAATTCTTGAATGATTTATGTTGAGAATCTATATGTTTACATAAATTGTTTGATAGTCAAATACTTTAGTATTTTAAGTTAACATCACCTAAAAATGGGCACCAGCTAAAAACAGGCACTAGCTTTTGTCACTCATTTTCAGATGAAGTTACACAATTTAATATTCTGAAGTCCTGATTCTCATCAATAAAACCGGGAATTTGTAAAAACAGTTACTGTGAGCTTTAAATGAAACTGTTACACAGCAGATGTGCAAATGTTACTTTAATTTAGATTGATACACAAAGCCTGCATATTTTGGCATTAAAGGACTAACTCTGTGTGATCTGCACCTTGTTTATTTCTCCAGTCTTATCTTGTTCCAGGTTCTTCCTCCCTCACAGCAACAGCAACATCCTTCCTGGGTTTTGTTTGTTTTGTCTTGTGTGTGTTTTCACTTCATTTTACTGTTTCCTCGTTAAGCCTCTTTCCACCCTTATGTGTGCATGAGTGTGTACGTGATGTACTCCTCTGACTGAAAGCAACCAAGCAGAGCTCATGCTCATTTCACCCTCATCCTTATGAGGCGCCAGCTTATAGCACAAAAATGTACGTGCTGCTGGTACTTAATCAAATCATATGAAGCTCATTACTTCCCACAAATTAGGATGTTAGTAACTGCTATTGTTAGTGAACAAATTGATTTATCTTCCCACCAAGGACCAGTCAAATCTGTACACTACATCTCTTTTAGCAGATCAAGGTTTAGTTAGATTGTTCTCATTATGTTGTATTGGCAAGTTCAGGAAGCCCAGAAAGTGATCAGTCAGTCTGTCAATATGGCCAGAGATGTGTTGCTATTGCCAGCACAACCTCCAGTACTTCTCAGGATGGGATTCTTCATTGTTTAGGAACCCACAGTTGCAAAATTCACTTAGTCATGACAACTGATAGGAATAGTTGGGGCATCATTCCTATAGATAAGCAAGCTCTTTGCTGCAAGTATTTCCACAGTATGACTAATTAGCTATCAAGGCAACTTGCCATAAAAGATAAAATAATTGGTTGGTAGCTCGGTCTGCCAGTTTCAGCCCACTTTCAACTGACAGTGCTCTCTTTTACTAAATAAACTCCTTTTCATAATGGTCTACATAATCACGAGTAGACATGATGGCCTTAAGATAATGATAACAAATACATATATAGATTTCACAGTGGTGGTAGAATTTACTTGGAAAAGATAATACATCCATCTGCAAGTTCCTCCCATCCATTGAAACAAAAATTTTACCAAACAACAGCAATTATAAAAATGGCAGCAAGTAATTCACAACTGTCTTCAAGAGTTATCAATTCCTTAGCTAATTTAGATATCACACAGCTTGTTCTCTAATACCATCTTTACCAAATTTATTGAACAGCTGCTATATTTAACATAAAAAATAAATTCATTAGTGTTAATATTTCTTCCTGTTAATATTGTTATTGATCGTTTTATCAAGCTGAAACTGAGGATAATTTGCCCAAAGATTTGGTATCTCTTCTTTTTGTTAAGATTTATTTATTTATGCATATGAGAACTGGGCTACAGGCCAAAGGTACGGGGTTGAGAGGCAAAGTGGGGAGCAGAACAGGTAGATCAACTGAAATACACTGCTGAGGGGAGCAGTGGGCGAGACAGGAGGTCTCCTGCACCATGGGAGTCACCTCCTTGGTGGGGATCAAACTTTTGCTACTGTGGCTGGTTATAGCTTCATAGTGCTGCTGCACTTTAATGCATTATGCCACCAGAGAGGGCCCTGGCCCCTGGTATCTTATTTTTAAACACTCTTGGAAGAAAAAGGGACTGAGCGCCTGAAGTCACTTTTCCCCATGTTTTCCATAGAATTCTACAACACCTATCAATGCACACATGGCAATAAACCAAGAATGAGCAGCGGTATACAAGACTTTTCCAGCACTGTCTGCTTGTCATTCTATAGACCAACTGTGAACCTTTATGAAAAACTGAATAGTGACACCCAATCACATACTCATTTGAGACACTAAATGAACAGAATTACCTTTAGAGAACCATAAGAACGTAAGAATAATTTGCAGACAAAGATGGCTGGAGCAGATTTCCTCCTCAATATCGCTTACTTACATTCCTGGAAATGATATTCACAGACCTTGATAAAGTTACTTACAAATAATAGACAATGGATAATTACAGTACATAGTTCCGACTCCCCCCCCCCAAAAAAAAAGGAAAAGTATCTCTGGATAAAGTCAAAATGTTCATTTCTGTAAAAGAAAATCAGTCTGAGCATTTCTCATTCCTAATTCCAAAAGTGAATAGTAGTTTTGGTCAGATTTCAGAAAAATCCTAGTTTGCTTTAATAAAAGAGAAAGCCATTTTTCAGTTAGATTCTTACTTCTATTGAGACTCATGCCATGTTCTCTGTTCTGGGTCAGAAAAATAATGAGCAGTGGGGAGGAAGAAGCCCTTATCTGGGTTACTATTGATTTTTACCCCAATTGCCTCCTAAAAAGTTCTACAATTGGATTTTAACATATCCAACCAGTAGCTCAGCTATAGAGCTAAAAAGCGTTTACCTTATTATTCCATAAGTTAAATCAGAAAAACAACAAATACAAACTGAGAATTTTATTGCTGTGAAGCAGTTATACCTAGCATTCTAAGAATTGCTGTTTTTCTCTATTTTCAATAGTGCTATTTTGCGTTGTGTGCCTACACATTTCCAACAGATGCAGTGCAATGAATAAAATGCAAATTCTTTAGCATTTTCTTAAAACCTTTCTGTGAAGAAAAAGGTGTCCCTGGCATAACAATGACCACTGATGACAGAAAGTGTTAACCTCTTTCTAAGTCTAGGTTATACTGAAGTGTTATACTGAAGTGTACCGTTCTTCCAAACTGAGAGTCTAAAATTCAATATATTATTCTATATGACTAATATTGACATTGGCTTGGTGTTTCAGCAGGTTAGTTGATTGATATTTACCTCAAGTCAAGATAAGTGCTTTCCATGGAGATGATGTTATTGTAAAAAAACACTTCTGAATATGGCGACACTGATACAGGAAGCATCTCAGAGGAACGAACACAGGTCCTGGAGTCAACAAACTTGGGTTTGGATTACAGTTCTGTAAATTGATCTGGAAACTTACTAAATATAATGAGTCAGAATTTCCTAAGCTTAAAAATGATCATTTTAAGTGCTGTGTAGTTGCTCTATTAAATTAGGTAATATACATAAGCACAGAATACAGTAAGTTTTTTTAAAAGGTACACCCTCAGGCACACTGTACCCTTAATGCCAACATTCCCCTAACTTGTTTAGCTTATATTGGTGTTCTCTTATTCCCTAAACTTAAAATTGTGTATTTGTTTCAGACTTTTTAACCTAAACCCTATTCGTTGGATCATTAAAACAAAGCAATTAGGATATTTGGAAAATGTAGATCATATTAGTCTAATATTTATCTAGTGCCTGCTCTATGTATTAGCAGCTATATTTGATGTGCTTAAGAAACAGCAGTATGGCCCTCCCTGGTGGTGCAGCGGGTTAAAGCACAGCACTGAGAAGCTAAAGCCACTTTGTCATGAGTTGGATCCCCGCCTACCCTGGAGGTACCACATGGCGAGGCAGACCTCTCCTGACCCGACCGCTGCTCCCCTCAGCAGTGTATTTCATAGATCTGCCTGTTCTGCTCCCCACTCTGTCTCTGGTGAAGCCTCTCGCTGCCCCTGCACCTCTGGCCTGTACCCCAGTTCAGTATGAACAAATAAATAAATCTTTAAAAAAAAGAAAAGAAAAGAAACAGCAGTGACAGGGAACAACATCTGCTCTAACTAAACAATAAATATGTAGATAGAGAAGATAAGTTATCATGCAAACCATTCAGGTCATACAGAGTGGCCAAAGGGTTTTTGAACAGGTGATATTTAGGTCAAACTAAAATTTTGAGGAAGAGGCAGCCTTGCTCTGAGGTAGGGAAACAAAATCACTAAAACAAGAAACAGCAAAGTCCCTGATAATGGTCTTGAATTGACTGAAGGTAGATAAGAAAGAGCATGATGAAAGAGTGAATGAATGAGACAGCAGAAGAAAGCATTAGATCATGTAGGGTGCTGAATGTTCTGTCACTGGAATTTTCCTCTGTTACATGGGTTTGAAGTGACTTAAGTTTATTAGTTTATGTATATTTCCAGTTCATAAACATTATACAAACAATAAACAAGTATTCAATTGTTAAATTATAGCCCTTAATAATTACTTAACTGGGGCTTGTTTATAAGCAAAAACATTATACTTTCTGAACATTGAAGATGAATAAACGTTTGACCTTGTGGTTTGCTAGGAGTCATTTTCAGGTCAAAATGAAAACATTGACATTATTTTTCTATGGCCTTAAAATCCATAGAGTAATATATATTTTCTCCTGCCTCAAAACTTCCACTATCTCTCCTCTAAAATTCTGTGATTTCTATTTTAGAAAGTGTTGCTTGCAAGTCTTGACTCAGCCCATCTGGAATCCAGGTGCGGCCAAGTGACACATACTCACCAACAGAATAAGAGAGGAAATGGTATTTGCCTCTTCTACAACACAGTGTAAAGGACACTGGTGTGTTTTCTCCATTCTGTTCCCCACCCCCTATGTTTATTGGGAAACGAAGGTAAGAGGATGGGAAAGGCATAGGCTAGAATAAAGTTACCTGGTAGAAGAAAGCAACCCATTAAACTAAAACGCCCTCATTGCACTGCTTCCTTCCTTCACCCTCACCCTCAAGGCTTGTTCTCAATAGCCATTCTCTTTCATGAAGTTCTACACATTCCATGTTAGATAACTAGCTTGATAGTCACTCCTCAAGACCATTGTGCTATACCTAATTTCCCATATTTTGTGTGATCTGCATTCACTCCATAGAGCTCCTTCTCTGTCTCTTTTGTCTGTAGAACTAGGCAGAGTTTAGTACTCATTTTCCCTGCAGGATTTTTCTCCCCAACACTTATCATATTCATTAAATGACCTTTGTATAACTTAGGGTCCAAAAGTCACTATTATAAGGTGTTTTCTTCTCCTTAGCAATGTAGCTCCACCTTCCCTTGTCATGGAAAAACTAATTAAAACTGAGTGGTAGTTGTAGATGGTCTGGAACTGATAAAAATCCTATCAAGTTTCCTGGAATATAGCTCATTAAGCAAATCAGAAGGTAAGGTAGTGAACATCAAGGAGTTATCAAAACCAATGAAGATATTTTCTTATGTTTTCAAAGTGCTTTTTATATCAGGAAAATCAGCTAAGTCTGATAAATTTGAGTCAGATATTCAATTAGACAAGCAGTTGAGAATTTAGACATACAATTTAGAATTTAGGACTAGACTGAAGTTAGGAATACAATGAATCTGGCTTGAAATCATGCGGACTGCCTGAGTGTTGTGTGAGTGTATGAATGAATGAATCGATGAATAAGTAGGTGATGATGGACTGAATTAAAAAATCAAAGCTTATATATTTAATTCTCTAGTTATCAACTTTGCACAGAGATGGAGATGGCACTAATCCGATTCCAATGCATCCTTCTTCCATATCTTTGGACATAAAGCCTGTCCTCCAGTATCATGCCATACCTTTCAAGAATCACTTTGAGATTTTGGGTAGTGACACTGAATGCTGCAAGGTTATTGTTGGGGGAGACCAGGTGCTGTGATAACACAACTACCAGTGGGACTAGATAAGGGCAATAATAAACTGGGCCTCGCATCCAAGGGTGCTAATTAA
This sequence comes from Condylura cristata, assembly GCF_000260355.1. Classification (NCBI taxonomy): domain Eukaryota; kingdom Metazoa; phylum Chordata; class Mammalia; order Eulipotyphla; family Talpidae; genus Condylura; species Condylura cristata. Next base: position 15,519,213 of record NW_004567115.1, read on the forward strand.
CTGGGCCTTGTATCCGGGAGATACCGTTGGGACAAACTGGGCCTCACATCCGGGGGGAAAACAGCGATGAGTCTTTGGAATCTGGACCTAGAATCTATAGAAGAGACCCTTTTCCCCTATAGCACTGGCAGTAGCTGCGGACCCCACCCTAGGGGCTCCATCTCAGCTGCTGCCCGGGAGCAATAAACTCCGCTTGCTCAGTCTTTCTGCCTCTCTTTCTTTCTTGCAGCAGGTCACAGAAGTCCGGGCAAAACAGTTGTAGTAAAATAACTCAGAAAAACAAGGAAGTGTGGAGTAGGATGCAAAGCCTGGGTTTTAGATAAAACCTAATTTTAGCCTCAAAGAGATGTGATAAAAAGGAAATTTTGGTAAAAAATACAAATATCAGAGCTAATGTTAAAATAGAACCTATTTTAATTTAGTGCCTACCATTCTCACCCAAACCTACCTCTATGCATCAAGATTGCATTCCTATTTCCCCATAAGGAGAATTTTGACACAACTATATGGTTAAATAAATTAAACCGTGATTTCCTATTAATAATAGCTGTATTTTAAGCAATTTTTGGAAGATGAACAATAAATGGGTAATTGAAAAAAGCAGCTGTTCTATATAAATCATTACTTTTATATTGATTGGCCTGATATATATGGAGTGGCAGTGTTTTAAAAGAAGAACACCAAAGAATGAACATTTTGTAAAAGAAAGAAAAGAGAGCCCTTCCTGGTGGCCAGTGGGTTAAAGCACAGCATTAAGAAGCCAAAGCCACTTCAGCAGGAGTTGGATCACCACCAGAGGTGACCCACATGGCTTGGTAGACCTCTCCTGACCCGCCCGCTGCTCCCCTCAGCAGTGTACTTCCATGGTCCGCCTGTTCTGCTCCCCACTTTGTCTCGGGTGAAGCCTCTCACCGCCCCCGCACTTCTGGCCTGTACCCCAGTTCTGTATGCATAAATAAATAAATCTTGAAAAAAAAAAGGAAAATTTTTTTCTGGCCAGGTAAATATAAAAGACTTAAATATTTTAATCATTTCAACTTTTACTAAGAGTGAATTTAAACAATTACTGGGAGTACCTACGGGTAATGTATTTGAAGTATGTCAAGTACAAGAACGTCCTTAATCTACCTATTTGTATTCACTTTAATGTTTGACATTGAAATGCTTACTTGAACTGTGACAAAGTCAAAGAAGCTTTATTACCACTAGATGGCAGTATCTCCTTAAAATTATAATCTCTGGCACGCTATGGCTTTATTTGCAGTAAATTCCATAAAGTCAATCTTACTGACAGAGGTGTGTAGCTTCTGTCTGTGTGAAATGAATTTTTGGAGGCTGGGCCTAGGAGAGAATAGATTCAACCTAACCAGTGAGGTCAGGAAGACTCAGAGCAAGTTGAGGAACCAAGATTTCACGAAATTCTCAAAGTCCGTATCTGACTGACCACACGGATTCACCTAGGTCTAAGTCTAGTTTTTGTGTTCTATTTTTTTACAATAAAGTTTCATGTCCATTCTCAAGGTTACATTCTCCTTGCTGCCCAGAATTTACGTTTTCTAAAAGTCTTAACAACTGCACTGGTTGATTGAAAGACCTACCTGGTCACAGGACATCAGACAAACTTCAAGTCAATGGGCCTCAGGCTAGTAATTTCATCTCTTTGCATTTGTTTCCTCTGTAGTAAAATCAGGAGGGTGGGAGCTAACTTGAAGTGGTTGTGATCGAAATTAGCAAAACAGGCCATGAAAAGTAGTAAACATGATGTCTGAGATATTGAAAAACTAAATGGTAGCTACTATTAATTACTCTTTCTAGTTTTGGGTGTGAGTCTGCCAACAAAACACCCAGGAACTAATCTAACTGAACAAATAAGAATCTTTTCTTCCCCCATCATTTTACTTGTCACTTTATAATTTCCATAAGCTTCTCCCATAGCCAACTATTGTTTTCCTGTTGCAGAATTTTCCAGGTTCCATAATCAAGTGGAACCCCTTACTCCCACCAAACTGTTGATATTCCTGTTACATGTTAATGTCAATTGTGTCTTTCGATAACCACAAATTGTACAAATTCAGAAAGTATTTTATTCATCTTTGCCTTCCCGTGTCTAATACCAAGTACAGCACATAGTAGGTTCTTAAGTAGAGTTGTGCCTCAATGAATGAATGACCTTTCAGAGACTTCACCTTGACAATATTTCTAATCTCACAATTCCCACAGTCCTTTCAGAGCATATTGCAAAATCAATCTGCTCTGCACTTTTCCCAGGGTGGAGGGAGGAACTGCTTATCTAGTCCCTTTGATTTGGGGCCAGAAGGAACTGCTTTTGGGAAGACTGCCCTGCTGGAAACAGTAAACCTTTTACTCTGTTTTTTCTTGATATCCCTTTTCAAACTCCCTTTGTCCTATCAGGGTAAAAAGGAATTAAGCCACGATTCTGTGCTCACAAAACACTTGTGCCAAAGAAACAAAATTGGTATAGTCTTTTTAGATTTCTGGTTTTCTGGGCAATTGAAATGTTTATGATGTGATTTAATTTTACAATTAAAAAAATAGAGAAAGGAACTGCTTGCTTGTGGTTGAAAAAGTCCCCATTGTTCTATTAAAATTTATTTTCCATTCTACCAAAAATATTCCGTGTTTGTAAAAAAAAAATATGGCAGATAGCAGACACATGGCATTTTAAAAGACTAAAGAACAGATTGGCTATTTCATTTCAGGTTTTTTTCCATTTTGCAACTAGAAGTTGTATGTTTTGTCTGATATATTTATTTAGTAACGTGGAAGAATAGTGTGTTCAATCTAAAGATTGTCCACAGTATTTAGTCATGCCTTTTAAACCAGAATGTTAATCACTTCCTGTATTTCATACCTATCCAGAATGAAATCTAAATCCATTTTCTAGTGTAACTGGTGCTTTACAGAATAACTTGGTCAAAATGTAACAGTGACTTAGAGGTACTGGAGTAGCATCCCAGGAATTGCATCTCTACAGGACTTTAAAAAGTATTTTATTCAAGGAAATTACATAAATTGGGATTAAAATACAACAGGGAAACATGGCAAAAGCAGCCTGCTAGTACTAGTAAGAAATCCTCAGAATACAGAAATCACAAGTGTTCAGGAGTCAGGAGTCGGCAGTCAGTTCATTTCTACAGCAAGGAGTACCTGATTGTGGATCCTCCATGCCCAGGCAAAAAAATGCAAGGAGCCCTCCCTCAGGCAAGTCCCAGTGGGGTCCAGCAACAGTTTCAGCAGTGCCTACAGGTGGATGTCCCCAAGAGCAATCATTTAACCCTTTAATGACTGTTTTTTAAATTTTTGTAAATAATTGAGTCAAAGAACTTGGGTGGGCAGCCTATAATCTATATACTGTCAGTACATTCCAGTTCATGCTATAGTCACTCTTGTCCTGTACGAAAAATTCGTATGAAGGAATACATTCATTTTCAAATAAAGAATTAACTTCTAAGAATATGCTTTTCTAGGGATTTTGGAAATAAATGCACTCTAAGGTAGTTGCTTTGGACCATACATAGTTGATGATGAGAGTTGAAATTATCTTCATTTGTATAATACTTTCTCTGCCCCTTCTCTTTGCTCAATTCTCAGTCTGTACTCTTTCTGCATATCTTATAACAAGAGTTTAATAGTTTGTAGTTATGTAGGAATAACTTCATACTTCACAGTGGGTAGACCTCACTGACATAGTCCAAATTGTGCTTCTCCTTAATTCACAAGAATCAGGGATCTGAGACGATTTAACTGAAGAGATGCAGGAAGGCAGGTAATAAAATGTTAGTCTGGGCCAGCTTCCTAGAATCCTCCATGCCATTCCCTATGCTCCCCCCAGCTGGGACTCCTGCGACAATTATAAACCTTTGAGTCATATACAATTATCTTATATGTAACAAACATGGGTTCTATTAAAATGGCAACACAATTTAAAAAATCAAAAGTATCAGGTGGTATTCATTTCCCAGTTAGTTATGAAAAAAAAAATTACTTGAGATTTAAATAATATAAATTTTATGTAGGGAGAGCAAAAGCAAAATGGTATGACACATGAAATTAAAAACATGAAACTCAAAATGGAGGAAATCAACATGAGGGTTTAGTATTTTGTAATGACTCTGAAAGGCAAGTTGACCAAAATCATTTCTGAAATATGACATTTTGATACAAAGCCATTTCAAATGTCTTGAAACTGTATCAAAATAAAAGCTTAATAAAAAAATCTACTTTTTAAAAAAAGTATCTCTGATCAGAGTTTGCATGTTCCTTTCCTTAGCTTGCAAGCTGTGCCTCCACAGTGATGCCTTGGAAATTATGAGTCAAGAAATAAGAACATGTCACCAATTTTTCCAATATTAGTGCTCTAGAATATGAACAGTACCAATCTTATCAACATTTTACTACAAATAATCTTGAAAATCAAAGATTATAGCCTCCTAACTTTTATGCAAGTTATTCCATTTACTAATTACTCAGAAATCAGTGGATAATCTGACATGAAGAAATGGGGGCCCATCAAACAGAATTGATTATCACACTTCATTCATGTCAGTACTTAATTTATCACACAACTATTGAGTATGCCAATAATATAGTGAATTGAAACCTCATGCTACTGAATAATTATTTAATTTTAATAAAGAAAATATTATATTCAGATCTTGTGCAATTTATAGTGCATGTGATTTTTATTAGTGCTTGGCTGGTTGTTTCCATAATTCTTTCAAATTTTTTTATTAAAATTAAGTTTAGTGAGCAAGATAATTTCTCATTTTATCAAAGTTTCCAGCACACAACAATAAAAATCTCTGATGTAATTGCATAAATATCTCAATTGCTTAGCAATGAGAAAGAACATCAAAAAATAAATAATTATCAAATGAGGCACATTCCAGAAAATTATCAACAATATTTTTCTTAATTACAAGCCCAATATTTTTTTTAAGCAAAGGCAACTTATTGGGTTACTATTTTGGGTACAGATATACATTTTTCAACAACATATTCTTTTAAAGATTCATTTATTTATGCATACAGAAATGGGGTACAGGCAAGAGGTGCAGGGTCAGTGAGAGGATTCACCAGAGACAGTATAGAGCAGAGCAGGATGACTGAAAAAGGACACTGCTGAAGGGAGCAGCGGGTGGGTCAGGAGAGGTCTGCCGCGCCATGTGGGTCACCTCTAGGGCAGGGATTAAACTCATGCTGAAGAGGCTTTAGCTTCTTGGTGCTGCACTTTAACCCACTGCACCACCAGGGAGGGCCCCACATACATATTTTTAATTTGAGTGAGGAGTTAGTGAATGGATATATTAGCTAGATACATTAAGAAAGCAATTTTTAATTATTAGGGCATCATTAACATCAATAATTAATCAGAATTAGCAGTCCCTTAAAAATTCTTATCCAATAAATATGTGAAATATATTTCATGTAGAAAATCAAATATTGCTAAAAAAATTCAAGATGAAAAACAATAGTCAATTACCTAAACACTACTTTTTTCTATTCTGCTTTCAGAAGCAACAAACATTTGTTCTTCTGAATGTTTCTGAGAGCTGGCTCTGCATTTCTGAAACATGTTTTTATTGATGTTTTGATGCATTGACTTTAGACATAGTATATTGACTGTTGGACAGAAGTGAAGAGATTGTGCTCACTTAAACCACATTTTTCCTGCTCTTTCCTTCTAACAGTGATTTCTTTACTTAAAGATATGTCCCTGGCTATGGTCACAACTTAATATAAATAATTATCAATATAAACCATTCATGTTCCTTCCATATCACTCCCCACTTTGTAAAAAGAGAAAATTATCATTAAACTTCCCTCCACTCTCCTACCCCTTTCACCTACAATGCCAGCAATGTATTTACTTTTACATCATCATTGTTGATAAGATTTACATTTAATTGTAACTAGCTGATCTCTAGAATAGATCAACTATAGGACTTTAACTATAACAAAAATGTCTTTTAAATCTATTTATTTCAGTGATGGTCTCAAATATTTTTTTCTTTCAACCATATGCTAGGTCATCCTTTTTTCCCTGGGAAACTGATTCCCAGATGATTTGATTAACTCTTGTCATCATGGGCTTCTGGATTTTCTATCTAACTGACCGTCTGGGAAGTTCTTTCATTATTACTTTGTATTCCATCTACTATTTCCTGAATCCCATATTTTCTCTGCCATGTTTTGTTGAAAGTCGTTAAAAAAAAAAACTTCAAAGAAATGATATGAGAATGCAAATTTTCTGAGATTATGCATGTTTAACCTGACTTTATTCTACTTTTATACATGATTTATAATTTAGTTAGGTATAAATTCTATACTGGAAATAATTTTATCTTCAGAATTTTAAAGGCACTGTTGCAGTATCAGTTATTAATCAGTGGTGCTGATGAAAAGACTACATTGCATGAGCTTTGTTCCTTTAAAAGAAATCTATACTTTTCTCATGAAAGTGTGTGAAAAATCATTTTTATTCATCACTATTTATAATGTAATAGTTTGAAATTGGAACAATCCTCTATGTCTCTTGCCATTTATGTCAATATTTCTGTTTCCTTGCTTCACGCTCTAGGATTTCACTCCAATTTATTTCCCAATACTTCATTTTTATTTTGAAAATCTTATTTTTATTCTCCAAGAACTCTTTATTTCCTGACTGTGCTAAAAAGCTAAAAGGTCCTCAAAAGTGTAGCTAAAAGTACATTTCAAAACTCATTGGATTTCAAATGTGTGCATTTTATTGTATGTAACTATTACTTCAGTAAATTTGATTTTATTAGTTGAAATTTCCATCACTCCATCACGCTCTATTTCCTTTACTAACTTATCTCACTTTATAATTCTTCTGCAGTGTTTTTTTTTTTTTAAGATTTATTTATTTGTGGATACAGAACTGGGGTACAGGCCAGAGGTGCAGGGGCGGTGAGAGAGGATTCACCAGAGACAGTGGGGAGCAGAACAGGTAGACTGGCGAGGTACACTGCTGAGGGGAGCAGGTGCTGAGGGGAGCAGGGGCAGGTCAGGAGACACCTGCTGCACCATGTGGTTCACCTCCCGGGGCAGGTGGGATCGAACTCGTGCAGAAGTGGCTTTAGCTTCTTAGTGCTGTGTTTTAACCCGCTGTTCCACGAGGGAGGGCCCCTGAAGTGCTTTTTGGTGATTCATCTACTTGCTTTTACCCTTTCCAATCTTGAAAACACCTGCCCCATCCAGTAATGAACAACTTTTAATACATGACTTAAAAATGTAGTAGGGCTTTCACCTATAATATCTAGACACATAGGTACAGATCGGAAGATATATATAGTATCTAATCTTCTCTCCTACCACATTTCATAATTATCTCTCATCACCAAGTTTTAAAAATAGGGCCTTTTTCTTTCTTTCTTTCTTTCTTTTTTCTTTTTTTTTTTTTTCAGATTTTGAAAATGCCTGGCTCATTACTTCATCATGGCTCTTTTTTACTCCTGCCTAGAACTTAATTCCTTCCAACTGTCTGCATAGCCAGGTCTTTTAGGACTCAGATATAGAATATTAAACATGCTGCAGAAGAAATTATTTAAAGAAATGATATGGCATAGTTTCCTAGAGAAAAAAATAGGTGGTCAATAAATTTAGATTATCTTTCTTATGTTCATTTATTCATTCCAAAATACAGATGAGCACCTGTAGTATACCTTATCCTTTACAATTCTAGGTATCCCTGAAATTTACAATATCCCCAGGAAAACTCATTCCATTAATACTAATGTTAGGATGTTTTGGTTAATGGGTTAGTGGGGAATTTTCCTTATGCTAGCTCCGCAGAGGCTTCCATATGGTAGGTTATGACAGAGCTGTTTCTTCTAAGTCTTCTTTGCTCCAGCTTAAATATTTCCATTTGTCATAAGCATTCCTCATATGACACAACTGCTATTTTCTGGATGAATTATTTCTTGTCATTTTCTATGTAGTGCTTATTACCTAGAATTTCACAGAATTTCCCATTGTTTTCACACTCCAACATACTGGAACAAGACTGTCATCTCCAGAATTTATTTTACTGATCACATTAACTTTTATTTTTTCAAGTGGCATCATACAACGTCTCCTCTTGAGGCCCCCAAAGCATTCCACATATATTTCTGTTAAATGACATCACCTTAATGCATTTTTACAGATAACTTGTTGCTCCTTAATTCAGAACTTACAATTATCCATATTATGGGCATAACAATTTTACCTATATCTCCTATCTTATATAATCTATTATTTTAAATGGGCAGTAGTGAAATATTCAAGAACATTCTCCACTTTCCTCCAAAATGTAAGAAATGTTGAATGTTAACCATTATGTAATGCATGTTTGCATTCATCCCTACTCATTAAAAATGAAGTTTCAAAAATAATGACATCTGGACTTTATGTGTGCACTTGTACCATCTGGTGGATATTATTTCCTTGTGGAATAAAAGAATTACATAGTATTCTAAGAAGGCAAGTTTGGCACAAATGGCCATAAATATAGAACAAAATGAAAATAACAAATTGGTCAGTTAATTCCAAATCTGTATTTATTAACAAGCAAGTCATAGATGTGCAACCACTGGAACAAATTTAAATGTAATTCTCAAATACATCTTTATTTTATTTTCATTAAAATTAATATTTCTGTGGTATAGAATTGAATTTTATGTTCATATTATAGAATCAGAATATACATTTAATCAGGACAGATTTATGCTCCAAATAGATTCCTTTCATTCAATGTCCTGCAGAACAGCTTGCTCTATGGTCCTATAAGCATCCTTAGAGGGTAAGAGCATCATGTCAGTTTTTAACTTATTGTTATTATTATTTTTTACTAATAGTAAGTATCCTTAGGAATTAAACTCAATTTCACATGGGGAGGGTAGGTTCCTGACTCCCTTCTCCCAATGCAGTTGTATGTGCAATTTTCAAATATACTCACCAAAAGTTTTTTGTTAATTCAGGTAATATTTGTTTACATCATGGTTTGTGTTATAGAAGTACAGGAGCTCTCGTTCAGGTGGCATTACCTACCATAGTTTCCACTGTTTATTTGGAAAACTATGAAAAGTAAACCAATTGAATTATGATGTATGAGTGGCACCATACTTTTGGATTATATTCTCTCATTTTTTTCTGATTGATCCGCTTAATTTTCCTTTAGTTAACCCAGCTACCTAATTTTTACTCCATATGATTTTGTTGGTACCAAACTCTTCCCATATTTCCAAAGAATGGAAATGGGATGCACATCTGGGCCAAAGAGTTTCTCCCATTCTTTTAGCGGTCACGTAGAAGGAAGGCACATGTGATTCACACTGCAACAAGCAGCACTACTCTGCCAATTTACCAAAATAGAGTTATGTTGATCCAGTGTTACTGATATTACCCAGCTAGTGGGATATACGGCCATACATTTGGAGGACTATTTTTAAAATTTCTAAAAAAAGAGAAACAATTAATCTAAATGTTTAAGACTAAATCTCAGTGAAAGAGAGATTTCTTAAATACTGTTTAATTATTTTGGTCTTGTTATACCTGAGGACCTATTCCTGGACTCCTCAGTTTTGAGAAATATAGGTCTTTTTTTTTTCTTAAAGCTTTTTAAAATCGGGATTCTGCCTATTTGAAGGATATAACACAAGCAATCTGTAAATATAGTTTTCCATCTTAAGCTAAACAGAATACTAGGACACATCTGCAAATCTAACACATCACCTCTTCCTGTAAATAGTTTTATTGGAACACATCAAGTGTTTTTATGCTGTGGTGGCTGAGTTGAGTAGTAGAGACAGAGACTTTGTCACCTGTAAAGCCTACAATCTTGACTGTCAGCCCATTTACAGAAGAGTTTGCAGACACCACCAGCAGTGGGTTACCAATTAAACTTTGCATGATAAAAGTGATCAACTATGTTTTTTCTAAGTCAATTACTAGCACTTATCTTATCTCTGAAGTCAATAGTACAAAACTAGGCTGAAAATACCAATTTTTATGATGTCTAAGGAAATCATATAAACATTCATTGCCAGTTAGGGGACAAGCAAATTAGACAGCTAATTTGCTTAGAATTCAAACCATTTCTCAGCCTCTCTTGCAATTGGGGCAACAAAATGTGAGTAGAAATTATATGCATCACCATTTATGAACTGATCTGTAAATTACTCTCACAGATATGACTCTGCCTTTGAACCAGTTTGCTATAAAATGAGTATAGTGGATTTACAGGCAGCATATTGAACAAGACATAACCTTAAGGTAGAATGAGCTTGACTCTCAGGTCCCCAGGCAGGAGAAGACATTATATGTGAGATGATTAAACTTTCTCATCTTTGACTCATTCTGTATTTTTGGATTTTATGAAAATTAGTGTTATCTCAGCTAGTACAGAAAGTGTTTTTTTGTTTTGTTTTTGTTTTTTTAAACTGGCCATTTTCAAACCACTATTGTTATACTTTCTACATGAGGATAAGGGTGGAAAGCACAAGAGGAAAATGGATTATATTTTAATACTTACCTTTAATTGAAGAGTGAAGCTTAACCAAGTAAGTTTCATCTTTGCTTTTTTTTTTTAAATAGCATATCTCATGTAAATTTAATTTAATAATTATATTTTACTATTTATACTTGGGACTATGAGACATTACAAGTCTTACAGTTATTTAAAATATACCTATGATGACAAAATGTAATTATTTGTATTTAATTTTAAGAAATTCTATGGCTTTGCAATTATTGTAATAAAGATTTTGATGTGATCTGAGAACTACCTTCATATGTCAGGCAACATTCTATCTCTTATTATTAAACAGACAAAAAAAAAAAGCCTTAAAACTAAATAAAATAGAATAAAAATAAGAAATATGAGTTATTTCTTTTAGATTTTATTTTTTGATAATTTGTTTTACATATAACAAGTTTTAGAAATCATGTGCCCATGAACTTTATTTTGGAAAGTATGGGTTTATGTCAGTTTCTAACATAAGATTATAAGACTTTGAAGGTAGAAAGTACTTCCTGTCCGACAGTAACCTCTAGTAACCATATATCTGTATCTTAAACATGCTATTGGTACTTAAACATACTATTGTGATGGCTAATTTAATGTGTCAACTTGAATGAGTTATGGGGTATACCTAGATACTTGAACACTCAGATCCACTGAATCAAAATCTTTGGGGAAAATATGTTAAAGTTGACATAAAGCCAGGCATCTCCATATTAACAAGAACACTGAAATGACTTAGGTGGAAAGTCTACATTTTGAGAAACCAATGCATTCATTTCCCTTTTTCCAATACGTTAAATTTTGCTACAAGGTTGTATAGCTAACTTTTGCTGAATAACAATAAAACAAAACAAAAAAATTCAATAGCATGAAACTGTAAGCATCTATTATTCAAAGAGTTGAAATCAGCATGGTGGCTCAGGCGCTACGGGTTAGGCCTGAGCTTGCCCACATGTCTGCAGTAGAGCCAGACAATCTGCTCCTCCACACCAGCCTCTGTTTATATGAATGGCACTTCCCATCCTCCAGCAGACTTATGCATGTCCCCATGGTAATGGCAGAGCTATGGACAAACAGGTCTCTAAAAACCAAGATTCAGAAAACACCTTCAGTCATTTCACTTAACTCTATTGGACAAAGCAAGTCAAACTCAGCAAAGTCAAACTCAGAGTTACAGACTTAAAAAATATTTTCTGACCTTTAAATGAGAGAACTGCAAAGTAACTTGACAAAGTCTATGGGTATAGGGAGAGCTACCTATTGAGGCCATTGTTGCAATCAACTCTATAAAGTACTGAAAAGGCAAGACTTTAGGATAGAAAATATGTCGTGGCCTATGAATTTTATTTGAGAGAGTATGGGTTTATGTATATGATGTTTGCAGGACATTTCTAACATTTATATGTCACAAGAATGGAGTATCTCTATTCTCAGCAACTCAGTTATCTGAAGCATATGCTGACTTTTTTTTTCTTCTGTGCAGTGAAATACATATAAATAGTTGTGTAAATTCACACTGAACATAAATAAAACTTGTATTAGACTGGTATAGCACTATGCTTCAGAAACACTTCATGAAGTCATCCAAAGAATCCAAGCAAATAAACAAAACTATGTTCCACCCTTAGTCTCTGATCATAGAATAGTGGTTATCAACAAGGGAAAGAAAGAAGGGGCTGGAACAGGTTGAGGGGCCTGACTGGTGGGTGGTGACTGTACACTGGGTGTGGTGTGGTCTGTACAGTCACTGAGATGACCTATAGTATACTTGAAAACTGCACAGTAGATGAGCTGGTGTTACCTCAATGAAAAGAATAGTTTTACATGAAAAGTCAAAGACCCTAAGCAATAGTTAAGAACATTTAAAAATATCAACCATTTGAAAATGGACAATTTCTCATTGCAAAAATTCTTAAGATTCCACATTTAAAATGCATGACATTCTGGCATGGGTCGTGCTTGTTTGAAACTGCCAAAGCTATGATAAAATGTATTTTTGTGTGTGAGAGAACAAACATTTTAAAGCAGGATTGAAATGCTAACAAACATTATTTTTTAATCTTTCCTTAAGGTTATTTTCATATTTGGGATGGATATTAACTCTAAATTTTGTATGATTAAACTACATTATCTAGTAACTTTGATGAGTTAAATTTTATTCCTCCCATACATGTGCATGTGGAAATAATAAGACTGATTTTCTTTAAATAGCTCTGGCAACTGGTACATCTTTAGTTCAGTCTGGTTTCTGTTTTAATAAATGTGTATTAATGGGATTTTATATTATGAAAATATAAATACATCTTTATTTTCATAAATTACCCCAGAACTCTGAAAGTAAAGCTTCTGTCTATATAATATGTAAATATTTAACAGAAATAATTTGTGACACATCCATAAATCAGTGTTGTAAGAGTTAAGTGTTCTCTAAGTAAATACAGAGAGTGAAAAGATAAGTTATTAGTCTTGTGCCTGCTCTTGTCATGGGAGAACATGAAGGAGCCACTAGTATAAAGAAGCAGCTCTTTCTTGTAAACTCTCATGATCTCAGACATTTGTAAAAATAGAAATTACTGTTGATAAATACTCTTGACTTGGGATACCACAGAAACATCCTGCTTGGAATCTCTTTTCTAAAAGTTTTTTGCTAAGTTCTAACAGTCAAGGAAAAGAGCATAGGAAGTACAAGGAAGACTGATGAGGCGTAGGTGTTAAAAATTAAGATATTAATTTTAAGAATTTATTCAATGTTGAAGGATCATTAGCTCATTTTCATTACCTTGGCCAGAGTGTCCAGCAGACTTTCACAATGTCCAGGTTATCTGCATGGGGTTCAATAATAATTACTGATTTGATGTTACAGACCCCATAACATAAAAACAGGAGAGAGCATTGTGAGAAGGCTCCTGTTAACTTTGAATACTTAAGTCATAAATTAACTAAGGCATGTTCTTAAAACAGAACTATCAACCACAAACTGCCTGTCAAATCATCATCTTACTTTATTTCTTATGATTTTTTAACAGCTTTAAATTTTTTGTTGTTGGGACAAGTTATTTTTAAAATATAATAGCTCTAGAAAGATCTGTCCTTGAAGCTTTTTATGGAATTACAGTTGATACTTAATATGGCAGTACAGAATAGATTCCAGATTAAAAGGAAGAGACTTCCAAAGAAGGATGTGAAAACACCAAAGAAAAACTTGCTTACATCCAACCCGAAATAGAAACAAGGGCAGATGTTCCAGCAGGCACTACCTTTGCAGTTGATACAATAATGGAAAAGGTTTGATTATATACCATTTCCCTTTGTGGTATATTTCTTGAAAAAAGTCCAAAGACCCTGTTTTTCTACTAGTCATCTTATTAAGCAGTAAACGGTAAGTTCATTAAAACAGGAAGTTTGTTTGTTCACTTCCATAAAAACAAGATCCAAAACCCTCTTGGCAAGTAGTTTGTATACCATAAATAACTGACAGGCTTACACATTATAGGCATTTTTAATTGGCAATTCTCCAATGCTATGATTACAAAGCTATTTGTTTAGAGACAGATATTGAAAGCATCTGTATCAGAACTTTTAAAGGTAGAGCTTGCATGTAATCTTGACAACAGTGAATATCTATTTACAACACACCTACCACCTCTAAATTATTTTCCCAAATTTTGATGTTAGAAGTAAAGAAAATCAAAACCATCTTACCTGTTTGTTAACAATATTGCCTAATTTTCTGCTGATTCAATCTGTAGGTGGGTGTGAGCTCACTAAAGATAGTAGTATACAATACAATATATGCCATATATAAATGATAATTCATTGAAGCAATGATAAACACATATGGAGAGCTGAGACTGCCCAAAGAACATTCTTATAAACATACAGAATTTAGAATCTCTTTACACTTTTAAGCCTTGTCTTCTAAAGTATTTAAGACATTTAACAGAACAACCCTAGATGGACTTCATTGGCCACTTCAAAATAAAAGCCCTTGAAAAGTCACTTTCACCTCTGCTTAGTGACCCACAGTGCACTGGTCCTTACTTATACCTTCTAAGAGGGCTCTATCACTTAGCAATATTAGGAGTGTCAAGGACTAGTAAAGACTCAACAGACTCCTAGGGCTCCATCTACACACTTCCCTGTACAACATAAACTTTCCTATATACTTTAATATTCTGGGTAAACAAAGGCTGGAAGAGGGGGGAAAAGTAAAATTTCTTTTAAATAATTTACTTCTTTTCCTCTATTCTGTTTTCCCATAAATAGTTCCAAGTCAAATACCTCCTTTACCAAAACAACAAGTCAGTAACTTTAAGATTATTTATTTTATTTATTGTATCGACATTGCTTTACAACATTGTGTGAATTAGAGGTAAAAACTCACACCCTTTAGGTGAATGCTACCACTTCACACCCACCATCAAGGAAGTTGAAAGATCGCTACTCAAGTTCAAATAAATGTGATTTTAAAAACCACATTATTGAAGTATGAATAATAGAGTGTGCACACTGAATGTATATAACTTGGTGAGTTTGGAGATAAGCATATACCAGAGAAACTATTACTGCTCTCTATATTCATCACTGCCGAAGTTTCTCCTATATCATTTCCTTTTCATTTCCATTTCCATTTCCCATCATCATCATCATCATCGTCATCATTGAAGCAGAGAGTAGAATGGTGGTTGCCAGACAATAAGGGAAGTACGAAGTACGAAGAGGTTCTAGTCAAAGGGTATGAAGCTTCAGTTAGATTAGATGAGTAAGTCCCAGAGATCTATTCAACAGTAATAGTGCCTCTAGTTAATTCTACTACATCCTATACTTGTCATATACAAAGTTAGATCTTACATTAAGTTTTCTGTGATCTTTATTAACTTGCTCAACACTGTCATGATTTTGAAGTGAAAAATATGAAATTGAATTGTTTATCTTTAATAATGCTAAGAAATGTTGGTTCATGGTTTTTTTTGTGTGTGTTTTTTTTTAATATTTGCTTCTTCCCTCAAGGAAAAAAAAATGTGTACTAATTTAGACAGGGAATATGATCTACAGAGGAAATGCATAAGGATGCTGAGAGAGAAGTGAACCAGGCACTTGGATTAGTTTAGCAAAATCTAGAAAATCTGTAGTGTGGGAAAACTAACAAGCAAAGAAAAACACATGCTCCAAATATTTTGCAAGTTTAAAAGCCAACTGTTGACTGTGAAGGACTCAGTTCTGGTATATCTCCAAGTTTCTCTGCTTTCCTCTTATTTACCCCAAAACTAAAGGAAGTTGATGAATTTTATAATTCTGACATCATTCTATTTTTCTACATTCTCATATTACAATCTCAGTCTTCATATTATAATGTATAGTTCCTATGGCATATTTGATCATGTACAGTATTCATTTCCTTGAACTTTTCTAACATAAATTGAAAAGTATATATTTTTTCATTTCCCTGGGTATATTTCCAGTCTTACAGATTTAATTCTTCATTCCTATTGTCTGGATGGCTGATTCCACTATTTTTCATAAGTGGAGAAAATTTTTGTATGAGTGAGTGAGAAAAGAAGCACATTAAATGTCATCTATGGCATTAAAATACTTGCTTCAGTATGTTGTCTCATCTATATGTCCCTTCAGAGTAACTCTAAATCTCCCCCTTCTTGGTATGGATTACGTCAAAAGATCCCTTGCCTTCTGACATCAATTTCATTTGAATGGAGAACACAGGCAAAAGAAGAAAGAATGAGATCAGGAGTTAACTTTTTCCTTCCCTGGATGATCACTTTGGAGACTGGGTAGGTCCAGCCCCACTAGGGAATTTTCTTTCTCACTAGGGATATCATAATCTTATTATCTTAGTACCTTAAGATCTTTGCATCTTCTCATAGTTTACTCACATCTGACATATCTTTGAAACATAGCTCTTACTGAACTTGTTCTTTTCTAACGCTCCAACCACTATTCTTGTCCTATCAGAGGAAGCACTTTATTTACAAAAAAAGTAACTCACCCTCTCAACCTACAAGTCCTTACTGTCCAGCACTCCTCTGAACTCACTGTTTGGCATCTACAAGTCAAATGCCTTAGAAATAGTCTGCTTATATTTAGTAGTTGTGCTTTCCAAAGCCCTCAAGAATATTATTCATTTTTTTCATTTTCAAATATTTCTTGGTTCTACTTCTGCCATATCACTTTCTTCCTGTTTTTTTTTCTTAAAACTGCTTATATGATACTCCCAATTCATATACTATTCTCCAAGTCTTTGAGATCAATGTTCTAATTTTATATTATTTCAGCAATTACTATTGTTTCAACCACCACTTACATGCTAAAAATTCTTAAATCTATTTCAGATCTCTTTGCAATTTCTAGTTTGAGATACCCTAAATATGTCAAAATAAACTTGTCCACTATTACCCCATCTTTATCTTAAATGTATCTCTTCCCATAAATTCTCTTTTTACTGAATATAAAACTCCTGTCTAGAAAAAGAATGGGCTCTGGGCTGTGTTACCCAGACCCCTCCTTTATGACCAAGGCATGCAGTTCCCCTGTGACATGCTGCCAACTGGAATGCTGCCAGTTTATTGATGAGTCCCTCTCTAAAATATCTTTATCTAAAGGAAGCTCCTTTGCATACCTTTCTTGGTAGCAGTGATTTTTGAAAGTGGGGGAACAGAAGCCTCCCCATGTCATTTTGTGGATGAGGCTGATAGAATTTCCTAGCTACACATCTCACAGCTCAACTTCTCTCCCCATTCTGCTTTCCTCAATCTGTTTCAAGAGTTATTCCTGAGAGGACTTCCTGATCAACTCTGTGCACAAAGTCTGTTTCCCAGGAAACACAAACTCAGATAGCAAGAACTCAATGTCAGTCTTGATGACTCCGTCTCCCTTATCTCCTTCCTCCAATGGGCCACTCAGCCTTCAAATTCTCTTTTCTAAATAATTCCTTTCTTTAAATCTCTATATAAACTGCCTTAGTTCAGGTTTTCATCATTTATTATCAGAACTTCCACAATTATCTGCTAATAGTCTGCCTGACACTCACTCTCTTTCCTCCCTCTTATCTCTACTCTGCTACCAAAACAATATTTGTAAATTCTAAATTCCATTACATCACTCCCCAGCAAAATCCTATCAGATGCTTTGCAGTGAATTCAAGCTCTTCATAATTGAATTCCTGTGTATATTTCCAGCTTTAATGCTTCTCCTGCTACTATTGCTCTCTCTCTCTCTCTCTCTCTCACACATACACACAGAGGATTTGGGTACTGAAGGAAAAAAGAGTCATGAAGATACATTTTCCTAAGTAGTTCCTACTTTCATTTTTGCTGGAGTGTTTATTGTAACATATCCTATATGCCAGCCACATTTCACAAATATTTTTCTCTGGTTTTGTTAAATACAGATTTTAATTCAGTAGATGTGAGCTGCAAAATTGATGCAGCTAATCCAAGGGCTACCCTTAGATTTAGAAGGTCCATGCTGAAGTCTTATTTGTTGGGATGAAGATATGGATGTTTATTATTCATAATAGTGATATTGAATAGTGAACTTTATTCTGCCTCATTGCTTACTGAGAACTATTCTCATTCTATATAGTTTCCTAACATAAAACTTGACTGCCCAAGGGGGATATATCCAAAGTCTGTGAGGTACAACTAGTAGGTAGTCCTAGTTACCATTTCTCCGGGTAGCAATCATACTCATTATTAATTATTTCATAATGGCAGTGATGTTTTTAAAATATTTATTTATGCATACAGAATTAGGGTACAGGCTAGAGGTGGGGGAGGTGAGAGGTTTCAGCAGTTGCTGGGGACACCACAGAACATGGCTTCCAGTAATAGGTGACCATTATCTTTAATTTTTTTTGTCTTATTATAATCCTTTCAGACTAGCTACTACACTAATGTAATTATTGAAAATTAATGAAGGATGACTCATCATGTTATGTTCTTTGGATGTATTTCATCTTATTAAAACAAATATGTATTTGCTAGTAAGATTTTTATGGAAGTTATTTCAAGTAGAAGATAGAAAGAAGGCAAAAAAACATAAAATTAAAGATGTAATAATAATGATACGCAGTAATAAAAGTATTATTGCCAAACATATTAAGCATAAAAAATAATTATTTTATGGTAGAAGAATAATTTATCAGTAACATGATAATTTTGAATCTGGGTGCATCTGAAAACATACGCCTAAAGTACGTAAAGTAAAAAATCAATATAGTCAGCATGAGAAATTAATAAATTTATTGTCAAAGATGGAGCTTTTAAGATACTTGTTTCAGGAATGTATATGCCAATTAAAGAAAAATAAGGGATGTAAAAGCTTTGAACCAAACAATTAACACTTACCTAGTAAAATCTCTAATATAAGAACCTTAAATCTAACATTTAGAGAACTTAGACATTTGTTCAGACATAATGGACCAATAATAAGTAAACAAGGGCCCTCTCTGGTGGCTCAATGGGTTAAAGCACAGCACTAGGAAGCTTGCCCCAGCAACTGCTTCAGCAGGAGTTCGATCCCCAGCTAGGAAGGAGTCTCACATGAGGCAGGAGACCTCTCCTGTCTTGCCTGCTGCTTCCCTCAGCAGTGTACTTTGTCAATCTGCCTGTTCTGGTCCCCACTCTGTCTCTGATGAATCCTCTTACTGCCTCTGTACTCTGGCCTGTACCCCAGTTCTGTATACATAAACAAATAAATACTTTAAAAAAAAAGAATATATGCAGCTTTAAAAAAACAATTAAACAAGTAGAATTTATAGCTTAAAAAATCCTTCTCTACCTCCCAACACATGTACATACATGAACAGGCCCAGATTGTTGTATAGAGTTTTCTAAGTGTTTAAGCAACAAATTAAATGATTTTATGTAAATTTTTCAAAGAGCAGGAGGTAACAGACTTCAACTAATTTATAAGAGCAAAGCTTTGATGATAAGAAAGGGGATTTAGAGCACATCTTCGTTCAAGAGTTAAGTACAAAAATCCTAAACACATTGTATGAGCAATGTATAAAATAATCAGGCAAAATATTACATCAAGTCAACTATGCTTATTTCTAGCTATGTAAAACTACTTAAATAATAAAATAGGCATCAAAAACTTGAACAGAATAAATTACTTCATAGAGATGTATCTAAATAATACACAAGCAGATACAGTACATTTATATACATACAAAAGACAAAAGTGTTATAATTAACTAAATAAATTAAAAGTTATCAATCAGTATGGGCAAGGAAATAAATGAGGAAAAATATAAACATACTGTTAACTGAAAAAGTAATTTTCAAAAGGCATCATGCAAAATGTCAATAACCTGTCTGTTACCTTCAGTCTCATCTCAAGGAAAGTCTAAATTGTTTGTTACATTATTTTATACATTATTTTATCTTTGAGAGACTATATATATGTATGAAAGCTGATTTTGCTCAACCATAGTAAGGTAATCACCATTAATTGTGTCTAATGAGTCCAGGATATAATTACCTAGATAAAAGATTGCATCCAGTGCTAGAATCTGAAAGTACAATAAAGCTAATAATCACCATAGTTGTCTGACTATATTAGCAAACTACTGCTAATAAAGTCAGTTTTAGTGAATTAGCCCAATATATTTGGGCATGTGCTGTTAAAGTCTCCGTCTTTTGTTAATACCACAGTGGTGCTGACAATTGGTCAGGTTTGATGGTATAATCCTGGGGAATGAGTCTGATGGACTTACATTTAGAGTACCAGTGACTGTTTTGTAATCTACCCTTTTGTAACTTTAACCAGGATCCAGTTGGGTGCATTTGGCCTTTGGTCTCTTAATAGCGACATTAAAAATTTTCCAGTTCATTTTTGGTTCTCATCCCTAATTTGACTAGACTTTGCTTTTCTTTTATACCAAAGCCTGCCCTTTTCAGGGTGGCTGAAAATAACTACTGTGAGCTTGAATGGACAGAGAAGGTTGTTTTCCAAATGAGGGCTTCCTTTGCTTCTTGGGTGGAGCTAGAGGCTCAGAGACAGCAATTAAGAGAAAACCATTTTTTTCCTGAGTCTTTTATTATGTTTCTGCCAAGGAGAGGGTCGGTGAGAGGCATCCTTCCTCCAGGCACTCCTGGCTCTTTCATCGACTCTACACTGCAACCACAGACATACTCTTGACAGGTGCCCAATGAATGAACAAGGGATCTCTTTACACAGACAGTAAGTTTTCTGCCCACATTTTTATTTGTATTTACACCACATGTTACATACAAAATGTCCATATTCTCCTTTAAAATGAGAAGGCTTCCTCTTTTGAATGGAGGTTCAGTGATGTTCAACAAAACTGGCTATAATGATGGAAATCTTCTATTTTCTTTCATTTTACCAGAGGTGCTATCAAATCTACTTTTTGTATGGCTTTGTATCTCAGCACTTGCCTCCCTTTATAGGCAAAACATAAGTCGCTTTTCTCCAGAGGCTGTTAAGATGCAAGCAGATATTTTTCTAGCTATATTGAAGTAGAATTAACATATGTAATTGTATATGTTTAGAGTATATGAGGTGATGATTTGATATACAAATGTTTTGTGAAATGATTACACAATAAAGTTAGTGAACACATCTTTCACTTCATACAGTTAAATGACAGTATTTAAAATCTACTTTCTCAATGTGTAAACTATATAATAGCAATTTTTTAAAAATATCCATTTATTTATGCATACAAGAGCAGAGTGCAGGACAGAAATGCAGGAGGTGAGAGAATTAATCAAAGACAGAGTGGGGAGCATAACAGTTGAATCTACCGAAATACACTGCTTGAGGGGAGCAATAGGCAAGACAGGAGAGGTCTTCTGCGCCATGTGGGCCACCTCCCTGCTTGAGAATCAAACTCCTGTTGTAGTGGCTATGGATTACTTTATAGAGCTGTGGCTTAACCCCTTGTGTCACCAGTGTAGGGAGACACTACAATCACATAGGTTTAACTATAGTAACTGCTTAATATTAGATCCCAGTACTATTCATCCTGTAACTGGAAACTTACACTCTTTGACTAACATTTTAGCATTTATTCCATATATCCTCCTGGTACCCTGGCAACCACTATTCTACTATTTCTGTGAGTTCAACCTTTTTAGATTCTACATATAAGTGATATCATACATTATTTACATAGGTACACAAACACATGTATACATACACATACAACTACATACCTGTACTTGCACATCTATCCACTTCTTAGTCTGTTTCCATCTTAGCTACTGTGAACAGTGCTGCAATGAACATAGCTGAGATATTGTTTTCTTCACATACATACCCAGAAGTAACATTGTTAGTAAGAAGGCTTACCCTGACCAACAGATACATTAAAAGATGCTGAACATCTCTACTCATCAAGGGAGTGCAAGCCAAAACCATCTCACTTCTGCTAGAGTGACTATTATCAAAAGGGTTAAGTGATAGCAAGTGTCAGTAAGTGGTGTGGAGGGACTGGTGCCCTGTTGCTAGGATTACACAGCTGTCATATAGGACAGTAGAATCTCCTGAAAAGTTAAAATCACAAGTGCCAAGTCGATTATTTTCCTCCCTTGCTTATTGTGCTAATTCTAGAAGTCCTGATAAGGTTACCAAATAGAGGAGATTTGAAGTTTTAAAAAATTCAACTTAAATTATACATAACTTCTTCTATACCTATAGTCTTGCCTGGGAGGTTTGTAGAAACTCAAAACAAGTGTGTTTATTTCCTTCTTGTCTCTTTTTCTCTCTCTCTCTCTTTTTTTTTTATTGTTTTACATCCTTGCTAATATGTTGACAGTATAAGATTTCTCCCCTCAGCTGTGGTTACAGTGGCTCTCCCCACCACCAAAGCACCCACATGCAAAGTCCTCCCCCATAGTCCATTATGGTCTCCCCTCTCCCGACACAAGCCAGAACAAAACACCTGATACAATGAGAGAAAGATCTCTTAGCTTTGCTTCAAATCTGGATAGCTTTACTAGATTTATAAGATTCAAAAGTAGGTATAGTAGGTTTGTAAGTACAAATTCACAGTTGGCGATCCATTGTCTCATTCTCTGTGAGGCCATACCACCCACATTGACACTCTGTACTGATTGTTTTATTTTGGGGACATGCCAGTTTATCCAGCCATTCTCCCACTGATAATGGTCATCTTTCCAGTCATTTGTTGGACTTCACAATGATAGCATGATGACGGTAGTACAGATGTCCTAATTTAGAGGATACCTGTTTAGGACTGGAGTTGCTAGGATATAAATTATGCACATCTCAAAACTAGTAGATAATAACATACTCTCCAGCATGGTTAAAACCATTTACTTCCCTCTCAGTAAAATGAAATGCGATTAGTCCTTATCCCCATTAACATTTGTTATTATTGGACTATTTGTAATTTTCCCAGTGTCAGAGCTCAGAAATAGTATCTCTTTGACTTTAATGAGAATTTTGCTGATTTCTTATGAAGCTAAGAATTTTTAATGTGTATTTATTGGCCATTGTGCTTCCTCTTCTAAGAACTGCTTTTTTGTATCTTTTTTACTAGCTGATTTTTTTTTCTTTTGGAATAGAAGTTTTAAAAATCTATCTTGAATACTAATTTGTTATTTTTTTCACATCCTAAATATTTTCCTCAGACTGTTCAAGTGTTTTTACTATTTTATTGTGTCTTTTGTAACAAAGACATTTTCTGACATTCATGTGTATGGAACTTCCTGTCATTTTAAACATCTGTTTTAATGTCATGTCTGGCTTGATAATTTTCTGTGTTCTCTGTTATCTTTACTATGTATTTTTTGTTGATTGGGGTTTTAACTTAATCTAACTTAATTTAATCAGTACAAATCATATGTTCCGCTTCTATTTTCCAACATACAGTTCCTTTAGCCATAAAAGTGTTATGCCCCTTCATTTATCATACAGATTGATGCTATCTATTTTTTACTTGCATTTGTGTGAACTGAGCCATGCATTTCACTTTTTAAATTTTTATTTTAACTACTGTTGTTAAGTCATTTTTCTGTCATACTGGATGTTTTCCTTCTTTACTAACCCATGATGTTAGCAGAAATGAAATTTTCTACCATGTACTCCCTTTCCTGCCAACATTCCATTCAAACTGATAAGCTGAGGACCCTCCCTGGTGCAAGGGCTTAAGATGCAGCACTGTGAAGCTTGCTGCAGCCCCTTCAGTGGGAGTTCGATCCCAGGCCAGGGAGGTGACCCACATCGCAACACACCTCTCCTGCCCCGCCCACTGCTCCCCGCAGCAGTGTACTTCATCAGTCAGCCTGTTTTGCTCCCCACTCTGTCTTTGGTGAATCCTCTCACTGCCCCTGCACCTCTGGCTTGTACCCCAGTTTGGTATGCATAAATAAATAAATCTTAAAGAGAAAGAAAGAAAATAAAGACATCCACTTCTGGGTTTGAGATAGTTAAGGACCTCAAAGAGTGGCGCTCCTTACTTTGTCTTCTACAAGCATGTTAGATGAAGAGTTAACTTGAAATTCTTACATGTAGTCTCACAAGAGGGAATTTTGATTCATTACTTAGAGATATTTATCAGCTATCTTACTCTGGACTGTGATACGAGCAAAAACAAACATTTGAATGAATCCTCTGAGATTTGGGAGTTGCTTATAATATTAGTTGCCTAACCTAGGTGATATGACATCCCCCTTTTTCTAGTGAAATCTGATAAACTGATTGCTTAACTTTTATTTTATTATTTTGCATTAAGATAACATTAATATACATCACTGCATATGATTTAGAGTTACAGGTTCAGACTTCTTCAGATGTGCATTACTGTATCACATTCCATTACCAAAGTACCCAACAAGTCCATTGGATACCTCCTTTCTTTTCTCCTCCCATCCTGCCTTCCCAACCCCTCAATAGTTTCAACTCTACAGTCTAGTATTTATTTAGATTGAGTTTTATCTGTTCCTTTGTTTGGTCTCTCTAAAACTCACACATGAGTGAAAACATCCTGTATTTGTATTTCTACTTCTAACATTTTGCTTAGCAGTGTAATTCCAATGTTTTCCCAATTGGCGAGATATCGTCATTGCTTATATTGAGTAGTATTTCACTATGTATCTATACTACACTTTCTTATCCAAATAAAGGAACCGATAGAACAATGGATACCTTGTATCATAAGCTTCAAAAACTCATTGTAATTGATATTAGGTTCTATGGTAAATATCTCTACAGTCAGTATAATAGACAAGATTTGTTTTCAGTGAAATACTTCATATTACTTTAGCTTTTAATTTTTATTCCTTTGGGGAAATCCTTTGAGTTAAACAACCATGAGGACATTAGTTTTTGAGAAGGCTGTGTGTGGAGTTAGAATTACTTTGTTTTAGTTTTTGTTATGCTTAATCAATTTGCACTGATCAATGATATTGCATTTCATTTTCATTATTCTTTCAATATTTCAGCTACACTTCTACAAGTATATGTGTATAGTTAGAATTGAAGAGAGAAAATTGGTTATTTGAATTAAAATTTCTTTAAGTCACCAACAGAATAAATTAAGTTGTTGTTCAATATGGTGGTAAGTAGAACCAATTTCATTATTTTATGTGGTATTTAAAATGATTTTAAGTCTTCAATTATTTATTATCTTAAGGATTAGATGAAAATGTGGTAATTTCTCTCTTCTATGAATGCTTACAAATGTAAGGAAAATCTATGAAAGAACTCAGTTTTGAAATATGTAGTCCAGTAGCTTAAATTTCACATATTAAGCAACTGGGCAACAATTAACGCCACCTACAAATAAACTCATGAAAACTTACCCAGTTATCTTACTTTCAATCTATAATTAGGGTTCTATATAATTTTTAAAAATCTTTTTAAAATAATGGTTTATTCTATTAAGCTAGTGACATAGCCTTTCTCCTGGGAGTAGACCTTCTGAAAAAGAACAAATGAGTTTGTTCTTTAATTAGTCCAAGACTAATTAAACTTACAATGTACAACTGCATATTACTCAAAAGGACACTGCTTTGCTTACCTCTCTGACAATGGCATCCTTCAAAGTTATATTTTCTGACCAATTTGAGCCCTGTTTTATGCAATATCAGGATAAAATACCCATATAACTTCATTCCAAGGTGTTTTCTAAGTGAACCTGCAAGGATGGAACTTGTACCAACTGCTTAGAAATTTTATTTTAAATTTTCTGTTATGATAAAAAAATCTTTATTAAGACATGTATTATAATAGCTATTAATATTTAATTGTAGCTGATGTGTAGCCAGAATTGTGAAAAGTGCTTAATGCACATAATTTTGTTTAATGTTCACACATTTTGCAAACTAAATTCCTAAAACTAAGTTTTTATTTTTTTATTTTTTTGTTTTAAGATTTATTTATGTATGCATACAGAGCTAAATACATTTCTCCAAGGCTTTGGTAAACAGAATTTAGGCTGTTTTCCCAGCCAGAAGTGCAGGGGCAGTGAGAAAATTCACCAGAGACAGAGTGGGGAGCAGAACAGGCCTACTGACAAAGTACACTGCTGAGGGCAGTGGCGGGCAAGTCAGGAGAGGTCTGCCGCACCATGTGGGTCACCTCTGGTGTGGGGATCAAACTCATGCTGAAATGGCTTTAGCTTCTTAGTGCCGTGCTTTAATCCGCTGCACCACCAGGGAGGGCCCTGAGTTTTTATTTTTTATTAAATATTTATTTATTTATTTATGCCTGCTTGGATACAGGCCAGAGGTGCAGGGGGTCAGTGGATTTACCAGAGACAGAGTGGAAAGTAGAACAGTCTCTACTGAAATACACTGCTGAGGGGAGCGTAGGAGGGTCAGGAGAGGTCTGCCATGCCATGTGAGTCACCTCCTTGGCCAGGGATGGAATTTATGCTGCAGTGGCTGCAGTAGCTTCATGTGCTGCACTTTAACCCACTGCACCACCAGGGAGGACCTTAAAACTGAGTTTCTAAAAGAATGCATTTCCCAGCATAACATGTCTAGTTACTGGCACAAATAAAATTTGAATACTGTTCACAAAAGTCTGTTCTGATGTCTGTTTTGACAAAAATGCACTGCCCAGAAGGTGTATTTTTTATAAATTTCTATTGCAAGTGCATATTCTATACCTTACACAGAGTGTTTTTGTAAATGTACTGATCCTAGCCCACATTGGTAGAAAAAGGAAATACTATTATTGTTGCTACTATTACTCCAAAAGCTGGTGGTCACAGTTTTGTGGGAGATTATAAGCAAAAAGCATAATTCTGCTGCCTAGAAGAAGGAGCCCTAATCAAGAAACCCCATCTGATGTGGCTGTCCCTAACTCTGGCTATTGCCAACTCCACATCACTGCCCCCCTCTTTCCCTGCTCACAGTACCAATGGTAGAAACTCTAATTTTTGAGATAGAAGTATTTGTTACTCTAGCCTGAGGAGATGAATCATGGGTAGTGAAAGCCAATTGTAGTAATTTCTTCTTCCTTGAGAAGTGTTTGTACTCATGCCAAGATTTCTGTTTGATACATCTAGAAAGAATTTTCTTTTCTAATATAGCCTTGATTTCTTGAGATGCTGCAGTCACAGTATAGGTGTGAGGGTAGACAATATCCTAAAACTGGAAAGAAGAGCCTAAATATGCTTTGAAATATTTCATCTTCAGTATTCATTTTAATATTTCAAGCAGAAAGGTATCAGCAAAGTTATTTGTCCTGTATCCATGGTAACACATGACAATTAAAAGCAAAATTTGGTTTCCGTCTTGGGACTTTCTAAATACATTTCTCCAAGGCTTTGGTAAACAGAATTTAGGCTGTTTTCCCAAGTAAGGACTGGCTGACATTGGAAGTCAATGCCGATATAATTTGCCCTGTCCCTGACATACCCAACCTGGTCCTGCTATTTACCTATAGAGGCTAGAAAAGCACTAGGAATAGGAAGACTAGTGGGATAGTGAATAGTAAAAGAGAGAAGGGGTTTTAATATAAAGTATAGAAAATGGGATTTAGGAAATTTACTTAGATGCAGATAATTCTTTAATCCAATTTAAAAACAAAATCACTAATCCTGGGGCTTAGTTCAGAAAGAACAGAGATCACTAGGATAACAGGCTTTATTTCAAACCTTTGAAACAGAGGTCTTCTAACAAATCCAGCATCACTCTCTAAATGCTCTGCAATACTTTCTATGAAGAAAAACTAAAGATGCAAAACTATACTTATAATTCTTGGAGCAGTTTAGAATAAAGATGCTGTAAAATTCAAACTGTCATTTTAAGTTTTTCAGCACTCAGGAAAAAAAGGATTTGATCTCAGACCTCCAAAAATGTTCATTTACCAAATATAAAGTGAGATGTCTCTCAGGTACATAAATGGTTGCTCTGTCTTCTGGGACACTCTTGATTATGAAGTTCTTTGTCTTTCTTCTCACTCTACATCAGAAGTAGAATGACAGCTGCTAACCATGCAAAAAGGTTTTCCATTTTCAAGGAAAAAGATTATTTTGTGAATTTAATTTTCTCTAACAGAAAACACAATCTACCTACAAAATGGAATAAGATAATTTAATGAACATCTAACTATACCTTGGCACTAATGGATACAATGCTGTTAACCAGTGTTAAATTCAGAAAATGTTGCTGCCAGATTAAAGCTTCTTAAAGGAGAAATAAGAAAATATATCTGCCTAATCTGTTTATATCAGGAAAATGACCTGAGGCAGCAATGCCATTTCCTATTAAGGTAATCTTGGAAGTGGATGGAAACCAGTTAGACACTAATTTAATATAAGCACAACACAGACCTCAGAAATTAATACATTTATTCCTATACTGAAGAACAGTTAAATGATATCTTAAGCTTGTATTTGATCTTATGACTTCCAAAGTCTGGAATGAATACAATAATTTTATGAATACTACTTAAAAGGTTACTGAGGTTATTTTCCAAAACAAACATAAAGTACATAGTTCCTCTAGTAATTATAAGAATCACCTTAAGCTTTATGTAACAAAAAAGACAAAGTATGATTAATAAAACATTAATAAGATTCAAATAATTAAGCAGGATAGTATATGACAATTTATATTCCAGGATAGCACATCTTTAAACATACTTTGCATATCTATATTTTTGTATTTTTTATACTTTATCTTATCAATAATTGTCTTTGTTCTCATAAATTTGATGTTTAAAAAAATATTGTATGTTCCTTTATAAAATGGTGTGTGTCTATATGTAGGTCTGATTTCCAAAGGCCCTGCTAGATCCATTGTCTATGTAGGAGTTGTAATCCGAGTGGCATTTCTCAGCTTGATGGGAGAGAGAAACAACAGTAACATTATCATGAATTGGATGGTAAATTGACATGAAAATGGGTGTAGGAAGACATTGCCATCCAAATTTAAGTGGCAAAAGCAGTAGAGATGAACCACAGAAGTCACCAAAGTAAACAGGAGTAAGCAAAATTATATAATGGTACAGAAGTTTCTCATTTTCCTATTAAATTTCTATTACATTATATATGATGAAAATACTTTCATTCTTATTACCTAGAGTAACTTTAAGAATTTTAAAGTAGTAATTGCTAAATGTACTTTAGAATACATCATAATATTATCAAGGAAGCAGGAAATGTCGATCGTATAGATGTATGCATCTTTATGAAGTATCAAGCAAATGTTATACAGTCCTCTATCAAAAATGTAATACTAACTTCAATTGAGGCGGTTTAATTTTTCAAAGATACATTCATTAATGAAAAAGTGAAGCTATGAGTTTCAATGTAGGAAATATGAGACTTTTAAGCCCCAGCTCCACAGAATGTGACTTATTTGGAGAAATGGTCTTTACAGAGATAATCCAGATAAAATGAGGTCATTTGGATGGACTTAATCAAGTATGACTGGTATCCTTATAAAAAAATGGAAATTTGGAGTCAGACATGCAAACAAGGAAAATGCCATGTGAGAATGAAGGCAGACACGGATGGTGCATTTCTAAGCCACGGAACACCAAAAACACCAAAGGCTGATAGCAACTCACCCAAAACTGTTGGGGGGGGAGTTAGGGGGGGTGCAGGAGTGGGCTATGAAACAGATTCTTTCACAGAGTTCAGAAAAACCAAACCTGCAGATACCTTTATCAGACTTCCAGCCTCCATAATTAAAAGAAAAGAAAGTTATGTTCTTTAAACCATTCAGCTTCTGTACTTTGTGCTTGTACTATGTACAAGAGCCCTACCAAAGGAATACAGATGCTAACTAAGAATGAGTGCAGGTTACTTGTTAGTTCTACCAGGTAGAAAATGTATTAGGGAGATGAATGAGCGGAGCTATGTTACAATAATGGGTCTTTTGCAAATCATTGTTGAGAGCCTGACTTAGGACCATGGTGAAAAGGTGATGATAAAGATAGGGAGGGGCAACCAAGCAAATTGTGAAGATGTAGTAAGGGTCAAGTAATGAAATGAGCCCACCAT
The DNA here is from genome assembly GCF_000260355.1 of Condylura cristata. Taxonomy (NCBI): domain Eukaryota; kingdom Metazoa; phylum Chordata; class Mammalia; order Eulipotyphla; family Talpidae; genus Condylura; species Condylura cristata. The sequence goes on from NW_004567115.1 coordinate 15,549,230, forward strand.
GAATCAGCAGAGACTTGCAGCTTCTGAAATCAATATGACTAACAGCCCTTGCTAATGAAAAGGGAAGGGAGCTTCAGATCCAAAATCTTACAGGATGCTAAAAAAGTAAAGGAAAAAAGAAAGGAGCAAGTTTGGAAACATAGTGGACTGTAAGTAGTTAAATGAGTTTTCAGGCTGTGGGATTTTTCAAAACCTTTGGCATGCCAATAAATGATGACCGTCTTCAACAGGAATGCAGTATGAAGCACTTCCCAGATCTTTGGTAATAAAACCCTACTTTTCATTTTGTTACTCTCTCAAAGAACTAACATTCTAAACAATAACAACATCAAAAGGAAATAAATGCTGGGTAAAGGGATTTGCAATTCAGAGGTCATTCATGACCTTAGAAGAGAAGCTTCTAGTGTGGAGAGAAAGCCAACTACATTGCATCAGGAGTGAGGGCGCAAAGGCAACAGCAATACAGAGAACTTCTATTAAGACAGAATGGTGGCCTGAGAGAAAGAGGCTGAAGGCAGTGATTGAAATTGTTGGAGAGAAGAGACACCATAGAGTTATACATAGAAAAAGAGAAGGATTATGTTTGCAAGGGTTTTTTTTTTTTTTTTTTCATTTGTTTCTAAATGAAGTCATCACTGTGGACAGATGTTAGTGGAAAATAACCAAGTGCCCAGGTGATGCAAGTGCAGAGAACTTCCTTCTGTGTGACAGTTGTTGCTCTCTACTTGTGAAAGTTTTCAGTGAACAATACCTTTTTTCTAGAATTTAGACCTTGTCTTAGTAGGATGAGTTGCTGCTAAGTATTAATGAGTTTTTCAATGCTGATAATTTCACAAGATGTGATAGACTGAAGAGAAATGGAACAATAACTCAGGTTTCATTCTCTGGTCTTCAATGAAAGTTGCACATAGATTTTGGCATCATTCATAATCTTGTCAGTCAGACCACAAGTGTTGCTATTACTACTAGACCTGAGCAGTGCAGAGGGGAGGGGACCAATAGACTTTGGTAGGAATCTCTACCCCTAAATCACATAGACTGTTGTAACCAAGGTGACCTCAATATAAAAAATCAATACAATCAAAATAAATATAAATAAAAAGTGAGTGCCTAAAAAAGGCAATTTACTTCTACATTTTTAAATAGTATAATGTTTAATAGAATATTAAATAAATTTAATAGAGTACTATTGGCTGCCAAACTTTATTAACAGATGTTAGAGTTTTGTCTTTTTCTATTTTTCTTGATGGTAAAACAATAAAAGTTGTTTTGGAGTTTGTGTTATCTATACTGCTCATTTACTACTTAAACTGGCTGTGTGTTATTTATTATTTGAGTGTGGGCCAACTTTCTCAAAGATAATATAAATATTTTGAGAAAACGTTATCTTTGTATTTGTAAATAGCATCACTAGTAGTTCCTATTATACTTGGCACAGCTTAGAATAAAAATCTTTTCAAGAAATAGTGTAATAGTGTAATGCAAGATTTATGAAGATTGGGAGATACAGCAATGAATAAAATGGCTTTTTCCTGACAAACACTTTATCTGGTTAAGGTGTTTTCATATTCACTAAGGATAAAACACCGCTCAAAATAAAAATCCCTTGCCCTCATTACCAAAGAATTGTCTAGTAGCCAAATCAAGAAAGCATCATAGAAAATAATCACTTGGAAAGTAATAAGAGCTTCAATCGTAGTACAATGTTCAAATATGTGGAAAAGGACAATTTTTTCCCCAAAAGAATGCTGTTTCCCTTAATTCTCTGTATTGATCTTAGTGGTCTCTCACCTCCTAAGCTCCTTGAATAAAGTAAACAAGGAGAAGAGGAAGAAGATGACAAACTGTTATAAGGAATCCATAGAGCTTCTTCTATTATTTGTTCTTTATCAGCAAAAATTACACAGTGAAATCTAATAAAACCAGTCATTTTTTCTAAAAATTAGTTGTGATATGATGTTAATGTTAACAAGCCATGTGCTCTAAGAGGTTTTTTTTTTTTTTGTGGCTTAAAACACACACACACACACACACAGCTAATGCATATACACAGATACACAGATAACACAAATTTTACATAATTTTTTATTTCACTTTAAATTTCTTATTTTTTGTTTGTGACTTTAAAAGGTAGGGCTTACATAATTTTACCAACCATTTTATCAAAAAAATTGCCATAATTTTTAGAGCATGTTAAATATCAAAATACTTCTCTTCCAGTTAGTTATCAGCTTCACCATCAAACAGCCCCATGCCCTCATGCTGCTCAGCACCTATATGGTCACTAAAATTCAACAAATTAGAGTGAGATTTGGTAATGTGAGGAGCCTTAGGACCCTTTTCTACAGAACGAGCGGAGCCAAAGTTCATAGCCACTGGTTTGCTGCCCCTGAGTACACCTGTCGTTAAATAATCCTATCTCTCTTTTATATAAGTTGGGTAAAGATGATTGATAGATAGGAGAAAGATATAATATAGAGAGATGGATGGATAGATAGAAAGGTAGGGCATGGATAAAGATAACAAATGATTCATGCCAAAATCCTAATAATGTTAAGCAATCAAAAATATTTGAAAGCAGTTTGCTTTAAGACAATCTTAATTCTGGTATTAGGCACAGTCCACTTGGTTTACCAAATTTACAGCTGTCTCAAATACACTGATAAATAAACATACACACACACACACACACACACATATATTTTAAAATCAAGTTACTAAAATATCTATCCCAGTCTCATGCATTCTACATGTCCCAATTCTAGCAGAATAGCTCTCACAACACCTCCCATGTCTTGGTCTATCATCTACCAGAATTTTAAAAACTTTCATTTGCTGATTGACATTTTAAAAATTGAGACTTAATTGTTGGAACTATTTTCCAACTTTATGGAAATAACCATAAAGGCCAACTAAAGGTTGAATAAGAAAATTAAGTCTTTAAATGGGGACACGGATGACTTTATTTGCATAAAACTGACACCCCATATTTCAATCTTTAACTTTTAATATAGAAGCAAAGGATTTGCTGAAATTAAGAGATAATTTTGATAGGGAGATAGATATAAACAAAAGCCTATAGTAAATTAGTACTTTAGAAAAAATTTGCATAGCATAAACAGAGACATCTACTAAGAATCTTTCAGTCTTTTGAGAGATCACTGGTAGAAAACAATTTTCATGCAGAAAATATTTTCTTATGATAAATGTCATTAAGCCAATGAATGTGTATAAAAGGAGATCAAGACAAATTGTCTATAGTATAGTCTAACAGGTGAATCCTGGTGAATGTTAAAGGATCTTTCGATTCTAAGAGTTTAAGGTTTAGTTGACAGTTAAGTTGAATTACAATCACATTAGCCATTATTAGTATAAACTGATATTTCATTTAGTCTATTACATTGTATTGATTATAACAGTTTATAAATGTATAATAAAAGTTTGTTTAATCATTTATTTAAGGTATTTACTCAATTTGTATTTATTTTAAAGCTGTGTTCAATATGCTAAGTATATATCAATAATTAAAATAAAGCTCCCCTTTCTATGAAATTTCTATTATATTGGGTGTGGCAAATAGGAAACAAACAGACACAATTAATCAAATGTTCTGATGAAAAAATAAAGCAGGAGGTGTGTTTGCTACTTCTCTGGGGAATGGAGAAAGACCCCATAGTTACAGTAACATTTGAACTGAATCCTAAATGCAGGTACAGTTATGTGGAAAAGAAGTTCTAGGACAGTAAAAATGAGCAGGTTCAAGTTCCTAAAGCTGGAGTTCCCTTGAGACTGCTGAGGAGTGACAGAAAGGCTAGTATAGGAAGAATGCAGGGGTATAGGGGACCGAGTAAATGGCAGGCAAAGGGGTAAGTCTAAGTAAGGAAAGAGACTTGGGGCTAGGGAAACACGCTACACTCTGCCATTCACCAAATACCCTAAAGCGTTTTTATTTTATTTTGGATTTAGTTAGAAGCTATTAAAAACATCTCAAGATCACTTATTAGACTTGAAAACTATTGGGGGGACAGAAGAGTACCAGATCTGACTCATGTTGAAAAGGAGCAATCAGGGCCCTCCCTGGTAGCGCAAAGGGTTAAAATGCAGTGATGTGAAGTTAGCTTTAGCCACTTCAGCACTTCAATCCCAGGCCAGGGAGGTGGAGGTGACCCACGTGATGTGGCAGACCTCTCCTGACTCACCCCGCTGCTCCCCTTAGCTTTGATCTGCCTGTTCTGCTCCCCACTCTGTTGCTGGCAAATCCTCTCACGACTTTATGGAGAATAGATAATAGACAACAGTGTAGAAGAGGGGAAGCTAATTGGGAAAGTTAGCTGATGGCCAGCAATGCAAATTCATTAGTGGTCAGAGTGGTGAAAATTTGTTGGGTTCCCTATATTTACTTAAAGAGAATTGGGTAGTGTATGTATTGAACAATTTAGATCTGCACCAAAAGGAAAAACACTAGAAATATACATCTTTCAGATAGATAATCAACACTATCTCATTTGTAATACAGAGACATGGGAGTTTGAATATAATTTTGGTGTAAAAACAATGCATAAATAATCATAATATAAAGAGGTACCTAACATCGTACTGTTAGACACTCCACTCCATTCCCATTATTTACTTTTTCAAGATAAAGGCCATAGTAGTCACTCATCCATGTTTTAAAGGGTTTTACTGCATCAGGAGGTGACAGATTATGATTTTTATCCCAATAAGGGAAAAATAAGAGGAAATAAAAGCATAAGGAAAATATTCAAATAAATGAAAAATTAACATTATTTTCATGTAATCCTTGTTTAAAAATTTTGCTCATACCATACGCTTGAGTGAAATATATGTCAGTTCCTCCACCGATGCATGAATACACCCACAGCAGATTGTACATACAAAACAAGGGTCAACAAATGGAGAATGGTTTCATTGTCTGCAATAGCTTCCCTGATTGGGAACAACCTCTTGGGAATTCATTACAGAAGACAAGTCCCACCCCTTGAAACTGCTGCTGCCTTCACTGTGATTAGAAGACAAGACATTGTCAGTGAATCTGTTTCTTCTACTCAGTTTTGGACCAACACAGGTGTCAAACCAGGTAAAACTTACTTGATTTATATTAATGTTATATATATCTATACACATGTGCCTTATGTTGTGAAAGGTTTGCATATTAATGTGTTTCTGAAAATGTAGTCACAATACTTGGGAAATGAAATTCTATAAGTAGAGGAAAATGCTTACAATTATATATACTTATAAAAACCCTTATGATGCTTACTGTCATGTCCTGACATAGATTGAAATTTTATTCACTGAAAAATGTGTTATGCCTTCTCATGGAAGTGTGAGTTTTTAGCAATCATTAATTATTGTAATACTTTGCTATAGAGCTATCTGGAAGGGTTATATCTGCTACATAGTTCAATGAAAATAATTGTTTAGTTTGCTGTAAACATTAGGCTTGCATTTTCATTTTTTTATCTCTATTGTTTTATTAAATGATTTTTGTATAGATGTCATAAAATTACCATTGTATTTTGAAATATTTATGCATGTTTATACTTAAACTTGAAAATAAATTCAATGTTATAATAAAATTTTCATAGAATTTGATAAAAATGTATTACACAAATAATCAAACTCTTCTGATCATTAACTAATATGACAAATAGACACAAGTAATCCCAGACAAACACATTACTGAGGTTATATAAGTATCATAATAGCAAAGCTTTTTATAAGTCAGAGTGGCTTAATCAACAAAGTCACAAATGCAACGATTGGTTGCCTTGAGGTTGAGAGTTAATTGAATGAACAGTGTATCCTTATGGCAACCTATAACACTAATGGATTAGGTAATTTTTTTCCCCCCTAAAGTAATTGCACAGTCATCCTTAATTTAAAATCACTTGCATTTACTAGGTTGTTTTTAAACAGGGCAGAGGTCTGAGTATTTATACTGCGAAATTATATTATTTGTGATGTACAGTGTAAGACCTTTCAGCATAATTAAAATTTGCCATGCTTCTTTTTTATATGCTGAATACATTATCCTTATAGTATGCAAAGGAATGATACTATTAACACGATTCAGCTTATAAAACTCTAATGATAACCTTAATGACCAGATTATTTTTCTGTTGAGTTGTCTTCTGTTTGCATTGCTTTCATGTAGGAAATTCTGAGTATTAAAGGAAAAAATGTAGTGAATCTCATTAATTAAACTCTACCTTGCTGAATTATATGTTAGTTACTTTTTATTACTATTAACACTACTTATTAGCCAATGAGGATGTAGGAAATATTACTTAGAAATGGATGCCAGAAGTTGAACATCTCAATCATAAAGAAGGAATAAGTCCATATTCCAAGTAGTGTCTTTGTGCACAAGAAGTAACTATCCCAAGTATCAATCTCATGTTTTCAGTGTTTCTTATTATAGACAATTGGGGAGAAGGGGGAATTAATCTTTTTAATACTATTCATTATTTGAATAGTAATTTAATCATCTTAAACATTTAGTCTGTTCACATTATGCTACTTTAGCAGCTGTGTTATCTAAAGTGTTGTCACTTAAAATCACTAAGCAATCTTAATTTCTAGTTCTGTAAAATGAGTCTTTTTCCTAAAGAAAGACCCAAGCTTAAAATTAAGTGATATTATCAGTACATCTAGAAGCCAGCTGATGACAAATAAAAAAATTATCTTAACTGTATATATTTTTATCTAAACTTATTTTAGAAATAAAGGTAAATCCAAAATTTTTCTCTTGCAATTTTCACAAAATTGAAAAGCATAAAAAGACAAAATTATATAAAAAAGCAAGAATTTGAAAAGTTCATTTTATTTAATTTTTGCTTGTTTAGCAGCCTGAGAAGGTCTTTATTTAGCCATAATTAATAATAAAGCATGAAGAATTCTGAAGATATATGCAAACATCAGTGTAATAAACTTCAGTTGTTCTTATTTCATAATTTGGCTTTCCCATGCTGTTTTAAAGTAAAGTCCAAAACATCATGGCATTTCATTCTAGATATTTCAAAATGGACTTCTTTAATTAAAAAAAAAAATCTTTTTAAAAGTACTACAATACCATGATCACAGTTTAAAATATAAATAGCATAAGTGTCATTAAATAACTCAGTATTTAACTAAACTGCAATATCGAAGATATCATTTTTTATTAAAGATTTATTTATTTATTCATATAGAACTGGGGTACAGGCCAGAGATGCGGAGGGTGAGAGGATTCACCAGAGACAGAGTGGGGAGCAGAACAGGCAGATTGACGAAGTACACTGCTGAGGGGAGCAGCGGACGGGTCAGGAGAGGTCTGGCTCGCCATGTGGTCTCCTCCGGGGCAGGCGGCAGGCGGGAAACGAACTCATGCGGAAGTGGCTTCAGATTCTCAGTGCTGTGCTTTAACCCGCTGCGCCACCAGGGAGGGCCGAAGATATCATTTTTTAATTATTTATTTAAATCAGGATCCAGAGTTCAAAATTGTAATTGACTGATATTTTTTTTTACCTGAAAACTGATTGAAATTATATAAGTGTGTATATATATATATATATATATATATATATGCCTTGTACATTGTTTAGGGAAAACACCCTGGTTTCTGTCTTGTAGAATTTTCCAGTCTGCATTTTATTGATGGTAGTCCCATGAGTACTTTCACATGCTTCTCTGCCTTCTGTGTTTTTGTAAGTTGGTATTTGACTTTAGAGAACTACTTACATTCCGTTTCTATTTTTCCACCAGTAACTTCAGGTTTGACCTTGTGTTGTCCCACGAGGAGGCACTTATGGTGTGGTTGTTTTTATTTTTGGGATGTCAGCAGTCATTGGTGCTTAATGTCATATATTTTAATTTGAAGTGTAAAAACATAGTGCTAATTCTGACAAATAGTGGACACGCTGAAAATGCTTATAGAAAAACAACCTCAAATGAAATACGAATATTATTTCTGGGTTACTTGGCAAACAAAACCACCACCAAAGCAGATTATTTTTTATGACTATTACATATGACTGCAGTTTCAAGAATTCAAAATTACACACAGTAAAAAGTTGAATGTTGAGATTCTTTTAAACATACACTCAATTTATCTCCTCTATCCACTTTCTCTTGTTTCTTTGCTCTGTTTTCTAGTTCCTCATTCAACATTTAACCAAGTTACCCAGGTTGCCATTTCTTTTTCTTTTTTCTTTTTTTTTTTAGATTCATTTATTTATGTATATAGAACTGTGGTACAGGCCAGAGGTGAAGGGGCAGTGAGAGGATTCACCAGGACAGAGTGGGGAGCAGAACAGGCAGGTCCACGAAGTAAGCTGCTGAGGGGAGTAGTGGGCAGGTCAGGAGAGGTCTGCCACGCCATGTGGTCACCTCCGGGGCGGGAGGGGTTCTAACTCATGTGGAAGTGGTGTTAGCTTCTTAGTGCTGTGCTTTATCCGGTTGCACCACCAGAGAGGGCCCAGGATGCCATTTCTTATACATAACACTGCCAGTATGACTGTTAAAACCGACATTTCCTATGGATATTCATGTGACTATAAAATTTATGTTTCTAGAAAATCAAAAATAGGATAAATAGATTGAAAGGTTGTACTTGTCAAATTGAGAACTAGTCATTTGAGAAATAGGACCCATATTCTAAAATATCAGCAGTTCTATTATTTATGGGAATAGATGGACAGAATATTTTAAATGACAATTTTCTCAGACAGAACTCATGCACTAAAGTATAGAATAGATTCTCTTGTGAGAAGATGGGGGTTTGAGGGCAAGAATACTGTTTGACACTGCCACATTCACAGCTAAATGAAGGGACAGGACATATCAGGACTCGCATGACCTTCTCTTAAGAGACTGAATGAAAGTTGAGAGTCAGTATTTAAAATATTTGATAGTATGAAGGTCCACTTTCTGAGGGGGAAAAAAGTGAGAGACCACCTCACACCTTTGAAATGTCCTATATATATATATAGGAATGATACTATTAACACGATTCAGCTTATAAAACTCTAATGATAACCTTAATGACCAGATTATTTTTCTGTTGAGTTGTCTTCTGTTTGCATTGCTTTCATGTAGGAAATTCTGAGTATTAAAGGAAAAAATGTAG
>NW_004567115.1:15558459-15602358 GCF_000260355.1 Condylura cristata
TATATATATATATAACAAAACCAGAAACAAGTGTTGGCAATGATGCAGAGTTTGTGAGGATGCAGAGTGGCCCAGCCCCTATGGAAAACACTATAGACATTTCTCAAAAATTGTCTACTATATAATCTAGAAATTGCAATCCTAGATATAAACCTCAGGAGTGGAAAAAGACAAATTTGGATACAGACTTCCTATGTCCATTGCATCCCCATTTACAATAGCTAAGTCATGGAAAAGTCTAAGTGCCCAAATACAAGTGTGTAGATTAGAAGATGGTGTGTGTATGTGTATACATATGTGTATATACATATATGTGTGTATATATATATGTTTTTGTATAGTGGAATACTACTCAGAAATAAAAAAAAGATAGCCTCTTGACATTTGTACCATAATGGATGGAGCTGGAAAGACTATGCTTAACAAAATGTCAGAAGAAGAAAGACAAACACTGGATGGAGTCACTTACATGTAGAATAAAGAGAAACAAAACAAAGTGTCAGATAAAGTCAACCCAGCTACAAACCACTGCATATTGACTGTTTAAAAAAGGCCAAAGGCTACTGGAGAGGGAGAGGGAAAGGAGAGAAAAAAGTGGAGAGAAAGCATAATGACTATGTTGGAGGACTATGGATGTTTTGATGGTGGATTTGGGGTGGTAACAAAATCTGAAAATAGTGATCCTATTGTTACAGAGCAGGTGAGGGAAACCCCTTAAACCCCAAATCTTCTCTAAATAGATCTGTCATCTGCTGCAACAAGACAAAGCACACTCTAGTGCATAAGACTTTTAATGAAAGTTCATTTTGGATGATGGTTGTAACAACCTCATTACTTTATGCTAAACTAAACTGAAATACAAAGAACTCTTGAGTCATATTGATTTGTTCACAGCAAAGACTTTGGGGAAGATGATTAAGTGGAAAATATTACCCACTGATTTAGAAGATGTGTATAATAAAATGATTCTTCTGCCAGGAACTTCTGATTTAAACCTAAATATCTGGCCAGCATTTCTAGTTTCCAGACTTACAGCATAAGCAGACCTTGTATCTCTGTCTTATTTATAAAATATTCTGTAACATTGCATTTTTGCTTAGAGTTTAAGAATTTTATTTCCCAAACAACTTTTTTATAGAGTCCTACGAAATCTTTTTTGGAATTTTTTCATGCATGCTAAATACTTTGCCTAATTTTTATCAGTAATATTACTTGTTTCTGTAGCATCAACAAAAAGTGAATTAAACCTATCATTTGAAAGACAAAGAAGTAAAAGGGAATTTCTAGTATTAATGAAAAATTATGATGTACAGCAATAATATTATGGCCCAATAGGTTAAAGTGCAGCACTATGAAACTATCCACAGCCACTGCAGAGTGGTGAGTTCGTTCCAAGGGCAGGGAGGTGACCCACATGGCGCAGCAGACCTCTCCTGTCCTGCCTGCTGCTCCTCTCAGAATGGATTGATTTTCAGTCAATCTACCTGTTCTATTCCCCATTCTGTCTTGTGAATCCTCTCACTCCCCTGACTCTTGCATATCTGGCCTGCACTTTCTACAGTTCTTGTATGCATAAATAAATAAAATCTTTAAAATAATACGATGGCATTTTTATAATTTCTAGTTTTCTTTTATTTCAATGATACATTACTTTCTGATTTGAATAAAGATGACATTGAAGGACTGTACTAAAATTTGACCCCAAACTACAAAATTGTTTTGAGATTAATGTTTAAGATAATTTTTGGACATTTCCGTTTTAGCTAATTTCTGTGGTTCACATGGCATAAATAACTATACTCCTTTTAGTGGAAGTGTTGACTACTGACCCTCATTTAGGTATTCTTAATGTCCCTAGGAATTCAATTCACTTTTTTACTAAAGGTTTCAATCGTTGAATTCTATACAACTGAGCCTTGAGAGAGTTTATACATTAAATAAAAGGTTACAGAGAAATAGGTATGTTACTTAAATGCAAATCCACCAAGAATACCTAAGTATGGTGCCCCTATAGCCTGAATTTTGGTCAAAATTCCAACAAGAAGTTTAATGACAACTTAGGGGTTCTTGAGCTACTGCCTCTTGGATAATTTTCTCTACATAGTAATAAACTGGGTAGTGTCTCCAATTCAGCAAGGATTATTTGAAAACAATCAAGATGTGGATGCTGATCCTGAATTAATGGGTGAATAAGTCTGTATGTAAAAGTTTGAGATTTGTTTTCCTTTCTTAACTATACATTTCACTTAATATGCAAGTGTTTTACACCACTGAGGGGAGCAGCAGGCAGATCAGGAGAGGTCTGCCATGCTATGTGGGTTTCCTCTTTGGCCAAGGATCAAACTCGTGGCTTCAGAACCTCATAGTGCTATCTATGCTTTAACCCGTTGTGCATCAGGGAGGGCCCATACTCTCATATTTTTTTTTTATTTGGAATCATTAAAATGCCAGTTTTGTAATTATACTCAGCTCAATGGCAAAACAACAACAAAAAACTTCCCAATTATTTCTCAAGAATTTTGTTTATTCATGAAGAGGGTCAAAGTTAAAGTAACAATATGGACCTGGGAGCTGACTTAGTATTGATTTGTCATATTCTAACACCACTTTATAAACTGATTTATCTAATGCTGATTTTTAAAGAAAGGTAACAAAAATACACAATAATAAATTTGAAATTGAGACATTTCCAAAACACAGTCTCTGTAAATGTAGATAGAAATAATTTAATTTCAGTTTACAAACTGAAATAAAAGAGATAATGGGAAATTTTAACATATAATCAGATTAACCAGAGATAGATACTAAACACAGATCAGTTCTGCAAGGGATATTTTATACGAATCATTGATCAATTACTCCTGTATCTTATTTTACAAACAAACAAACAAAACTCTTTCTTTAAAGAAACTATTTGCTGGATATATGTATTTGTTGTGCCCAGCTGAGATAGAGAGAAACTCACCGGCTTCACTTCTCTGCAGCCTGCTCAGCAAAGAGCAGCCCTCAAAAAGGCTCCGATGAGTAGCATGCATGGGAAACTACTCATGAATTTAAAAATGACAAGAAAAAAAATAATTCATTTTTGGGTTATAGCTCTCTGAATTTTATTTGATGATTCAATAATTCTAATTTTTGCTAAAAGAATCTGAATTAATAATTTAAAAATTCAAACATGTTTTTGTATTGGGTGAGAAAATTGACATTGCACTGTGTTTTATTAGATCAAGGGCAGACCACTGCAGCAGAGTAAACTTAGTAATCAGACTGTTGACATGTCTTTTCTTTTTTTATATAAGCTCCTTTAATTCCAATAATTTATCAAGTCTGCATTCCACACAAATACAGCTAAAGTTAGTTCTCTTGTAACTCTCCTATGTATGATGTCATTTCAAATCTTGCATATAGCAATTCAAATTAAAAATAGGTCAGAATGTGTCTATAAGTATTTTTACTCAGTCTTTCTGTGTAGTTATGAAATGTATGTTGAGTGGGGACTTGCAGGACACAAGATGCTGTCTTTGAACAAAAGTATCTTTGTTACATATGTCGACTTTATATATCATAATATTATTTATTACAGCCTGGTCACTTTCCCTCATTTTTGTGCACACTATAATTCCATTTTGTGCATACTCTAATTCCATTCAAGCTTTTGTTCACTACACACACACACACACACACACACAAGTCAAACAGATCCCATTGTGGATATTATAAAATAAAAATTGCTTATTCCAGCTTAAGTAAAGTATATAAAGTTATCAATATGTTGAAAAGTATAGCCCAACAAACAGTACAGTGTTTTATGCATTTTTTTACTAGTTTTAATATGGCATTAAAATTCTTTCAAGTGGCCAAAATTAGCAGTCACAACAGTTTGTATGATTAATTGGCATAAGAAATGGATGAAACAAAACAGATGGCCCAGTCATTTCTCATGTCACTCTTGAGCTTGAAACTTGTGCAATGTTAGCTATAATAAAAATGAGATACAATCTGATAATGTGTACATATGTTATCTGATTTCTTTCTAAACTAAGTATGGATAATCTGTTATAGACATTAAAGTAATATCAATAAATCTGATTAGAACTGTTTGCTCCAACAGTGAAAGGATAATAGTAGTAAATGTATAGTCAATAAATCCAAGTGGATAGAAAAACCAAAATTTTCATTGTCCTGGCTGGACTCGTTTATGAAGAATAAGATGGCACAATTGTTCTAATCCCTTTTTCAAACAACTGAATATTGAAAAAGAAAGGGAAGGCATCTGTGTCAGAAGAATTGAGCTCAAAAACTTAAAAGTGTTCTTTTAATCTGCACCTTATTCCACACTTGGAAGTATTACAGGAATTTAAAATAATTACCTCTCAGGATTTATGTGATATTGGTTATGAATAGTAGTTAAAAAACAAAACAAAACCAAAAACCTAGAGCTTGCTTCTTAGCATTATTGTGGTTTGTATGCTGTGTTACATGTGACCAGTTTTAATTCCATGAAACCAAACTTTTGCAAGACGCCAAGAAGTAGCCAGGAAAGTTCAAAGGGAAATAGTATCCCTATCTCCCACTTAAAAATATTGAATTACAAAAGGCACAAAATGATGTAAAAATAAACTATTATATTATTTAAAAAATACTGAATTACACTTGTATTAAGGTAGCAGTGCTTAACAACATGGTATATGATTAGGGAAATGGGGTTACACCTCTTCAGCTGTGTACACACTCTTACTGCTGTACACACCCACCACCAAAGCACAATCCCTCCTTTATGCCCCTGTCCCCTTGCCTTTCCCGAGCTCTCCCTCTGGCAGTCTTGACCCTATGATCATCAGATTCGTAGATGTTTGGCGCTGCCTCCTCTTTAAGCTCCCTTGCTCTCAAAGTACAAGTACTCCTGGGAATCCCAGTGCTGCTCCTGCTACCCTCCCGAGGAGGAAAGGCATCATGTTTCCAATTCACATCCTATGAACTACATTTAAGAAAGACCTTTAGAAATCTAATTATCAAAATGCTTGAAAAGAGTTGGGAAATTTTCCATTGCACCTCTGTCGCAGAACCTGACAGACTTTGAGACACTGAGGCTACAAGCCTTTTCTCCAGGATATTGGGAGCTGCAAATGCTGAGATTCTCTGCCAGGAAAGGCTACCTTTCCTCCCTCAAATGTCTCCAATGTCTCCACCCTAACTGTCAGAGGACCAAGACATAATGAAATAGAAGGATTTTCTACTGACTTCTCACTATCAAAGGCTTCCGTTGAAACAGCTACTCAGTAAAGGCTATCGTATGTGATTCGATGGGAATTAATGTATTTAGCATTATAACTTTCTCCATCAACTTTTATCATGTTCATCTCAAAAGAACATATCCAAAGTAGTCATTTAATTATAGACTTAGTAAAAATACTTAATTCAGGAAATTATTAAACTCATCAGACACTTCTAAAAGACATGCACTTAGGGATTGTTCATATAAAATGGAGTGACTTCTTAATATCTTAATATTTTTTTCTAGATCATTTTTGTGTGATATACTTAGAAACAAAAATTTCAATGCCACATTGATCATAGGTTTCCCATAAGACTTATAAACAAACATTTCATTTAAGTTGAAAATATGAGTACAGGGGGAAAAAAAGATGAAATTCATTTTAAAGATCTTTAAGAATCTGTGATACAATAAACCACATGCAATTTTGGGGCACTGTGTTAGTGATACATATTTTCACAATTAGTATTCTTTCTCTACTTGAGGGTATGTTTAAATGTGTTCTACTGTTAGCAGGATATCTTGCTCCCCAAAAAGGCAAAGCTGTTAGGTAAATTCAGTATATACATTTTAGATTTTTTTTATTGCTTCCTTAATTACTACAAAATGTCTTTGAATACTTTAAGATTGAAGATAAAATTTAAGAGTTATTTAGTATTTTAACTCACTAATGGCT
The DNA here is from genome assembly GCF_000260355.1 of Condylura cristata. NCBI lineage: Eukaryota > Metazoa > Chordata > Mammalia > Eulipotyphla > Talpidae > Condylura > Condylura cristata. The sequence goes on from NW_004567115.1 coordinate 15,564,411, forward strand.
GTTATACCAAAAATCTCAAAAGTAGGGTATTTTGATGAATTTATTTTTATTCAAGTTTCCAAATACAAGAATGACTTTTGAGATATGAAAGTTATTTTTTCCTTTTTTATCTAATTGTTGATTACATTCTTCTAAGATGCTAGGCTCAATGCCATTGGTCCTACATTTAATATGCTTTCATAAAAATGAACAGATTTAAAATGGGAAAGTCAGGAGATGTGTCATCTGACATCTAGAACACTACTTTCTTTCAAAAAGAACATGATAGTAATTTTTACTAGCAAAAATATTTTTTAAAAAACTTAATATGTTTTTGAGTTGGAAAGAACACCAGGGAGCACTTCTATCATTTTTTTCTTCAGTGATCTAAAATGCTATTGACTGTATAAAAAAAAGTCAATTTACAAATGACTTTTGGTCATTCCAGTCAGATTCTCTGGATGTCTGGAGAGAAAAATGTTACTTGTGATTAAGACTACCCCATTTATTCACAGCAAATAAAAAGATAAGTATACCAAAATATATGTAAAACTCACAATAAAGTAGGGATCAAGTATCAAATCTTCCCCATTCTGATTGGAAAAGTATAAGTTATTCATTTATCTCAGGCTTTGTATGAAATTTTAATATAGCAATGAAATAAAAGCAACCTGGTATTGAGTCATTTTTCCTAACTTGTTTGAAAACCTGAAACAATCTCCACATTGCAAATATTTACCTTGAAGTGGTCAGAATATTTCTCTGAAAGAACAAAAACTTGAGAGGCCTACCTAGTCACTGGGTTTTGAAGGAAAGGAAATGCCTAATGCACAACTAAATTAGGATTTAATGACACTAAAAAGAAGCCATGCAGAAGTCAAAGAGCTGATGTGAAGCACAACTTTGTGAAATTCTCAGCGAATGCAGGTAAAGATGAAAGTAATTTGGGAGAATGTGATACCATATAAGGGTACATAGTACTAATAGAAGAAAGGCATTAGATGGTTCCTAAAATAGAAATCAAACCAGTTGCCATGGAATCTAATAAGGACAGGAGACTCTTCTAAATGGAACAGTTTAAAAGCTTTACATTTTAAATAAAAGAGGCCTATACTTCCAAAGGTTATGAGGTTTTTTTTTTTTTAAGTTAAACACCCTTGTTTTTGGGTTTCATGTTTACTTTTAAATTTATTATCCACTCCATAATTATTTATTTATTATATTTTTCTGTAATAAATAACATTTAAAGCATAATACTTTAGAAATATAAAATGTATTCATATTTTATAAATATAAGTATACAACTATAACATATAGCATTTAAAATTATTATATCAAATATTATAATTATAAAAATTCATTATTATTTTAAATTTATTATATAAAATATTTTTATTATCATCATGTGGTGAGAGGCTCTCTAGATGAGTGTCTTCTCTCAGTTTCTCTGCCTATATTTTGTCACAATATCATAATTTCCTCTGCCACACACTGATACAGCAGCAGTGAGCATAGCCTTGGCTGAAGCTCTTCACCCACATCAAGGTCCTCTCTCTAAGATGTGCACTACTGATTTTCTTTTTTTAAAGATTTATTTATTTATTTATACAGGGCTGGGGTACAGGCTAGAAGTGTGGGGCGGTGAGAGGTTTCACCAGAGACAGAGTGGGTTGCAAAACAGGCAGACTGATGCAGTACACTGCTGAGGGGAGCAGTGGGCAAGATAGTAGAGGTCTGCAGGCCATGTGGGTCACCTCCTGGGAGGGGATCGAACTCACCCTGAAGCGCTGCAGCTAGCAATGCTGTGCTTTAACCCACCGTGCCACCAACGAGGGCCTCACTACTGATTTTCCAATCAATGTTTTCTGTATAACTTCTGAGTGCAACTGTAACAAATATGTCTTCTGTTGTTTAAAAAACATGTTAAATCAGGTTAGTTCCATGTTCACCCATACTAAATACCTACTCTGTATCATGTAGGAGTTGTTCCATTACACTCTAATAATAAACAACCCTGCAGGGCAGGTGAATTTAAAGGAAGGTCTGTTTTTTCATTTGAGGCAAATGTTGATGGCTCTCTCCTGCTCTGGCTGGCTGTCGGCACACAGCTCCACAGAGCAGGCTGTCTGTCCAACTGGCAGGTTGGTGGATAGTGAACTGACACATTTTCCACCCAGAATTGACACATATCACTCTCACTCAACATTTCACTAATGGTGCATAACACATGGTCACACTCATTTAGGGGAGCAAAAGACTGCAGTCCTACTGTATATCCAAAAGAGGAGAGAACATGATGGCCTCATGTTCCCAGCTGAACTGACACAGTTAAATTCTCAGACTTAAAACTGGTGTTTACAAACAACCAAGTGACCACGCATGTGGAATTAGGAATGCCACATCCCTCTCCAAAACACCTCCCTGGGCCTGCTACAAACAAATCTGCTGATGACTTTCATTAAAAATCACATCCAAAATGCTAAGAAAGTTCTATAGCTCACAAAAGTGCATCAAAAAGGTGTGAGTCCCAGCAGTCTGAGCTAAGCTCTGCTCCCAATGAGCCTCTAAGGACTCAAGAATCTGTGAAGGAAATCCTATTAGTGAGAAGAAATTTGGCAGCAAGATTGGCTAAATAAGATTCAAACTACGGTTTCAAGGCAGGGCTGTTCAGTTACAAAAGTGCTTTCCAGAAGAATTAAAAGCTAGCTTTTAAAGAGGAATTCATTAAAAAAAAAAAAAAGATAGAAATATATTGGTAAATGGTTGTAAATTTAAAGTGAACAAAAATCAAAAATACCTTTAAAAGCAGTAAGTTAGTACATTAAAAGAAATCAATAGGCTTGTTTACAAAAAATGAGGAAGTCAAAATATTAATTAAACAAATCAAAGACAAATTTAGTGAGGGGTAGTGTGGAACAGAAAATCAAGCATTATAAGAGGAGTCCATAATGCTCACATAAGAAGTTTTTACAACTCAATAAAGGTAAGACTTAAAACACTTGAATTAAAAGTTTCTAAAACTAATTACAAAAGTAAATAAATGTAATAAGTTTTATCCAATTTTTTTTTCATGCAGCTTACTCACTTACTCAGTTTACTTCTGCTTAGCTTCCAACTATTATCCAGAGGTTTGACCTCTTTATTAATAGGTGCTCCCTAGGCAAGCTCACACAATTCTAAGACTAATCCTTACCTATACCCTCAAGTTCCAGAGATGTTTATCCAAATGCTGATTTTTAAATCCTCAGAATAATATACAAAGAGTACACTAAACTTAACAAGGTTAAAACTGAAATCCTGGACTGCTCTCCCCACTCCATAAATCCATTCTCTCCTCCCTTGAGCCTTCTCCAACCCAATGTATTTTACCACCATTCATTCAAGCTGTCCACTCCAAATTTATTTACTGTCCTCAGTCCACTTTCTCTCAAATCTTATATCACATAGATCTATAAATTCTCTTAGTTATAGTTCCAAAATACATCCCAAACCTTTCTGTCTAATTTCACCTCTACCAAATAAGCCCAAGCCACCATTATCTCTAGCCCAGATTCAGCAATGCTTTTTCAGTGGCTCCCTTTCTTTGCAATAAAACAATGACAGAGATTATTTTTTAACTATACACTAACTGATTTTCCATTTTCTCCTTAATATCATCCTTGGATTTCCCACTGCACTTTAAATGAAAACCTGACTCCTCACCATGAATTAGAAACCCCACAAGACATGACCAGTTTCTTTTTCTCTAATTTCACATCAAATAAATTTTCCTTCATTCTTTATGCTCAGTCACACTGACCTTTGAATCCCTTGAAGTTACCCACTTTATTGCTGCCTGGGGATTATGATGAAGTAAAAGTTGGCAAAATTTACCCCAAAAGTACAGAAAAGTTTAAAATATTTTGCTTTGATAATTCCTTTTCTGGGAATACCTGCTTTTGAATAAAGCAAAAACAGATTTATAGTTAAATGCAAGTGTAGAATGTGACAATTTTTATTTTATGGATAGAATGAAAAATAATACTCCATGAAAGGGAATATAGTAAATAAATTATAGCACATTTTAGTAACAAAGTGCCGCGCCAGCACGACAGCAGAGATGGTCTGAGCGAAGGACGTCAGGATTAAAGCACACACTTCTTGGTCAGCAAGCAAAGGCACACTTTATTTTTCTCTCCTTCCCTATTTATACCCTTCAGCATGGAGCCTGGGGCTGGGGGTAGGTGGAAGCTCTCAGCAAGTGCATCAATAACATGCGACAATAACATGGGGGTCAAAGAACACAAGGTAGCAAACACAAGGCAGGAACACTTCCTGCCTCCTGTTTTTCTGTTCCAGCACCCATGGCTCATTCTTTGTTTCCACACAACAGTGTGCATATGGTTCTGTGGGGGAGGTGGGGAGGTCTGTCCAGGCAAAGGACCCAACACAAAGGTCTGTATGCAGTTATTTAAAGTCAAAATAGTATTGAAAAGAAGGAATCAGACAAACTTCAGTTTATTGGACAGCGCAATTTATTGGGAACAGAGTCTACCCTGGCTATTTTAATCAGATGAGGTGTATACCAAAGGATATTTTGGAGCTCCTGGAGTCTTAGAAAGTTGACGAAACAAAACTTTAAAATCAGTCAAACCTGTTGCCCAATTACACACTTTTTTTTTTTTCTAGCAAAATACCAGTGCCACCTTTTCTCAGCTCCTACAATGCTCAGGATTCCATACCTATATAAGCTTGTGAAAGAACAAGCTTCTTTCCTACTATGCTTATTAGAATACTGATAATTAACAATCTGCCTTTGTCTCTGGATTTCTCATGTATGTAGGATCAAACACTATATAAATGTGGTGTCAGATTTCTTTCATTTAGTGTAATGACTTCAAGGTCTGTCTATGTTTTATCATGTATCAGCACTTCATTCCTTTATATGGTTAAATGTGCCACTGTACGAGTGTCCCACATTTGTTTATATGTTCACCCATTGATGGACATTTGGGTTGTGTTCACCATTTGGCTAGTGTAAGTAGTGCTATTATAAACATTTGTGTGCAGGTATTTGCTTAAGTACCCATTTTTAATCCATAGTGGTATTGTGTGGCATTACTGGCTCATATGGTAATGGGGTTGAGGAGAGGGCATGATGACTTAATGGGTACAAGATTCTCTTTTGGGGCGATGAAAATATTTTGGAGTTAGATATCAATGATGGCTGAATAGCAATGTCAATGTACATATTCAAGCTTTCAGTGCACTGAATTATATACTTTATAATAGGCAAGCAAATTTCAATTCAATAAAATACAAACAAGGTAAAAACAAAACAACAAAGAGAATGTTCACTGTATCTATGGCTCACTCTATTCACTGTAAATACAAATCATGTTAGGGATTCTGATGAGTAAAACCTAGTGATGCTCTCCACAATAATTGCAAAGAGTGGGAATGTGAATTTTATAGCTTCTTCCTTGAAAAACAGTACTCATAATTTGGAAATTACTAAAATGTCAGAAAGATGCCACAAATAATAAAAAAAAAATTACTCTATAGGGTTAATGTCAATATCGAAAAAATATATATGCATTGAAAAAATGAGAAGGGAAACAATGGCATATGTGATGTGTGTGTGTGTGTGTGTGTGTGTGCCTGTGTTAATATTAAAAACACATGAGATTTCTTTATCCAAACTTTTGTTATTTTCAATATCATTTTAAAATAACACATGTTCATTGTTTCGTCTTTTAAAAGAATGTAAAATACAGATTAAAGAAATCTCTTAAACAGTTATTGATAATATATTTTGTATAGTTGTCTTTTTTCAAAATTTCTATATATATTTAAAATTTAGAGTACATTTAATTCTTTTACCCTTATTTTCAAAATATTTCCTTTACCATTCTTATTTTAATATTATCTAAAAATAAATAGATATACAATATTTGATTTAAAAACAAAAACTAATAGCATGATTATGTGAGAAAAAAACCCAGAACATTCCATACAGGCCTGGGTAAGAAGGAGGAACAGAACAATCCACAAAATAAGAAACATGCAAACAGTTAATTGGCATTTTTAAATCAAGATCACAAAAAATAGAAATGGTGAAAATTAAAAATGATCCCCCATGATCTAACAGGCGAACTCAGCTGCACAAAATCAGCTTGACAGAAGTCAACATCCACCTGAAAATGCCTTCCAGATTGCAAATGTGGTCTGAGTGCCCTGGACCCACAAGTAGAAAATGTTCCACTAGCTCTTCACATACATTTTTAGAAACATTTGACCTTTTTTTAATGTCTCAATGAGCTTTTTCTAAAATTACAAGAAATACAAAAATCTTCACTCTGTGACAACTTTAAAGAAGCATACATAAGCATGTCTGGGCAAAGAATGGTTAAATTTTACAAACCAACAACAGCCTGTTGTTTAGACAGATGAAGGATAGCCTAATGAAGAATACGGATCATGTGGCTAAAATACAAAGAAAAACTTGGCAAGGACTGGTTTTGGTATTTGACTTCTCACTGTGCACTAGCAACCCATAATTGTTATCAGATTCTGTTTTATGTTGAGTGGATATGGTCCAGAACTGTGAAAAATATCTTCTCTTTCAGGAATGTGAGGGCAATCTGACTCCATCTGTCACCTGGGTGACTTCCCTGGATAATCGAGCTGGTTAAACAGATGACCCAATCCTTTCTTGCTTACCTCAAAATTTGTGCTTGGTCACAAAACAAAAGGACTTTCCCAAATGCAGAACAAAAAAGTAGCTATGACCTCTCCCAGCCCCCATACTTCTAGTCTAATAAATATCTCTTAAGCATGAATCCCAAGTTGGTATCTTAGTCTTTGTAAAAATAGCTGTTGAATTAGTCAAGTAGCCATAATTTCTGAATCATCTTACACTGAGCCAAAAGTTCAAGGTAAATGGTACCAAGATTTTTATTTGAACATTTGTTTAATACTGCTTCTGTCACTTTTATGGAATACACTTTAATTTTATTGCTTCATTATCCAGTAAAATTGGGGTTTTAAATATGCTATATCCCCAGGCTATATATTTTCTGTAGTGACCAAATTTATACCTAGTGGTTTTATGTTAGGTGAACATGGCAATTATAATTTTCTGCAGCCTTTGAAATTTTTATCTTTGCCTTTCTGTTCTTTCCCTGGCCCTAAACGACAATATAGATTTCATAGTGGATGTCATACACCAAATTTAAAGTTATGTTTCCCTTCTTATTCTACCAAATCTCTTTCTTTCTTGGATTCTCTCTCATGTAATCCACACAATCACTTATGGTAAACACCATGCTTGATACCATTTTTTCTATTTTGATCAACTGGTGGCCAAGATTTAACCATTCTATTTGTCTCCAATATTTTTTCCATTTCTTCTGCCATTACTTAATTTCAGAGCCTCAAACTTGTGAGTTGGACTAAAACAATGCAACTCTTCACAAAATATAATTAGAACTAGAAGTTAAACCAAAGACATTTAAAACCTCGGCTCTGAACACCTATTGAAAAATGTAATAGGAAGTATATAATAAAGGTGAAAGATTTTGGATTTTGGAATATATGTAATGGCAACAATGTGACTAAAGCAGTTTTAAAAGATTACCCTGGGTTTTTACATAGGATGTAATGGGAGACAAACACACTACTGTCAGAAAAAGAGTGAGGATTTTATAATATTTGGAGTGCAATTTGAAAATCATCTAGCTGCAGTAGTTTGGCAGAAAGTTAAGGAAAAGAATGAATCAGAAAGTTAATTAATGACAGAAATTAGAAATACATTTTTGGTTGTCTAACTGACCTTTGATAACACCATTATATAATAAAAGACTTCATTTTCACTTCCTAGGTAGGTAAGACTTACTGATTAAAAAGCCAGCATTCTGGGCCCTCCCTGGTGGTGCAGCAGGTTAAAGTGCAGCACTCAGAAGCTATAGCCACTTCAGCATGAGTTTGATCCCCACCCCTTAGGTGACCCACATGGTGTGACAGACCTCCCCTGACCCGCCCACTGATCCCCTCGGCAGTGTACTTCATCATCTGCCTGTTCTGCTCCCCATTCTGTCTCTGGTGACTCCCCTTACCACCCCTGCACCTCTGGCCTATACCCCTGTTCTGTATGCATACATAAATAAATCTTAAAAAAAAAAAAATCCAGCATTCTAATGAACAAAATTCCCCAATTTAAAATTAAACATCACATAATCCATTGAATGCAAACTCTATTTGTGAAATACAAAAGTTTAGTTTTATGTTTGAAAAAATACAACCAATACCTTGGAACCTATACAGCTTTGAAACAAAAGAGAATTATACATGTCTCTACATTTATCATTTTATTCAGCAGAGTTTTGTTTAGAAAATGTCTGTGATATCCAAAAACAAAGTTCCAGATGGAAGAGGTGAAAATAGACATATGTTCCAGCTGTTTTTAATCTCTTTTTTGACTGTAGTTAAAAAGAAAACACACCCTTTAAAAGACAGAATCATCTCTCTTCTAGCATGAGGGATTAGCATAATGGCCATTTGTTAAATTCTGTCTCCTCTAAATACGAGTTTCATCTGTTCATGGACATTCTTGTGATGTTTATATGTGTGCATCCATGGGTGTGTATGGTATTAGTGTGTGTAAACAATAAATCTGAGTACAACTTGTTCTATATTTGTCATGACTACTGATATGTATTTCCAGCTCCTTGTTGGATAAGCATTAAATAAAATCTTAAGTTAAGAAATTCTCTACATACTATTATATTGAAGCACCTGAATTAAGTGGATCTTTGTTTTTGACAGATATATGTTCGACTGATAAAGACTAGGTAAAGAGCACTGTACACAATGCCGCCTAAAAAAGTCTTACTTGAACTCACACTACAGGCACTCCAAATTTAGTATATCTCCCTGGGGATGGGACTGTTCTGTATCCTGACTTCATTAACGTCAACACTCCTGGCTATTATATTGTACTACAATTTTGCAAGATGTTACCTTGAAAAGAAACTCTGTAAATGGTACATGACTTATCTCTTTATTGTTTCTTACAACTGGATGTGAACCAGCAATTATCTCAAGATTATAAATTCATTTGGGTCTCCCTGGTGGGGCAAGGGGTTAAAGTGAGCACTTATAAAACTACCTGCATGAGTTCAATCCCCTCCCAGGAGCTAACTCACATGGTGCAGCAGACCTTTCCTGTCTTGCTCACTGCTCTCCTCAGCACTATACCATAGTCAATCTACCTGTTCGGCTCCCTACTCTGTCTCTGGTGAATCCTTTCACTCTTGCCTTCCCCAGTATCTCTGGCCTACACCCCAGCTCTTGTATGCATAAATAAATAAATCTCACATCAGTTATGCTCTTCCCCAAAATAATAAACTTCTTTTATCTTTAAGGACACTAGCATGTACCCTCACAGAATACAGATTTTATTCAGAGTATTGCAGTAGTTTGGATCCACTAAGAAGCCCATGCAAACATGGGATTGGAATCATGAGATATTTACCAGAAGTGCAAAGACAGGAACGGAATGCCTTTGGACTATTACACAGTGCTAGAAGGAATAAGAGCCAGAAGTAGGACTGGATATAAAGAGCTTTGGACTATACTCACTTCCCACAAAGTTTTATCAAAACTAATGCAGAGTCCTTGAGCTATACATGGCCTTGAGATGAGTCCCTGCAGCTCATGAGTCCCTGTGCATGGCCTGCCACTGAGTCTCAGTTAAGCTAAGGTACAGATAACCACAACTGCAATAGTCTCTTCAGAGACTTAATGCACTCATAAAGCATTCCCTCTGCCTGCTTGCTGGCCTGAGCTTTTATCCGATGCCATTTTGTCATCATTTTTACCCCAAATTTCTTGGCAATAACCCAAGAAATTCCAGCAGGTTCAAAAAATGAATCCTCTCAGTCCCCACATCTCTGGCCTATATACCCCAGTTCTTGCATGCATAAATAAATGAATACTTTTTAAAATGAGTAGTAAAGTAAAAATTAAATATCAAATAGTTGACTTAAAAGTCCATTGAGGTGGCCCTCCCTGGTGGCGCAATGGGTTAAAGTGCAGCACTGCAAGCAAGCCGCTTAGTGCAAGTTTGATCCCCTGCTCTGGGGGTGACCCACATGGTGCAGCAGATCTTTCCTGTCTCTCACCTGCTGTTCCCTTCAGCAGTGTACTTCATCAAGCTGCCTATTCTGCTCTCCACTCTGTCTCTAGTGAATCCTCTCACTGCCCCTGCATGTCTGGCCTGTATCCCAGTTCTGTATGCATAAATAAATAAATCTTAAAAAAAAAGTCCATCGAGGGAACTAACTATGGGTTTTGTATGGTAAGTAACTGGTGGGAAGGAAATACTGCTTGATATAGGGTCATCTAGAAGATCTCTGAGTTGAAAGCATGATTTTGAATAATGAGTAATCAAGAGTATAACAATTAGATGCATCCTTAAAGGGGAGGTGTTGGAGAACTTTCTTGCTTTGGAAAGTAAAGAAAAATTTGTGTTCCCAAAACAGAGTTAGTGACTAAGTGAGTGATAAAAATAATAAACTGAGAGAGACAGTCTACCACAGTTTTGTCAACCCACCCCTTATTTTGTCCCCATTCTCTGCACTGACCTAGCCTCTACATTGTCCATCATGGCTCAGAAGATCCAGGATCACTTATCAGGCCTCTCCAGACTTTCTGATATCAGAGGACTGTGTAGCAGCAATATCCAACAAGGCCAGGATGTCTGGAATTTAACGATGACAGACACCTAGATAGAGGTAACTATGAAAGATGATCTTAAAAAAAAAAAAAAAAACAGGAAACAACAAATGTGAGCAAGGAAGTGAGAAAAATGAACACTCCCTCATTGTTGATAGGAATGTAATTTGGAGCAGCCTCTATGGAAAATGGTATGGAGATTCCTTTAGAGAAAAATTAAAATGGAAATACCATATGATCTAGGCTCATCATTGCTAGGCATTTACCCAAAGAATATGTTTTTGTTAAGGCAGTGCAGTTTATTTCAGGATCTCTCAATGGAAAACAGTTGCCTAAGTGTACACATGAATGATACTGCCACAGCAATTACAAAACAATCACATTAGCTTTCTTATTGATAACACTGCAACAGGTAGTTGGAAATGCCAGTACAACAGGAGCAAGTTCACCTCCTGCTGAGTTCATCAGGTAAGATTTCACCTTAGCTCAGTAGTCACACTTTTTTTCCCCAAAGATTTACATTTATTGATTTATGCACATAAGAACTGGGGTACAGACAAGAGGTGCAGGAGGGTGAGAGGATTCATCAGAGACAGAGTGGGTTGCAGAACGGGCAGATCTATTGAAATACACTGCTGAGGGGAGCAGCGAGTAAAACAGGATAGGTCTGCATTATCCTATGTAGGTTGTTAGAGCCCTGGCTGGGGATTAAACTAGGCTGTTATGGTAATAAGTGCTGAGACTTAACCACTGTGCACTGGGGAAGCCCCTCAGTAGTCACTCTTGTCAATGGCCAAGACCAACAGTAAGATCAGCAGATGTAAGCATTATAGCCATAATTCAGCTCAGTGGCCCCCATAATATCAACTCAATGGAGCTGATCTGTAAGTTTTATGAGGTCAGCCTGTCACTTTGTCGAGATCTAGCAATACAGGCAAGGTCAGCAGATCAAGAGAAGTTGAGGGTAGACCAGGCAACTGAAATAGTAGAGATCAGGATGGAAGAAATCTCGCAGATGCTGTAGATCTGCTTACCCCTCGGCTATCGGGACATTCAGTCACAATTCACAAGAGAACAAATCTAGAGAAGTTCAACTAGAACAGCAGTAGTTCAGCCATGTCACAGATGAATAGCAGATCTCCCAAAGACAGCCAAGATCCCAACCAGTGTATGTTAATCCAATCAGCTGAGCAGCCCTTCCAAGGACAAGCTCCATAGGCAATAGGCTGATGCAGGCCTGTCCTAACAAAGCCAAAGACACTCAATGCAATTTCACCACACAGCCTGGGGTATTGCGCATTCTCCCTCCCAAAGGAACTAATCAGACTCAGAGCTATGGACTTACTAGCAGAAGGAAGCAATATTTATTACTTCCTTTTTTCCCTAAAGAATATTTTGCTGAAGAATTAATAAGTTAATCTATGTGGCCAATACTGTAGAATGAAAATATTATATATGGTATTTATAATGTCATCTTGAAAAGAATTGTTGCAGAAATGTCTCTTTGGTTGTTTTTGTTTCACCACCACTTCATTATAGGAGAACATCTCTCCACATTACCTGATAGTGACTTTTGGAAAAGTTGCTGCTCCAGAGCTCTGTGTGATTCCCTCCAGGGGCTATGGAAAGATTCTTGCATTCAAGAGATAAATTTATTCTCCAGGAGGGGAGATAGGTCTTTTCCCCAAACTTTTCCTTTCTCTCCTAAGAACCATAAGAGAATAAAATTTTGTGTATCTTCTCTTTCTCTCTCTCTGTCTCTCTCTCACACACACACTATATATATATTTTAAATGCATTAGATTTTTTTATTTAGTTGACTTTGCTATGTGTACTCAAATTGCTAGATAGGAAGAAAGAGCAGAAAATTAGTAGGCAGAGATTAAATCATGTAGGACCATATATGCCAGGGTAAAGAATTTGTATTTAATTCTATGGGAAGTTGTGGAATAGGGTTAGCACACAGATCTAATTCGCATCTTTGACGTTTACCTTGCCTCCACTATGTAGACTGGCTTACAGGGTGACATATGGAAGCAGCAAAGCCAGCCAGACCATAGTGCAATAGTTTAAACTTAGATTAGGATAGGTGACAGTGCATCAAAGACCCTTGAGTGGATTAAATTAAAAGTTGGATAAAGAAAATATAAGGTTAGCCCACTAGCTTGAATGTAAAACATCCAAGAAAAGCACTGAGGTTCATAATGAGATTTCAGTCTTGGCCAAATGGATGGTTGGTGGCAATTCCAGTTCACTCAAATGGGGAAAGTTGGAATAGAAACAGGTTTTTAGCAGGAAGAGCAATAGTTCTGAATAGGGACAGGCTAACCATCAGAGACCTTCAGAGGCAAAAAGTTCAGGTTTTTCCTCTAAAGGATCTTCTATATATTCATATATTTGAAGGTCACTAACAATTAGTGAAAGGAAAGGGAAAGCTGTGTATGAATAGCAGAGAAAATTATGGGTTAGAAATAGAGATGAGAGATTATAGAATTTGAATTTGATGAATGAATGAGAATACTCGGTCATGCAGCGATCTCAATTGATTGTATATTAGTAAATATTTTGCAACAATTAGTTTGACTTCATTTTTTATGTTTAATTGTTGGCAATTTTCAAGTTCCACCATACTTGCTTCTCCTTTTGCCCCAAGACTGAGAACAATGACAAAGAAGTCTCACTTTTCCTTTTTTGGTATCAGTGGGAAGTTCAGAACATGTGAGACCTAATCCATGTGTCGAAATCCTCAGCCCATTTCCATCTCCTCATCACTATGAAAAGTAATCCAGTCTTCGTTCCCTACTCTCTCAAGTTATTTTCAGATCCTGCCCTGCTCTGTCCAGGAGGTCTGATTATATGGGCCATATATCTTTTCACCCACACATGGTATATGTGTGTGTGCTCTATCCCGTCTTCTGATTAAAATAGTTGATAGTCTAATATAAACAAAAATAGGCTCTTCAGGGATTGAAAGTTATTATACAAGATCTATTTAGAGAAGAGATGTTTATTTTCACTGCTTCTCTGGGATTGTTAATTATTAGTCTTGGCATCTAAACTAAATTTTGCAGGGGGTCCATGTCACTTCTACAAAAATAACAACAATTACTGGCACAGTAAGCAGGATATATAGGCACTGACCACCACTGGGAGTCTTGCCTTTCTTGCTTTGGCTTGGTAAGTCACCCCGCTCCCTGCTGGGTAACATGATTTTTGAGTCATGTTGCTGCCTGCTGAAAAGCTTGTGTTTTGAATTATACCTCCTTGCACTGCATTTGCTGCATCCCATCAAGCTTAGGTTATAAATTTAATCAACCTATATCAGAAGTTGATAATTGGCATGTGGTAGTACAGGTTGTGTCATCTTTACAGTAGTCCTGGGAGTCTCAGTTTGAATCATATGATGGAATCCAGCATAAATCATGACTTAATGCTAGGCTAAGGGGAACAACTCTTACTCTGTGCTTGTTATGTTTCTCAACTGGGCACTGGCCACAGTCAAAAATGTGCTCAGGAGAAATACAGACATTATGTGTAAGAGCAAGTCAGTCCATGAAGGTTAGCATGTGGCATGCTGAGGTCTACACTTTCGTTTAAAAAAAAAAAAGTATTTTATTTATGCATACTGGGTACAGGCTAGAGGTGCAGGGGCAGTGAGAGGATTCGCCAGAGCCAGAATAGGGAGCAGAACAGGCTGACTGATGAAGTACACTGCTGTGGGGAGCGGTGGGTGGGTCAGGAGAGGTCTGCTGCGCCATGTGGGTCAGCACTCTGGCTTGGTATGGAACTTGCACTGAAGCTGTCTCACTAGCTCAGTAGTGCTGAGCTTTAACCCACTGCACGACATGCCAGGGCCCAGGCCTACTCTTTCAAAATCAGACAGCTCACTAGCACTTAACAAAATACCTTTGCTACTTCTGCATCAACAGCCAAAAAAAAAAAAAAAAAAAGAAAGAAAGAAAAGAAAAAAGAACTTCTTCCTCAGGTTTATAAGGAAAATACTTCTTGTATCCCCACCTCCAGTGGCACACTAAATTCAAGGGATTAAATGAAACCCAACTTAGGTCCTTAAGTTAAATAAAGTAACAATTGCTATGGGGGAAGTCTCTAATGCTAAGGATGACGATGTGGGGACTCTCCACTGAAAAAAATAAATATGGAGAAAACTATGGTCACAGGTATAGCCAATAACTATGAAGAAAAAAAAATTGCCTAAATAAAGAGAATGGAAATGAAAGGCTAAATTTTGACAGAAGGATCTGAACCAGAAGTCACAGTTTGACCCAACTGAAAATCTAAAATTTACTTGACCAACTTCTACCATATAAAGACAAGAGGGTGTTTATTGTAGATTTTTGTGTATCTGCAATGTTCCAGAACATAGATTCTAAATACATTTAATATTTACTGAGGTAGACCAACTGACAAAGTTTTATGACATTTATCAACACTAAACTCAAATTATAAATGTACTTGGGGGAGGTCTCATTAAATTAACCCAAATTATATCTAAAGTCTGAAGTGAGTTGCTGAATATAAAATAAAAAGATGCATGTTTCACTTTAACTTTTGGGAGCACTACCTTGCCTAAACTTCTCACAGTCATTGAACCTATTGTTCTAACAAAGAAGTAAATTATAGTTAAATTAAGTCTTTAGCATATACAACAGGCCTTGCATTTGGGGGGCTCTATCGACCTTCATACCTACCTTCTAATTAAAATAGTTAAAACTGAAATAGAGGCCCTCCCTGGTGGCACAGCGGGTTAAAGCACTGCACTAAGAAGCTGAAACCACTTCCGCATGAGTTCGATTCCCGCCTGCCCTGGAGGTGACCACATGGCGTGGCAGACCTCTCCTGACCCGCCCACTGCTCCCTTCAGCAGTGTACTTCGTTGATCTGCCTATTCTGCTCCCCATTCTGTCTCTGGTGAAGCCTCTCACTGCCCCTGAGCTTCTGGCCTGTACCTCAGTTCTGTATGAATAAATAAATAAATCTTTAAAAAAAAAAAAACTGAAATAGAGTTTGAAGCAGGGTTTTGAGCATTGAAACCTAATACAAAATTCTGTTTAGAGGTATACTCACCCCACTGCACCCCAATATTTGATGTTCATAAGCATAGAACGAGCAAAGATGTCTCACTGGGGATTTTCTCAACATTAATGCTGTAGTCCCGCCCAATAAAGTCCCATACACAATATGAAGTTCACATAGACTCAATTCAGTCAGTTACTGGTAAATATTTGCGATCAAAGGTTTTATTATTATCTTCTCCTCTCAGTGCCTATTTAAAAAAAATTATTTATTTAAGATTTATTTATGCATTCAGAACTGGGGTACAGGCCAGAGGTGAAGGGGTGGCAAGAGGATTCACCAGACAGAGCTGGGAGCAGAACAGGAAGATCAATGAAGTACCCTGCTGAGGGGAGCAGTGGATGAGTCAGGAGAGGTCTGCTGTGCCATGTGGATCACCTCTGGGCCGGGATTGAACTCACACTGAGGTAGCTGATGCTAGATTGCAGTGCTGTGCCTTAACCCATTGTACCACCAGGGAGGGCCCCTCTCAGTGACTATTTTAACAGTCATCTTCTGCCTTCACCTTCAAAGGGGTACAATATATTTTTTGCTAGATACAGGCAGGATGCTTGGACAGCTCTACTACTGCACACATCTTTGTAGGCTACATCTTTACCACACCCCACCCTGTCTAGGAACACATATATCACAAATGAAGAGATCCTCTGAAAAGATCATTTGATATATTCATTATGGATATGCAATTATTCACTAAGGAGCTTGAGCAAGGGGATTTCACTGTACATACTATAAAGTCCTACCTATTAAATTCCTGAAAATTATTGGATAAGTTGAGGGCTTCTATATCTCTGGGGACATCAAGAAATAGCAACTGGCCCTCTGTACTTACAATGTTAAGTTCAGTATTTTTTTTTTTTTAAGATTTATTTATTTATGTATACAGAGCTGGGGTACAGGCAGAGGTGCAGGGGCTGTAAGAGGCTTCACCAGACACAGAGTGGGGAGCAGAACAGGCAGATTGATGAAGTACACTGCTGGGGGGCACAGCGAGCAGGCCAGGAGAGGTCTGCTGTGCCAGATAGAACTCTTGTGGAAGTGGCTTTAGTTTCTCAGTGCTGTGCTTTAACCCATGGCGCCACCAGGGAGGGCCCAAGTTCAGTATGCTTAAAGTTTGAAGGCAGTGTAATTCTCACTTACAAATTAATTCAAAAATTGGTCCCTGAATTGGGGCTCCTGAAATAAAGGACTCTACAATCTATGCAAGTTATACTACAACAGTCAGTTCCACTAGTGTCCCCTTTGCCTATCCCTAAGAATTATTCACTATGAAGATTTCAACAACTTCCTGTCATAATTCCAGAATTCTCTGGACCATCCATAATTATCAATTAATTGGGATGTTGGGGCCCTCCCTGCCCTCTTCACGTCCATGTTCTGCACCATTAAATGTCAAGAGCTGCCTTCATACTGAGATCTCCGACAGGTTTTCACAGGCCCTGGATCTGGGAAGTTCTATACCTTTCTGTGAGTTATGGAAGCAGCATTCTATAAACCCAGCCAAGCCACCGAAGTCACATTGTTAAAATTAAAGTATTACCTACATAATTAGCTCTCAGGCCTCTAGAGTCTCCTACAGAAAAGGCTCTTTTTTATCTACAGTTCCTTGCCAGTTGGCAGAATGCTGGAGGACTTTACCCCTTTTGCAGACCCCTGACTACCTGAAGACCCCTTTGGGATAAAAGAATTAATTGAAATGTAAGTATACACTTAATAGGTATCATCAAAACTGCACATACTGGAGCTTCCTAGAGAGTTGCTATTTTTGATTCCTTAATCCAGACATCCTTGCATCCTTGGTAAAGAATGATATCCAAGAGTCAAAAAGAAAAAAAAAAAAATCAGCCACATGAGACAGTCATCTTACTCTGGCCAACTACTGGCTCCATTTGTGGATTTTTACAGACTGGAGTCATTGCCAGTGGTGTAACCATCTGCTCTGACAATGGGATCAACAGCAATTAGTTATCCAAATTTTCTCCATTTGAGGGAAATAATTATGGGATGTTCTTTCCTTACAGATACCCAAAATATAATTCAGATCTCTGCACATACTAAAGTCACATTTTAGTCCTCACTTTATCCACTTCAGAGTTCTAGACAATGAGGTTGACCATTTCAATTCTGAAAATACACAATGGTGGTCTCTTGAAAAAGATGTTATTTGGAACTTTCACCAACCTGACCCATGTCAGGCTACAGGCCTAGAAACACTGCTGTGGCATACTTAAATTAAGCAAGTTAAAATTAATTAAATTACATATGTCTTATTTCCATTACCAGTCAGACATCAGAGATGAAATGTAATATTCTGAACACATTTTAACAGTTGACAGTCAAAAACTTTCAAGTCCTACCCCACATTTGGGATGGCTGATGAGGGCCCAGATGAATCTCCTCCTTTGGTTCTAGCAGGAAGTTGAAACCATGCAAGCTCAAGCCCACTTGTGGGATCTTTACCTCAGCTCCACTCCCTAATCACTAAGCTTGCTAGTCTTTGTTTCCTCTATCTTGACTCATTTTTCAACCTACTCAGAAGCCTACCCAATGTCCCCAGAAGCCCTCATTATAAGCCTTTCCATTCCCTCTCAGGCATTTTGTGAGATCATCAGTTTTGAAATCCAAAGTCAATCTTGAGTGGGATGATCACAGTATATTCACTCTTAAACCTCAATTAATAGCTCAACAAACAATATATTCATCAAAAGTGGGCCTTGTGATTATCTGAACCACCCTGACAGAATTTTGCAAACTTCACTGTTACTTGAGTGTACAGAAAATTGTTAAAAATCTTAATCTTCTTTCCAAAGGGTATTATCAACTAGAAGTTTGTTTTTTCTTTCTTTTCTGTTTTGCAAGCTAACTATGTATGTGTATATGTACATTTTATCTGTTAATTTCAGACAAAATTAGGAGAGAACCATTCTCATGTGCTGCAAAAACAAACAAAAAAACTTATTTCTTTGAAACCTGTTTAGTTAATGTTGCTACAGAAACAACTAAGTTACTATATTAGGCTTCATCATGAAATAAACATGTTTAAAACTGGAGGCATTCTGAATTGGGTGCCCCAAACATTCCTAAATAATTCTGAGATTGGAATGTGAGTGACTCAGATGTTCAGGACTGAACTTTCCTTTCTTTTAATCTGGAATATCACTTACTTCCATCTTTAGGATTTCATTATATAGTGTTTTATTAAATGCACAGATTTGTTTCCTGATACAGAAATTTTTGTTGTGATAAAAACTAGATGAGAAAAAATAAACTAAATATATGCACTTTATACAATTTGTATATGTAATTATTATAATTACATATTTGTATAATCCTGTACCAAGGTGCCAAATATGTTTGTTTTTTTTTTTTTTGTACTGGGGAAATATGTGGTTTCTTAGCATCTGATCTGGTAGACTTTACAATTTCACTGAAATTAGCACAGTTGGGTGCAGCTATAAAGAGTTTGGAGAAAGGCTATTCATCCCTGTTGGATATATTCAAAGGCAATAAAAATTAATTTTGAGTTTGAGCTTCAAAACGTTTTATCTCATTTTAAAGTTGCAGAAAGTCATGAATTCTCTTTAAAATTATTAATCCAGATAAATATTCTGTGTGAAAAAATATTTTTATATTATTTAAAATAAAAAGTATATTAATTAGTTGCATATTTTCTGAAAGCATATCTTATCCCAAAGCTTTGTGCTAATTGCCACTGAGAACAAAAGCATGTCTGTATGTGCATGATAAAAGGGAATTCAATTCACAGGGAGTAAATAGAAAACAGTTTCTCAAAGGCAAACCATTGACAGAAAAAGATATGGTGGATGTTAGGAGAAAAAAACAGTAAAGGTCATCATTTAAGTATATCTATTTCTTCACTCAAAATTTTTGTTAACCACCATCCTTTGTTAACACCAGGACATGATAGAAGAGAGTCTCTATCCTCATGCAGCTCATAAGCTAGTAAGAAATAAAAGTGTACTAATTAAGATAATGTGTTATAATATGAATGTATACAATGTTTAAGAACACAGAGGTTACAGCCTTTAATTCTGATTAGTCAGTAAATAAGGGTTAAGGACTGAGTGCAAAGGAGACAAAGTATGATCATTTCAACAGATGCAGAGAAGTATCTTTGACAAAATCAATACATTTTTATGATAAATGCATTCAATAAACTGGGCCCTCCCTCGTGGTGCAACAGGTTAAAGCACTATGGAGCTGGCTACAGCCACTGCAGCACAAGTTTGATCCCTGACCAGGGAGGTGACCCACATGGCATGGCAGACCTCTCACCACTTGCCCGCTGCCCCCCTCAGCAGTGTACTTTGTCAATCTGCTTGTTCTGCTTCCCACTCTGTCTCTAGTGAATCCTCTCATCTCCCACACCTCTGGCCTGTACCCTAGTTCTGTATGCAAAAATTAATTAACCTTAACAAAAATTCAATAAACTAAGAATTGATGGAAACTTCCTCAACATTGAAAGGGGACATACATAAAAGTCTCACAACTGTTTTACCCAATAATGAAAGACTGAAAGCTGTTCTGTTAAGACCAGAAACAAGGTGAGTGCCCACTCTTGCCACTTTCAATCATTATGGGAGTGGAAGTTTGAGCCAGATCAATTAGGAAAGAAAAATAAGGTATCCCAATTAGAAAGAAGTAGTAAAATTATATTTGTACATGGCATAATCTTACTCTTAAAAATCCTTAAAGAATATATGTAAAACATATTAGAGCTAAATAAATTCAGCAGTTTCAGGAGACAAAATCAAGCCACAAAATTGAGTTTTATTTCTATGCATTAGCAATGAACATCCCAAAAATGAATTTGGAGAAAACAAAAGAACAAAGTGCTTAGGAATAAATTCAATAAAGGAGGCATATAACTTGTACAATGAAAGCTATAAAACATTGCTAAAATTAAATAAGAACTAAATTTAAAAAAAAAAGCCCTATGAATGGACACAAAGGCTTTATATTGTTAAGATGACAATAGTACTCTTAGAAATATACAGATTCAATCTGATTCTTATTTGAAATCCCAATGGTGTTTTTTTGCAGAAAAGAAAATTACATCCTAAAAATTTTTAGCAGTCTTAAGGGATCCTGAGCAGCCAAAAAAATCTTGGAAAAGAAATTGAGATTTCATACATACTGATTTCAAAACGAGCAACAAAGTACAACAAAATGGTGTAGTACTGGTGAAAAGATATTAGTACAGATCAATGGAATTTAATGAGCCCAAAGTTTTTATATTAATTATATAATCCTATGTATGGTGAACTGACTTTCAAGAAGGGTAATAAGACCTTTCAATAATAGTCTTTTCAACAAAGATGCTAGGGAAATTGGATATCCACATGCAAAAAAAAAATTAAATCTTATCTCTCACAATGAAAAAAAAAAAAGCTCAAAGCTCAAATTGGTTTGAAGATCCAAACATCCAAACATAAAATGAAAGAGTATATAAATCTGAAAAGAGGAACATATTTGCAAGACCTTAAACCTGGTAAGGATTATTTTGTGTGTGTGCCAGAATAGTTAATCAACAGAAGAAAAAGATTACCCTTAGAATGGGAGAAAATATTGCAATTCATATAAAGGTTTTATATCCAAAATATAAAAATAACTA
Organism: Condylura cristata; assembly: GCF_000260355.1. NCBI lineage: Eukaryota > Metazoa > Chordata > Mammalia > Eulipotyphla > Talpidae > Condylura > Condylura cristata. Next base: position 15,585,835 of record NW_004567115.1, read on the forward strand.
CTATAACTCAACAAAATAGATAAGCACCCAATTTAAGACATTAAGTTAAAGGACTTGAATAGCTATTTCTCTAAAGTGATATGCAAATGCTAAAAGCACAAGTGGCACTAACATCATTAGTCATTAAGAAAATGCAAACCAAAAGCAAAATGAAATACCATGTCACACCTACTAAAGTGGTTGTAATATATATTATATATTATATATATATATATATATATATATATATATATATATATATATATATATATATATATATATATATATTAAGGTGAATAACTGTTGGCAATGATTTGGGGTCATTATGTAGAGAAATGACCTCAAGGTATCTTTACTAAGTTTGGGCTTATATTTTTACAGAGAAAATAAATAACAATTATGATTTCTCAGAATGTCATTTACGTTTTGACAAAGTTGTATTTTCAAAATACCATGCTCTTCTTCAAGGCATGATTTTCTCATTAGAAGACAAAATGTGACAAACACAAAAGATTCATATAATCTTTATGAATAATCTGTAAATTCTTCATTTCCTTACCACATTTATTCCTAATTGCTGTAAGTGTAGAAGATGTTGCTAAGGTCAACAGAACACAACAGAGCATAATGATTAAATGTAAACTTTTTGTTGCATTGGCAAACTTAGACAACACAAATAGTCTTTCTCTATAACACAACCATTCTCAGTTTCCTTTATCCTGTTTTATTTCTTCCTAACCTCCTTTCCTTGCATATTTCCCTCTACCTAACCAGTAGTTGTTGAATTTCCTAGGAGTTGGTCATAACCCTTCTCTCAACACTTTAATGTCATTCAGAAGAGCTCACCTCTATGATTACAATTTCCCTTCCAATGCTCACCCTTTATTTCAAATCTCTGGACCCTAACTTTTCTCCAGAGAGCAACCACAAAAAACAAACAAACAAACAAACAAAAAAAAACAAATGTTTCCTCAACATCTCAGGATGCTTAGCTCAAATGTATCTAAAACTATGCCCAAATAATAACATTGCTAATCACTCCATTCAAACATTATCTTTTCCCAATGTTCCAACATTAATAAACTCATCATTCATTCAGTGTATAAGAAACTTAATTACATTATTAATATTTCCTTTTTATATCCTTATATCCACTTCTTCCCTGAGCCTGTCAATTATTAATTCTTAAGTATCTCTTACATCTCTGCACCATGAAAATTCTAGTCCAAACTACCAACATGGCTCTTCTAGATTGTTAAAAAGCTTTGTAACTATTACACTAATAATGCTGCCTTCTATCTGAACTAGGCATTGGAAACAAAGTTTGTAGTCTTCCAAATCTATAAATGAAACAAAGTCTTAATTAGTTTCCAAAGTACCAGGAGAAATGATAATTATTCAAATGCACAATAGAAACATCTAACTACAGTATACATTATCATTAATAAACACCATCCCCAGTGGGGTTAGAGTAAGTTATTTGAGAAGTGATAGATAAAACAGTGACTAACAAGTCCTATTTCCATCCTACTTCATCAGCACTGTATGGCTTTTTAAAATTAGAGTATCCAATCGCACTTTTCTCAGTAAGTCTTCTCCAGATTACTCCTGGGTCATCTGAAAGTCTGGGAAGATCTTGATGTGCTTCTCCAATAAGGGTAAGAAAGTCTTTAGTATGAAGATGTTCATCTATTTTCTCTTGGAGTAGAAGTGATTCCAGTAAAGTCTTTTTTTGCTTTAGAAAAGCACACTGAGCCAGTTCTGCTCTTTTTCTGCTGCAGTCAGGACACTGTGAAATAACGTGTTGTTTAGCTGTTGCCACCTGTTCTAATGTTGTCATCAAGCTTTTTAAATAGATTCTGTTCAAAAGATCATCTGGGACAATGCAGTTTAACACATCTATCTTTGGAGTTTCTTTCTCTAATCGAAGCTGCAATTTTTTATGTCTGCTTTTCTTAGAATTCACTCTATGATGCATCAGGTTTATTTTGTTGATGCAAAAAGACTGCAGGGCATTCAGCTCTTCATCAGATACCCCAGTGATTTCTGTTTGAAGCCTACTGTCTGAATGGTGTTGTCCAGAGTGAGCCAGTTTGTCCTTGAGGCAACTGATCCATTTTCTACTCAACTTCTTTTCATAATTGTTCAAGTCTGAAACTTCAGACTGCTTGCCTTCTTGTTCCAAGCATATATTTGGGCGTTCATTCTCAAGTTTGTGCCCAGAGGCATGAAGCCAGGAATGCAGTTCTCCAGGGGAGCTAAAAGTACTGGAATTCTGTACTTCATCAGTAAAGGACGTGCAGGTATCATTAACAGAAAAGTCTGTTGTATCACTGATGTCCATTTGAACCCAACTTTCTGTGTTTTTTAGACTCTCTGAGCCTCTGGGCAGATGGTCATTACAGTGCATCAGATTTGGCTTCTTCTCATCTGCTTTGCTCTAGTCTGCCTCGGGATCTAATCAGCCCTGAGTCCATAGGCCACGGATCTTGGTGCCAATAGTTAAGCAGAGCTCCACTTCCTGGTGACGCTTTTCCCGCTGCCTTAGCAACGCGGGCGGGACATGCGCAGTGAGTCGCAGGCGAGGCGTTCTTCCCTCCCCCTCTGCCCGCCGACCGCGCCAACGCTGAGGTTCTCGGCCCCGCCCTCTCGGATTGTTAAACTGACCCACCTTTGTGCTGTTTGAAGTATAAACTGTATAAGCGATTCCTTGAACGAAGGAAGGCACTTGCAAAATCAAACACATAAACGTGTGTGAGTCAGCGGTCTCCGACAAATCGGAGAATTATGCCCCGCCCAAACGATCCAAACTCGAGAAACCCCCAAGTTTGCCAAAAAGCACGGGCACAAAAGGAGTCTGCCAATCTTATGCCGGGCGATCACCTACTTGTAAACCAAGCATGGATAGAAATGACAACACTGAAACCAGAATTTCTGAATACTGACGGCACCTTCTTGACGAGGCTCCTACCTATTTTTCCAGCTTCATCTGTGTAACTCTGTTTGCTGTAGCATTCCGAAGATCCGGTACTTTTCCCAAATCACAGCCCTCAGGTTTTAAGTGAAGGACGGTTCCCCTTCTGGCTGGCCTTGCTTTCTCTTTGTAGGATTAATTACTGCTCCTCCTCCGAATCCCATTTCCTCCGGAAGGGCTTCCCCCAAACACTTAACTTTGCTTGCTTTAATTCATGGTTAGGAACTATGCGTTTGTATGAGAATCTGATTATGTGTCTCACATCACCATCCCCAACCCCGAAATTAAAACTCCAAGAAAGCAGAAAACCTATCAACCAATGTTGCCCAGCACTCAGAAGGTAGCTGACACATAGAATGTTGCAGAAATGTATTCAATAACCTCACATGGGTCTAGTGGATTTTTGGAATACCCACTACCAGTTCAAGGAACTCCAATATTTTTCTTTAGAATCCCCTAAGTTAGCTGTTACTCTATAACAAGCCTTAAAAAAAAATGGTGGTTTTATTAACAGCACCAGAAACTAAAATGTTAATTGCGGGGACAGATTTTTCAAGATCTTAATGACAACTGAGTCCAAGGCTTAATAAATATTTGTGATAATTTTACGAGAAGAATCCCTTGCTCAGTGTGTGTGTTATGTTGTTTTTGAGCCAGATATAATGAGTGTTATTTCAAAAATGTTCACTTTGGTAAAGAGTCAAGAGTCTGAAATGTTCAAAAATTATCTCTCAAATATGTCTGTTTCATATTGAAGATCAATTCCAACTTCATTATTTCAACCCAAATTATACTTTGGGGTAATACATAACATATAATAAAACACATAAGTATATTTGGTATAATTCTGTCATATATTATTAGTAAAGAATTAGCATAATTTGTAGAAAATTCCATATAATTTCCAGCATCTCAAAGTCCGAAGATTTTAATTTTTAATTTTAATTTCAAACTCCTCGGATATTTACATATTCATATTTATACACATTTCATTGTAAGACACATTCCACCCCCCAAAAAAACTGAGTATATTCATATAATCTAATATGTTACTTATTTAGAGAAATCTAACTTTGAATTTTTTAAATAGTGTTATAAATCTCTAAGTATTAGAAATAACTTTATATTAGAATCACATCAATCTAAGGGGCTATCCTATAACTTTCCACTATCTTTGTAATAACCATCATGACCTGTTAAGCTTTTTAATACTGTAATAAATGTGTTATCTAAGGAAATACAATAACTAATAGCACAATCATCAAGTCAGATTTATGAAGAGTTCATGAAACTATTAACTTTTGAATAAACTATATACTCTTTTCTGTCCTACTCTATCAGTTTAAAGATGATTTTGTTTAAAATTCACATTCCTGTAATATTTTCTATACATGAAGTAAAGATAGCACCTACTATCTTCCTTCTATATGACAACTGTCCACAATGTGTGTTTGAAAAGAAAATCCAGACCACTCTATATCTAAAATATAGACAAAAAATTTATATCACATAGAGATATTATAAGATATAGAATATCAGAGAACTTTGTTACATAGTGACTTATTTTTTATTCTGCAAATAACTATGAACTTTAGAAGAGCTTTTTTTCTTCTTTTGCAAAACTAAAATGAACAAAAACAAAAATCTGTGCAATCAATACTCAAATATATAATGATGCTACTGTCGGAATTTTTCTTAGAAGTGCTAAGTATAGAAAGCCTTATAACAATTGTCTTAGAAATTCTTATACAAGTCTGTCATTTTGGCATATACTAGTAATGTTAAATGTCACTCTCTAATCCAGCTTGTTACTTCCTTCCCCCTCTTAACTGCCCAAAACTGTGTCTCTGTAAAGCTAAATGCTTTATTGTCTCGGGGACTTACAGGAGGCCTTAACTCTGTCTTGTTCCTTTTGCTGGTTTCCACTCTATAGCTCAGGTAGTTCTTGGGTATGAGATATTTTCCACCAAGTCTACCATGTTTTGCTTCCTTTCAGGACCTGACAGCATCTAAGGCTAGTTTAGTCTGTCAATAGCTCTCTGGCTACCTTGCCCTTTGGTATTTTGGCTCCTTCCTGGAGTCTGACCCTTAAAAGCATGCTAGGAAGTAGTGTGTGTGTGTGTGTGTGTGTGCAGGCACTCACAGCATATCCTAGGTCCCTTGCCACTTTGATCTCAGTCAGCCTTCCTCTGGCAAGCATTTACTCTAGAAACCTCAAGCATATGACATCCTGACATATTTTAGGGGCTGTTGAAAATATTGGGGCTCCTTATCAAGCATACTGTTGCTGAAGACTCCTTGGGGAAAAGATGGAAAGGGATAGAAGAGAGACAAATGTGGGTCACTGTCCTAACCATGCTATGACACTCGTTTATTGTCCTATAGTTACTTATTTCTTCCCTCATGGTTCTAAATGGAGTTGGGTAAAAACTCTTGTTTCAGCTTTTCCTCAACAAGTAAACATGCTTTACAGCTTTAAGACTTTATCCCAGAAAGAGGTGGTCAAGATTAATTAGTCTTCCAGTGTGATTTCCTTTCTCTCTCACTTACCCTTCCTTGAAAAGAGAAAGGCAAATTTGGTCAGTATAAAGAGCTATTGTTCACACCTAGTGTTTTCAATAAGAAACTATTGTTCTTATTGTAAAGCAAAATTTTAAAGTATAATTTTATGCAGCTTTCTTAGAATATTTTGATTGTTATACTTCAGGACTTTTAGTGGTTTTTTAAAGATTCATTTATTTATGCATATAGAATTGGGGTACAGGCCAGAGGTACAGGGGTGGTGAGAGCATTCACCAGAGACAGAGTGGGGAGCAGAACAGGCCAACTGACAAAGTAAACTACCGAGGAGAGCAGCGGGCAGGTCAGGAGAGGTCTGCCATGCCAGTGGTCACTCCGAGGTGGGGATCAAACTCATGCTGAAGTGGCTTTAGCTTCTTAGTGCTGTTTAGTGATTTTTGGAGGTAAGAAATGATTTCCCATTCTTCTAAGTATCTTGTAAACTACCAACGAAGGGTAAAAATTACTGTCATTTTAGAAATAATTATGTCCAGTATACTTAAGGCATCAATGCTGACATGCTGACATTCTTTGCATCAAGTAATGTTAAATATCTTTGCTATTCTGTCTATAAAACTCCCTGTTAAAATATTATATATGTTTTCTAGTCTTATTTTTTTTTCATTGTAGTTAAAATTCAAAACTGTCCTTAGCATTTATGGTATTTTGTGTAGTTAGGTCTCTGAGCCTTCCATAATACTTTTTAAGACTAACCTTGGCATCTAGAAAATGAATATAATTCAGGACTTAAATGTAATGTATTTCTCTTCAGAGCAGAAAGCATTGTGTGAAATGAATTCAGAAATGGTACCATTAAGCTGTAGTTGAGTTACATAATTCTGTGTTTTCCTTGAAGAACAGGGGGTCTGTGGCACTAGTTAAAAAGAGAGGAATTCACAGTGGTTTTCCTGAAAAATACTACTACATAGAATTATTTTTCTTCTACCCAATATCTTTGCAAAGCATTCTACTGTAATTTTTCTACTTACAAAGTAAGCTTTCACTGTAAAATGAATATTCATATGATTGCATAGGGTTGAATGACATAGAAATTGCAAATAATTTCATGTGAGACTAATCTTTATGTAGAACTACTTTTTTAAAGTGCTCATAGTATTCATAAAACTATCACTGCTCTGGAAAGACATCTCATGTGAAAAAGTGAGCTCACAGGCCCAACTTATTTTATCTCCTTATTTTAGATAGGCATTTCCCAAAACAAACTATCACTGGAGAATGTAAGACTGTTTCTTTAGAGCCTTCCATGCTCAACTTGAAAGTTGTCAACCAAGAAGGCTGAAACAGAGCAAGATTATGAAACCTGAGTGAATAGCTCATTCTTTGTGCCCATGCCCTTGCTGAGTGCTGCCCCGTGGTACAAGCCTGAGAGGTATGCACTATGATAGCTAATGAAGCACTTCCTTTATGTCGCACTGACCAGAACTCTTATTTGAAGCCTGTATATCATGCCACTGAAATTTCACAATGTTACCCTTTGTTCAGGCTTGCAGAAGCTGCTTCTTGTCTTTTCTGTAGCTAAATCTCATGCAACAAGCTTGGTCAACCCTTTAGTTATAAGCACGGTTCTATGCCGTGACACTGATTTCTGGTGTTAGTAAAATTGTTTTTTGTTTTGTTTTTGTCTCCTCGTTGTAACACCCTCCTCCCCAACAAGTCAAGAATGTATAATTTCGAAGCCATTTGGAGATACAGGCTTGGAGTAAAAGCCACTGACCTTCCTGTTATTTCCTCTCTTTGTCGAATATATTAATAACAATTAACATTGTAAGAAGAGAGAATAAGAAACTCTACCCAGAATAAAGAGAATGGCATCAAGTAGGTTAAAATTAATTGGACTGTACAATCTTAAAATGTAACTGAGAAATGTTAAAAGTGGCCTCCTTATTATATTTTAATGCATTATCCTCATACTGTGTTTTGATGAAATGACCTAAAAATATTTGAGAGTGACCGCTATAGTTCTCTATGAGAAATGAGGTTCAGGGCCCTCCTTGGTGGCACAATGGGCTAGCATGCAGCACTGCAAACTGGCCACAGCCACTTCAGTGCTAGTTCGATCCCTCCCCCAGAGGTGATTCACATGGCTTGGGGGATCTCTCTTGACCCGCCCTCTGCTCCCCTAAGTGTACTTCCTCCATCTGTCTGTCCTGCTCCCCACTCTATCTCTGGTGAATCCTCTCACCACCCTACACCCCTAGCTTGTACCCCAGTTCTGTATGCATAAACAAATCTTTAAAAAGAAAAAAAATTGTGAGCTTCAACTAATTTAAGTATAAATAAAAAATTTTAGATGATTCTTCAGCTCCTATATATTTGAAAAGCAAAATATTATAAATTTGAGTTCTATCTTCTTCATTTTTATTTCTTGTACAATAATATACTATGGACAACAACATCTATCTCTTGGGAGAGGTTTTACATATTAAGTGAGATAATATTATCCTGTAAATGGCAGTTGCTGTAGTCATTATTATTGCTAATTCTAGAGTAAATTTAATAGGGAATATGAACATGAAATTCTGCTAATATTTGCCCCTTCATTATCAGCTATCTAGTCTCTAATAATCATTTTAGTTATCCAATTCCTATATTGCATTGTATGCTACATACACAGTAATATTTGTAAAAATTAAATGATATTGTAAAATTAAGTATCTAAAAAAACTTTGGACAGCAAATAACTACTAACCTACAAGTTACTTCCATGAATGAAAAATAACTGAATTAAAACACAAATTCCTTGAATATCTTTCAATATTTCTACCGTATTTATATTTTTTCTGATGTCCCAACTTTAGGGAGCTTATAAATGTTCCAGGTCAATATAAATGCCAGAAAAATAAACCTCACAATTCTAACCTTTGTTCTAGCTGGCAATGACTGATTTCTGCCTTTTCCTTTGCTAAAATGCATGTACCACTTTTAAACTCTAGTTCAAATATCTATTCCCACAAAGAATTTATTTTGTTTTCTTCATATCCATATTTTTAGATTTAAAAATACTTTTTATCAAACTGTCTGCTCTTTAATTAGGAAAAACACTGTTGGTCAATGAAGCTATAATATTAACTAGCTTCATATTCTTATTTCATATTGGAGCATATGTAATAGCATCATAATATTTTAATATATTAATTCTATTTTCATAGATTTAATCATAGTATTAGTAATATCATCAATATCATCAATTTGTATTAGAACTGTAGGATTTTCAATAATTGCTGAATTACCTCTTCCCATCATATATTAAAATACTTTTTAAGTATACCTAAAAAGAAACTATTGAGTCCTTACAAAAAGTACTAAAATAGGCCCTCCCTGGTGGCGCAGCAGGTTAAAGCACAGCACAAAGAAGCTTAAGCCACTTCCGCATGAGTTTGATCCCCACCTGCCTCGGAGGTAACCACATGGCGTGGCAGACCTCTCCTGACCTGCCCGCTGCTCCCCTCAGCAGTGTACTTCGTCAATCTGCCTGTTCTGCTCCTCACTCTGTCTCTGGTGAAGACTCTCACAGCCCGTACACCTCTGATTTGTATCCCAGTTCTGTGTACATAAATAAATAACTCTTACAAAAAAAAGAAATTGTGCATATGAAGTTTAGACACTCATGTAACACAAGGAAGACACCTGCAAACAAACCAAGAAGAGGGAACCTGGGAGTTAGTCTCCTATGGGCCTGGTAATGCACCTTTCTTCACGTTGAACTTACAATCTCTAGACTTTCCCCATGTGCTATGTTTCTTCTTTTCTTCTTTCTGTTCCAACTTTTTTTCTAAATAATTACCCACACTGCAATCAGCATGGAACACAACTCAGACCGTTCCCCTCTCCTTTATATTTCTTTTTGTTTCTCATTAGTATGTCTTATCTGAAACCACTAATTGACAGGAATTAATTTTTTCAGGCTAGAAAAGATAAACCTGTGAAGCATTCAAGACAAGGTAGTTAGAAAATGTTTTTATGCAAGAATACTTGAGGTAGAAAGAGCAAGGAAATTATTTAAGCAGCTGAATACTCCTCTGAGAAATGAACACCCAATATTCAATAGCAACTGTTCTCTTGCCTACTACTCACTTCTCCTAGCTCATAACTACTCATCCTTCAAGTCTCAGCTTATCTCTCAATTCTCAATTCTTTAGTGACGTCTTCCCCTTAGACTCTATCATTTATATTTTCAGTACTCAGAATATGATGCAACAATTACAATCTTATAAATAAATTCACTATTCTGTAATAAATTCCTTAAGATTATGTATAATAAATAACTGTAATAACTGATAGACTATATGCCTATGAAGGATAGAAAAAGGCTGTTTTCTCCACTATTAAATTATGTGTTTTATACATATCAGACCATCAATAAATTTTGTAAATAATAAATTTAATAATTAAATAATTGACTTGATAGCTTGGCAAGAATTTTGGCAACTCAACAGCATCTCTGATTGCTTCTTTTTCACAAACAGGTATTTTAATTTCCTTACTTTGGCACTGTAATTAATGGTGATTGAGTTTCTCAAATTGTCCAGCTGTCTCTATTCAGTATAGAGCATATCTGTCAGGTGTTCTCTCTATATCTGATTTGGGTACTAATCCCTGCATCATGGTCAAGATGGAGTAGTAAAGTTAACTGTTCTCACCCTGTGGCCTCTGGTCAAAACCTTCCAGAAGGAGGCTGCAGGAAGCAGATTTTGCTTAGGGGGTCCTAAGGAGGTAAAGTGCCAGGAAGGGAATTGGTCTGGAAGCCTGTAGTGGCTCTCGCACTCTGTTGCATTTCAGAATCACTCTTTAAAATTTAAAATCACTCTTTAAAGAAAGACAAGAACCAAAAACACTTAAATCAGAATCTTTAGTGGCTGGACCCAGACATGAGTTTTTTCTATAAATCCCAGGGCATTTTAGTGCACATTCTAGTGTACATCCTAGTGTACAACCAAGTTAAGAGACCACATACTTCATAACCTTGCTGCAGGTTCCAGGATCAAGTGCATTGGCAAAATTGGGGGAGGATCAGAAGGCAAAAATAGCAGCTTCTCCCTGACAAACTGAATTGGATTTTCTACACTAAAACAAATCCCTGGGTGATTTCAAGAGCATGTTGAAGTTTGAGAAGCACTGTGTATGACACCTCTGCTAAATATAAAATATTTATAATATTTATAATATCTCCCTTTACTATCTTAGCCCAGGGACTGTCTTTCTCCTCTCTCTTTGAAGCACCCACCCCTCTACCCCATCTATGTTCCAAACCACTCAGAATGACAGCTGATGTGCTACATTCTTTCTTTCTCAATAAACTACAATTTAACATTATAAAGTATTTTAAACATTCAGAAAGTTCAGAGAAAAATACAACTAAAACTCTTTTACCCACCATTAATATTTAAAAGAAGCTCTTACCACAAACAAGAGCTTTATTATTTTTAAAAGTCAACAATAATAAAATCAAAGCCATTGTTCATCCTTACCTAATTTTATTCCATACCATCCACCCTAAATGTGCTCACTATCCTAAAGTTGGTATGAGTACTTTGTAGTTTTCCCAAATATGCCTTTAAAAAAATTGAGATACTGCAAATAAAACATACAAGAAAATGAGTTATAACAAAACTTATATTCTATTGTGCAAATACACACAGTACACCTAACAACAGGTAAATTGCATTAGAAGACAGAATGTTAACATGGAGAAAACAAAAGCAGTGCTGAGTATGAGCTGATTCTAAGAAGTACTATAATTTTCATACAGTGGTCAGAGAACACCTCTAAAGAAATGAAATTTCAACAGAAATGACATAAGCAAGGGAAAGAACAATGAGGTGATTAAGGAAAAGTTATGGACTCAGAAACTAGGAACAAATGGACTTCATTGAGAGCAGCCGGGCATTTAGAAAGAAAGGCAAAGGTGCTTGTAGGCTGGATGGAACAGATCAGTGCAAGTGGAAATTAAAAGAAGGGAATTAGTGAGAATCCAGCCTTGTAAGCTGTTGTAACTCTGAATTTTTTGTTGAGTGTGATGATTAGCCCTTTGAATGTTTTGAGTAAATATTTCAACAGGTTATCTCTGGCTGCTGTGACAGACTTTGGATAAGGTATAGAAAAGAAAGGGAGGGTAACAAAGAGGAACAAATGTAAGCAAAAGATAATAATTCCCTGAACCCAAATGGCAGCAATGGAGGTGGATGGTTTGAAAAATATTTCTCAATGACATTAGGTATGAGTTGTTAGAGAGTCAAGAATGAAAAACTGTAAGAAATAAGTTACCATTAATGGAAAATAAAATACATAAAACAATTGGGAGAGGAAGACTGGAAGTACAGGGTCTAGAAATTTTAACTCTGAAACACCATTTAACTACCTACATGGAAATGTTATGTAGTGATTTTGATATGTAAGTGTGTATACCAAGGGCAAGAATCTGGATGGCAATGCAGACATTTGAAAGACATGAACATATAGATACTATTTAACAAATGATGCTATAAATACATGAGTAATCATAGATGACAGGTGAAAAAGGAAGCCTTGTGTACTCTCATATCGAGTGGATAGGAATAAGGAAAAGATCTTGTAAATGACATGGAAGAGGAGAAAGGGAAGTACAAAGGACCTACACAAAGTGGAGTTTTGGAAGCCCAGTGAAGAAAAGTATCTCAGAGAAGGAAATGAACAGCCATCTCAAATATCCTCAAGATAAGGGCTGAGAATTCCCCATTATTAATGTGAAGGACTTCAGTGATGTTGACAAGAGGAATTTTGACATGACAAGCATCAAAGACCAGGAGAATTGGTTTTATAGAGATTGGAAAAGTTAGAGACAGTGAGTGTCTCAAAACTTTTGAAAAGTTTTGCTATAAGGGGAACCAAATACAAAGAACTAGCTAGAGGGCAAATGGAATCAAGAAAAGATTGCTTCCAATACAAAAAAAAAACAACCGATTTGCATGATGAGGAGAAATACAATCAAGAGGGGAAATATGATGCTGTAAGAAGGGAAGGGCTGAAATGATGTTCTCTAGCAGGTAGGATGATGATGTATAAAGGTTACTTTGTTAACAATTATTGACACACTAGTAGCTAGTGCTTTCAAAATTTAAATGTGTCTGTGGGCATGAATGAGATATTACTATGTAAACCAAGGTAACTTTTTTTTTTTTTCTTTTGTGCATACAGAACTGGGGTACAGGCCAGAGGCTCAGGGGCGGTGAGAGGCTTCACCAGAAACAGAGTGGGGAACAGAACAGGCAGATTGCCAAAGTACACGACTGAGGGGAGCAGCGGGCGGGTCAGGAGAGGTCTGCCATGCCATGTGGATCTCCTCCGGGGCAGGCGGGAATCGAACTCATGTGGAAGTGGTTTTAGATTCTCAGTGCTGTGCTTTAACCCGCTGCGCCACCAGGGAGGGCCCAAGGTAACAAATTTTAATTTCATATTCCATTCCTAATTTTGTGGTTAACCAATGACAGCTGACTTTCTTAAAATTATACTGCATTTCCGGGCCCTCCCTGGTGCAAGGGCTTAAAGCGCAACACTGAAGTTCACGCAGCCGCGGCTGGACCAGCTGGATCCCAGCCAGGGAGGTAACCCACAAGGCACGGCAGACCTCTCCTGTCTCTTCCACTGCTCCCCTCAGCTGTGTATTTCGTCCATCTGCCTGTCTTGCTCCCCACTCTGTCTCTGGTAAATCCTCTCACTCTCTGCACTTCTGGCCTGCACCCCAGTTCTGTATGAAAAATAAATAAATCTTGAAAAAAGAAGAAAAAAAAATATATATATATATTGCATTTCCTTCCATGTGAAAGACGGTGTAGGAAGGTAGCATAATTTCCCCCATGAGCAATCCACAGACTTTTTTGCTAATAAATGTGAAGAAACGGATGTGAAACTAGATTCCCTCAAAACTCGCGATGCTGAAATTGGCCGAAAAGCGCCAATATGGCGGCGACGGAATTACTAGTCCTTATCGCTCCCTTAGAAACATCAATTTGAACAACTATGGGGTATAAAAATACCTTTGCAAGAGACGGAAATTCCTGTGAGGCAGTATAAATACCTGGGCGAAGCACAGAAATGAGAAAAGACACGCTGAAGAGGTGGGAAGGATTCGCTCTCTCTGCCCTTCCCGACAGCCCCACTCTGAGAGAAACAGCTGGTGGGAGCAGCGAAGTGCTCGCAGTAATGGACCCAGAACCCTAGACCCTGTCTGCCTCAGCACCAGGCCAACTCCCATGGCACTAGGTGGTACCTGTGAGTGCCCAGAAACCCAGGCCCCTGGCTCACCAGGTTGCCCGCGGGCTCCAGTGGCTCCCAGCTGTCTCTCCCCACGCTGGGAACCCACCCAGACTCACCTGCATCCCTGCCGGCTTCTGTGGCCTCCGAGTTCCTGGCCACATTATGCAAAGCCAGGCCTCCAGCTCATCCCGGGTGTCTGCTGGCTCCAGCGGCCGCTCCAGTGAACTCTGGCACCAGCCAATTCTAGCAGCCCCAGAAGTTCCTGCAATGAAAGGCTGCTGCTTCACTTCCTCAGCACCAAACTCCTCGATAGCTCCGCTCAGCCCACTGGCTATACCAGCTCCGGAAGCCAGAGTGGTTCCTGTGTCTTGAGACTGCCTTCAAGTTCCGGCGGGTTCCACGAGCCTTGGTCGGGGATATATTCCTGTGCCTGGAGACGAGGCTCCTGCGGACAATGCTGGCAATGGACAACGCCAGAGGCCAGGCCCACCTCAGCCACAAGGTGCCTGGCTACTCCTGAGAGCCCCGACTCAAGTGCTAGGCCCGCCCCAATGAATCCAACTTACAGAACTGCTGCCACTATCCAGTTTCCAGATGGTTGCCATGTGTAAAGCCACCAGGCCGGCCTTCCTGCTGACCCTGGCCCCAGACCTGTCCACCAAAGGACTCAAGCCACAAACCCCACCTTGGAAGCCATGGAACTGCCCAGCCAGAATCTCTGAACAGGCTGATTCATGCAGGGCTTATTTAATGGCCCAAGCCAGTCCATAAAGACTGGAAGGGATACCTACAAACTGCAGTGTGCAGACACTAACTCAGGACCAAGATTTTCAAGAAAACTTAAGGTGGCTGAGGAAGCTAAAGAAACTCTTAATGACTTACACAAAAGAAATGGAGAGTTATGGATTATCTGATTAAGAATTCAGAATAATGCCCTTTAAAGAAGTCCAGTGAATTACTCTTTCTTCACTTAATGTATTCATTTATGGTAGATTCTAATCAATTGTGACATCTTGAATCTGCCAAAGTTACCTGATGTTGTAGGAGAACTCCCATTTGGTCAGGGGAGAAATGAGCCTCCCTCACTCAGACTGATTTCTGCTGCTGGATTCAAGATCTAGGAATGACAGGCCTGAGCTGCTTCCTTCTGCTGTGTTCCTGCAATTCTCAGGTATGAAACAAAACCAGTCTACCCTGGCACTGCCTTCCCAATCTTTTAATCTTTTTCTCTCTCTTTTTTTTTTTTTTTTTTTGAGACGGCATACGAGATGTCGAGCAGTGACTGGAGTTCAGACGTGTGCTCTTCCGATCAAAGAGTTTCAGCAAACTATTTTTTTTTTTTTTTTTTTTTTTTTTTTTTTTGCAGGGCCTGTAGTTCTGTTTGCTGGGAGCAGGGGTTTGGGTCTAAGCTCTTCTGTCCTGACTAGAAATCCTCAATTACTTATTTGAAAACTTTCTACCACAGAATGAAAACTACAAAACTCTATCCCTTTTAGATATATTTTTGAGCACAGAATTATTGAGGGGAAAGAAATTAAATGTAAAAAGTAGCATGGATAACTGAGACTTAGATAACCACACACAAAATAGTGTTATTTAAAAAAGAACATTGAAAAACACTATTGAGTCTTGATTCTAACCTCAAATTTTATAGGTTTTGGTGAAATTCAAAACTCTTGTTCTTTTGGGAATGTTTGTGTTGATGATTTGTTATTTTCAAGTGTTCCGGAGCTTATATTATTGATATAAGAAGAAAATTTTTTTCTCATTAAAGTCTGTTTTGAACAAATATTTTTAAATGAAGTGTTATCCCTAGGAGTAATTATTACTTGGGTTAATGGACACTTGTGCAATAGCTATATATTGTGTTTATGAACTATAAGCTGGTTTCCATTACACTGCAAAGGTATAGCAAGGCTTTTAGTTAAAGCTCAGTTTCACATTTCATTCTCTTTCACCATTATGGGTATAATATTTTTTCCCATTGAAATGTCAAAAATACTTTTTATAATACCTATAATCTCCATCATTACCTTTTCATGTGTTGCACATTTATGAATTCATCAATTGTTCTATTCTACTGATCCTCTAGATATATAGGAAGGGGGAAAGTCATATTAACATAAAAGCTATATATGGATTCTTTTAAAAGCTTACCATACTCAAATCTTACCAATTTTCTGTGTTCATAAAAAGAATACTTGTGATTTAAACATATAATCATAAGTTAAAGGCATACTTTGTTCATATACAATGTCTTTAGGGAGGTGGCAATATATAACTTATTTCTATTCTGCCAAGAATATTAGAATTTTGTATCTAGTAAAAATATATAGTAGTAAAAAAATGATTTGTACCTATACATATAGCTGGAAAATCATTATGTTCTCCCAGAGTTATGCATATTCAAATTGAAGACCTTAGTTTAGAGAAACAAAGGATCAATAGAAAACTTAGAAGATATATTCTTAAACTTGGTTTTGTACAACTGACTTATGACTGTGTAAATAATCTACTGAAGCTTAACCTACTTAAGTAAGTAGTTGGACCAGTGCAATAATTTGCAAAAAAGTTTTCAAATGAATATTTCCCATGAAGTGTTCTTAAAAAAAATGAAATTTGGGAAATGTTATAAGCTATGTTTTCTGTGAGCAATACAGTAGATATTCATAGAACAATTTACTGAGAATTCTTGCATGAGAAAAACCTGTTTTTTTTTAAGATAGTTATATATATAATATATACCTAGTTGACTTCAC
>NW_004567115.1:15602458-15607699 GCF_000260355.1 Condylura cristata
TCCCCAATCCACCCCTGTAAAATGTCTCTGGTATATAGTTGTCCATTATTATTATTATTATTTTCTCTCCTGGTCTTTATACTCCTGCTATGAGTGAAACGATCTGGTATTTTTCCTTTTATTTCTGGCTTACTTCACTAAGCATGATCTTTTCCAGCTCCAGCAATGTTGCTGCAAAAGGCATGTGTTTATTTTTTTTTTGGTTGCTAAATAATATTTCATTGTATATGTATATGTATACGCATACATACGTTTCACATTTTATTCTCTTTCACCATTATGGGTATTTTTTTAAAATTGTAACTTCTCTGCTGTTTAATTTATCAACCTTTTTTGAGCTAATTGTGTCATGAGCATAAGTTATGTATACTAGATATACAGCGATGTTTTTTGTGTTTGATTTCATTGGAATGGCTTATGGAGATGTGGAACTACAAATCTGGTAATGTCATTGTAAGGTTAAAACAGCTTCATATTTGCTCACTTCACCTAGTACTTTATAGAGTGTTTTGAAACAATTTCCAATTCAGATGGCTGTACTTTCTATTTTAGTTTGTAATTTTCTTCAGGAAAATCAGTTCTTAAAGAAAAGACTTAAAAAAAAAATGTTGGCTTTCTTGTTTCCCTTCAGTGTTTTCTTTTATTACTCATAGATGACTTATTGAATGTAACTGACCTTAAAAAGATGAGATTTTAAATAATTTCTACTTAAAGTGTTTATTTCCTTCTTGTGTTTTTACTGCAATTTTTTGCTAGCCAAAAGAGCAAGAAAGTACTTATTTTTTAATAGGTAAAAACTCTATTCTTGATTTCTAATATAGCTGATAACAAGATTTAAAGAAAGGAGAAAAGTTTAAAAATAAGATTAATTTCTTATAATTTAATAATGGGGAAAGTGTAAAAGAGAGATTACTTTCATTGAAATTAAATAATTTCAGAAATTTGTACTCATTCCAGTATTTTCTGGAGTGTAAGAAAGTAGTTTCTTAAAGGAAAAAATTATGTTGTCAAAACCATGATATGTTCCCTCAAATATTAACCAATGCTAATACGAATACAAAGAAACTAGATTTTGTTGGTTATAGGCCATCTTGCTGCTAATTGATACATTATCATACAGATAAAACATACTTTCTGTGATTAGGAGGTAGTTTGCTCTTAAAATTTGACATCTGTTAAGATCCTAAATTTACTGAATCCAGATTAGAGCATATCAAGGTAGGATTAATTTCCTAAACCTGCCCTGCAGTTTTTATCAAATTTGCAGAAGTGAGATATTATGAATATTTATATTACATTATTGTTCACACAGCAAGTGTTTAACACTATGTGTTAAGCACCTATTATAGGCCAGATAATAATACAAATAATTTACTTGGATTTAACTAAGTTTTTTTCCTCAAAGAAAACACTAGCAGGGTATATTTTGGAATTAGATGAAAGGATAAGGTGATAAAATAATCAATTTTAAGTTCTCTATCACTTCAGATGAATAACCTCTGAGAGGCAGCTAATTGGATGTTCCAAATGTCTTTTTGTTTTTTATGTCTCTAGACATCTAATATTCCTTACAGCGTTTAGAATTAAGAAAAAAATCTTTACTATTATTCATCATCTTCACATCTGCTTCTATATTCTAGATTCAACTTCTCTCCTAATTTCATCTGTTGTTTTCCCTCTGATTTTTTTTTTAAGAGATTTATTTATTTGTGCATACAGAAGTGGGATACAGGCCAGAGGCTCATGGGCAGCGAGAGGCTTCACCAGAGACAGAGTGGGGAGCAGAACAGGCAGATCATCGAAGTACACTGCTGAGGGGAGCACCGGGCGGGTCAGGAGAGGTCTGCAGCACCATGTGGGTCACCTCCGGGGCAGGTGGGAATCGAACTCATGCAGAAGTGGCTTTAGCTTCTCAGTGCTGTGCTTTAACCCGCTGCACCACCAGGGAGGGCCTGTTTTCCCTCTGAAACAAATTATTTAATTCAGTTTAAAATTAGATGTGCAATAAGAATCAATGAAATATATACAGAAAGACAAATATTAATGAAGTATGTAATTGTTAAAGATGGCCAATATGGGATGTTATGGATATATACAATAAGGTTAACTAATCTAGTGTATGTTTGTGGTAAGGTGAGAGTGAAGGAAAGTTTATTGGCTAACCATGAGAAACTAATAATAACAACAGTGAATGTAAGTGAACTCTTAACAATGTGCTAGGCACTATGCTAATATGATATATTTTAGCTTGTAATATCTTAGGCCTTAGTATTGACACTTATGTTAACATTTCTTATTTTAAATTTTATTTTAGATCAATCTATATAGAAGTATAGAGCACTTGAGAGCATTTCCAAATGATGTTTACCCTTGAAGAAATATCTTCCAGAAGACAGGAAGGGGGTTCTAAATAAGGAAACAACCAGTGAGAGATGAGATGTTGCAGGAAATGGCAAATACTTTGAAATTACTACACCAGTGCCTATAGAGGCAGGTGCTACTAGATCACTAAACAAAGAGAAGAGGTATATAAAGTTGGGGATTGAAAAACAGAGGCTAAACAAAAGTTTAAAGTCAAGTTAACAAACATTAAATTAAATTAGTTACATTTTTCAGCCTTGGGAAATATGCCTCCTTAAACTCAAGCCATCCTGTCTGTTACCAGCAGAGGCAGAATCCATCAGCTTTCCCAACATTGTCAGCAGTTGGACAAATCCACTTTTCTTTTGAGTACAGAACATGATACATGGAGAGAAGTATTTCTTTAGGACCTGAAGAGTGATAGCTAAGCCTGCAGGTTGTGCTGTATCAGCCACAGACCTATTTTCTTCAACAGATTCGTAAATGTGACTTCTGATAAAAGTGACTCTCTAAGTTTTGAGTCTATGACAAGAGCTCCTCTTATGTTATAATGTTATAACACACAATATTATGTTTTAACATTATAGTTGTGTATTTCCAAGTTCATATGAAGGTCATTTCCTATAATGATGAGTACTTTGAGTTTTATATACAAAGCAATGGAAGAATCAATAACTGTTTCATAACCACTATTAAGGATCTATAGTGTGTTATAAAAGAGTTCTCAGTTATTTATCATCTGTTGTAAATTGAATATAATATTATTTCCCATTTAAATTGCTTTGATAGAAAGTGATAGTTACATAGTATTTTTCATTTTCTGTCAAATAATGTGACATATTCCTTATGGATTAATTGAAACAATAATCCAATAAAAGCTATTGATTCATCAAATATGTATAAATATTTAATGTGACTTTTGTCACATTGTGTCATAGGTATTTAATGTGACTTTATTAAACTATAATTATGTTTTTTATAGAACTTATGAAGAAAGAAATTCTCCAAATACTTCTAGGTCATATAGACTGTCTAGTTCAGGAAACATAGGATTGTTTTAACAATATATAATATTCTATATATTCTTTCCAAGTTATGACAGAAACCTGGATTGATGAATAAAATATAGAAGATGGAAAGAAGCCTAACCCAAGAAAATGATACTCCATAGTGATTAGGGCCACGTACTAAGATGTTGATTCCACTGGATGCATGACTTGTCTTTTACTGCCAACTTTTATTATCAGAAGGCAGGACAGATTGAGTGGATCCTATAATAAAAGGCCCAAGAGAACAAAGGGCTGTGGTATTTCCTTAGTTTGCATGAAATTTTAATGTGGATGCAAATGACATCTTGGTGATTCATGGACACACCAGTCATATTCTGTAAATGAGACATCTGGAAAGTGATTTCAAATTGTACCTTAAACACATCTTTTTAAAATTTTGCAGCTAAATGTGACTTTTTAAAATGTTCCTCTGTTGGCTCCAATATAAAGGGTGTAACTCAATCTGTAAAGCTCTTTCAAAATATTCCAAAATATTTCATTATATTAAAATAGTTTTTTAAGATTGATATTCATAAACATTTTACATTGCAACTGATTAAAAGAAAATAAATTCTTGGCCTATTTTAATGCTTGGGGATTAAGTTTCAGAATAATTTCAGAGCATGAAATTCCATGGGTATTTAGAATTTATGGTGGTCTACTATTATTGCTTAAACAAAGATTAATGACCAGTATGAAAAAACCATTACATTTGACAAGCTGACCATGGGCCCTATAAAAAGCATATACTTTACAGAATTTTCAAAACTATTTTTGACTTTAGAGTAGATAATATTTCCTAGATATCATAAAACATTTTTTTTCTTAAACCCATCCCTCTCCAATATATCTTAGAAGCCAGTGCACCCTTCTGATGACTATGTGTGAACTATTATGCTTGACTAGCATTCCAATGTGACCAAAATTAATAAAGTTATGAAAATAGTTAATTTTTAATATGCTTGATAAGGTCTGTACCATTTTATTCATCAAGAAATATGGAAACTCTGGATTATAAATTGTTTAAATGTATACATAACATACTATAATAATCCTAAAGTTTTTTTTAATTTCACAGAAAAAACAAATGAGGTAAATAGTCTTTTTTTCCTTCAAATATATTATTTATCTTAAAATAAATGCTTTAGCCATGTGCAAAATTGTAATCTGCAGATTCCAAATTCATTACCTTGTCATCATTAGGTTAAATGCTCTCTATTATATGTGGTGCTAAACTAGAACTGACAAAGTACATTTGATACAGCCAATATAGCACCCCCAGAGAATCAATTTCAATAAATTGAGATTTTTAGGAATAAAGGATAAAAGGTGCAAACATTATCCATACAGTCCATCCATGTGTTCATGGGAGTGCAGGACGTCACTTGGGCCAACAAAGCACTTTCTGAGGAAAGTAACTTAGAAAATGCCTGAGCTTTCTACCATGGAATTCATGATGTTGAAGCTTTCCTGCTTCTTTTTCCTAATAGGCACCTTCTTTTTCTTTATAGGCACTGCCATATTCCCTTCAGTCAAAATTGTGCTTTGATTTAACTGGGTTAGTCATAAAATTTTGTTCATATTATAAATGAGCATTTAATATTTTTTTCTGAGAACTCCAATAGTTTGTTTCAAAGTAGTGCAGTTTAAATTTATAGGGAGGAGGCTCCCTAATGACTCAAGGGTTAAGTCTCAGCACCATCAGGCTGTTACCTGCCACCAAGGCAAGAATTCAATCCCTGGCCAGGGAGCTGACCCACAGGGTGCAGCAGACCTCTCCTGTCATGCCCGCTGGCTGCTCGCTCCAGCAGTGTTTTTCACTAGATCCACT
>NW_004567115.1:15608599-15609884 GCF_000260355.1 Condylura cristata
GTTGTTAAACAGGATATACTTATTCTTAATGACACCATTTCATCATTCTGAATGCAGGCTATTAAACTGTGCTAAAATTTTGTGATGATCCTCATAGGCGTAATCAAACACAATAGTATACTATCAGTGAATGGCCCCAGCTGCTATACTTTTTAGTTCTTCTTTCTCTACTTTGCAGTCTCTCTTCTTTTTCTGCAGGGTCTTTGAATTTATCATCTCTGCACCTAAGTTTCATTTTTCTTATGTTAAAGTACTATGTTTAATCTACTGTGTATAGACTAAACACATTAATTAAACTTACTCCAATTATGGTAACATATATATAATAATTATCACTGTTGATATAATTATTTCACTATAATTATTATATGGTGTAATCACATATTAATACGCCATCAATATAAGATATTGTCAGTGATATGGTAATATATTATTAATATATACCTATCAGTCATTGTTTGAAGTATAGTTATTCAGTTCACATATTAAGACCATGAGGAGACTCACTTAGGAATTGTTTAATGTTTTGTTCCAGGATATTAATTTGACTTCTAGATGGCAAATTGTTGGACTTGTCAGTTAAGGTATCCGTGTATCGTGTTATTTGCTACTTGGTTGTATGTATATATGTATGTGTTTACTATATGAAAGAGAGAGAGGTAGAGAGGAAAACAAAGGTGGGTTGGAGGAGAAAAATGGCAAAGAGAAAACAAACATTTGAAACTACTAAGGAAACATCAGAAATAACAAATACTTATGGATAAATTTAATAAAATGCAAGGAAAAACTAAATGCTATAATAAAGCACTTCTGAATGTTTAAAATACCTAAATAAATGTATACACAACCTATATCAGTCAGGAGTGTAATTGTGTATTTTCCTCAAATAGATCTGAAATTTTCATTTCAATGCCAATCAAAATCCCAAAGAGGACTTTCTTTTAAAGACATTCAAATGCTACTTTAAGAATGTATAAGAAAAATCTGACAATGGCTAAAATAAGTTTTGAAAAATACTCAATTCACAAACTCATAGTAGTCAAGACAACATGATATTGGATTAAAGATATTTATAAACAAATGTAGTAGAAGAGAGGTCAAAAATAAATCCACATATACACAGTTGATGTAATATTAACAAAAGTGCAAAGTTAATTCATTAGTTTAAACATTACTTTTTCAACAAATTTACTAGAAAATTTATTTATCAACATGGCAATAAAAGTCCTAGCTATGTTCACGTCATCTCTAAGAAGATAATAATAGAACTGTGTGTGTGTGTGTG
>NW_004567115.1:15610529-15674786 GCF_000260355.1 Condylura cristata
AGGAATCTGAAATTTTAAGGTCATAATTAGATACTACTACACACAGAACAGACTGACTAAAATTTTAAAATTTGACCTAGCAAGTGTCTTCAGAATGTCCAGCAGTTGGCCTGTAAGAAACTGTCTAAAATGCAAAATAGTTCAGTCACATCAGAGAATAGTTCCACAGTTTTTATGTAATTAAAAATATACTTTATAACCCAGTGTACTAGTTAAGAGAAAGGATACTTGTCACCTCACAAAGATGTGTACTTGAAAGTCTCTATCTGCTTTACTTGTTACAACCAAAAAATTGGAAACAATCTAAATGTCCACAGTTGTGTTTGATAAACATGTGGTTGTACATCCATGTAATGAATACTGTTGACAGAAAAGGGCTGACTGCTTCCTTGCAGAGTATCAAGAATTTACCAACAAATCAGATCAAAAGAAAATATAATTTCACATATATAAATCCTAGAAAAAGTAAAACTGTAGGGATAGAAATAAGACCCATAGTTGCCAGAATCAGGGGATGAGAGAAAGGAATGATTGTAAAGGGTATTGAAGGGACTTTATGAAGTGAATACAATGTTTTATAAAGTGATTTGGGTGGAGTTTACAGGACTATTATATGTTCATGAAAACACATTAAATTGTACATTTGAAAATAGTGAGTTTTATTGCATAAACTAGAACTCAGTGAAACTCCTAGCAATAACAATAGCTTGTTAAATTGCTTGATGACATAGTAATATGGAATGTCACTGTCATGTCTTTCAAAGAGAATTGTCATAGTTCTAAACAGTAAAGATCCTGAATTTATTCTATAAAACCTAATAGCACAGTTAATCCCGAAAGGATAATTGGACCTATTTCCTGGTTCTTCACTTGTCACCTGTATCTGTTCTGAACATTCAATACCAGCTTACAATTTGAGCAAATCCCCACATGAATAATTATCATGTCTAAGTTTTCTTTAACAAACTAGTTGTGACTTAACGTTGTTTTTAACAGCCTCATTACTAACTTCAAGAATGATTAGTATTGTGTGTTAAGCCTAGCAAGCATTTATGTGATAACAGGAACTGAGTGACCTGAATGCATGCTATTTAAACAACACTTGTGGAGGAAATTTATGACATAACCAAAGCCTACAGTTGGTCCAGACTCCTTTTTTCATATGGATGGTGTTTCTCTTTTATCCAATTTAAATGTTAAGTGGGTTTTTCTATTTTGTATCAGACTGTAGTAACCTCACTTTAATTTTAGCTAGACAATCTCATTTAACCTGGATTTTCATAAAGACCACATAAGTCATTCAATAAGAAGGATAAAGATTTTATTGTGGAGTATAATAGTTGAGGATTAATCCTGGTCTTATTCATAGCAATAGTTTACTAAGATCATGGATATCAGCATAGTGAAATTTGATCCAAATTCCATTTTATTGCTGTGTTTCTGTACTGCCCATTTATTAACATATTTCTGCTTTTATTTGCAGTTCTACTATAACTTATTTTATCAGGAATGATTTATTAAATAACATATTCTCAGAATCTATGAGGTTACATTAAATTCAAAGTTTTCCACATTAGGTTCATAAAGCTCTCTTCTTTCTGATTTGATGTTCCACATATCTCTGTAATCTGTCTCCTCTTTATTTTTTAAAAGATTTATGTATTTATGCATACAAGAACTGGGGTACAGTCCGGAGGTTCCAGGGGGTAAGGAAGACAGACCAGAAACAGATTGGGGAGCAGAACAGGCAGATTGAGTGAAATACACTGCTGAGAGGAGCAGTGGGCAGGTCAGGAGAAGTCTGCTACCCCATGTGGGTCAGCTCCCTGGCCAGGGCTCGAACTCCTGCTGCTGAGGCTGTGGATAGCTTCATAGTGCTGTGAAGCCCACCAAGGGGGGGGTCTCTCCTCTTTAGTTTTTTTAAAATTGGCTTATTCTATTAAAAAAAAAGCCGCTGTTTTGGAAAGCTTTTGACATTTATCCTAGCTCTGGTCAATAAATAAAAATAAAATTGTAAATCAGTACTACCTGAAATATATTTTTTCTTTGGCACCACATTCTCCCCCACTACTAAGAAATTCTTCACTGTGTGGAGTAGTTCAATGTTATAGCTATAAATGCACCCTACATCACTTTTCAATGCCTCAACTCCAGGAACAAAAACAAAAGAGAGGTTGTGATATTTAATCTGAAAGACATTTTCTGGGCACCCACCCTGAATCAGCCACTGGCTACAGGCAGAAGTTTCCCAATTGGAGTGAGTTTATTAAACCTGTGTTTCTTTAAAGTAACTCTCCAGCTTGCTGATTTCATTTGAGCTTAAACTAAAACAATGAGCAGATCTACTAACCAAATCTGAATTTAACGTGGCCAGTAATCTCCATAAATGATGATGATTATTAAATGTGATCATTGGTTGTATAAATTATTCAAAAGAATAAAATTTACAAAGATTTGAGAATAAAGATTTATCTGTCAAAAGCAAAGTTGTATGACAAAATAGTCAAAAATGGCAAGTGTCTAATTAGCATTATATTTTGAGTGAAAGGAAAATGTAAAAATTAGGAAAAATATTATGAGATGAAATTATTTTTTATAGGCAAAAGGAAAATTATACAGACAATGGCATGTTATCCATGTAGGGGGGCTGGGGAAAGACATTCTTCAGCCAGTACTTTACTCTCACATAGTGAGGTGACCAATAAGTAGAGCTAGAGTCAGTCAACCTGATGTTGAAACTTGCTTCTACCACTTTTTACTTGAGTGATTTGAGGCAAGATATATGACAATATGAAGTCTCTAATTCACCATCTATAAAAGGGCAATAGTCATTTCCCCCTGCTATATTCAGAGCACTGACTCCTGAATATAGTCATTCCCCTAACATATAGACACAATTAGAATAAGTTCTTCATAACTGGCCAAGGACACACACACAAAGTTCTGAAGCAAAGTCTTCACACAGTGGGAATAGATGCAACTTACCATCATATCCTGTTGCCTCAGAGTCCTTAACAAGGCATACAGTCACTGTTGACACCATCTGCAAAGAGCACAATCTCATCAGTTCTGGAAACACTAATTCTTGAGGTGCACTATCCTTTTACATTCAGTGCGTGCATCCCCATTCCAGAAGTACCTGCACAAAGTAAACGTGTTCCCCTTTGTAAGAATGTTTATAAACACTGGGTCCTGCAGCTTCTTAGCCATATTTAGTTTCATTTGCAGGAAGATGGATTGAATGCAGAGGTGACCCTTTTCTGCCCCATTTTTCTAATATTTAAGGTTTATTTCCCACACTGCCTTGGAAAGGTTGGTGAGTACTAAATGAAGAAATAATAGTAACTTTAGGCACAGTTATTGTGTATTTAAGAGTTATTAAAAATTGGAAATTATTTTAAAATGTTTTTATTACTTCATAGAGGTCTTGCAAAATTTAAATGCAGTAATTGATGTAGTATGCCTAGCTCAAAGCCTGGAAGATGCTAATGTTTCAAAGTTAGCCACTACTACTATCACTATTAATAGTCTCTATTAATAGTCTGCCCTCTGTGTTAATGTTATCATTTGTAGCTGTCCTCCCTCTGTGCTGCTCCTTTCCTTAAATGTGTCTCCATCTAATAGCCCACTTGTAGTGTTTCACTAAAACCGAGTCTAGACTTGATGGTGGTTTGCAGCGTAAATGTCTTGTACCACTTTTGATAAAATAACTGTATAGGATTCTAAGTTTGTTTTTTCAAGAATTTTAGTGTTTTTTTTTTTATGCCTCAGAGGATGGTAAAAGCAAAATCAATGAGATTCACTGTAGCCATCCCCACTATTTTACAATAAAATGTGTTAGAAATGTACCATGTAATCACAGTTTTGTGGAGGTATAAATAGCAAACCAGAACACAGAAAATGATTCCTCATGTGTTAATGGAAAGATAGAGTGTTTATTTTCTTTGATTCTTTTTTTTTTTTGAACAAAAAATGAACCAGAAATTTCTAGCTTGAGTTTGTGCTAAATAGAGTATTCTGGTGTGTTTTTATTTACTGTCAAAATTTTTGACTATTTAATGTGCCTAAAATGGAAACTTTAAGATTCACCACAAATATACTATCCTATTAATGGCATCACTCCCAGAGTTTATAGATCTAATCAAAGGGTTTATGAGAGATGTTTATATTTTGGGAATTTTAACAACAAAAAAAAATCCCTTATATATAATAACACCAATCATAATGTGTTTTCTAAAAATATGGCAATTTTGGAACAGATTCTATGGGACAATTTTTGACTTGCAGATGATTTAAAAATTCATCATCATAAAGGATTAAAATAAGGGTACTGAAGATTCTCTAAATACATGCCTTATTTTATCATCTCATGTGGGTATGCAACGTCTCTTCTCTAAAAATTGCCATTGATTTATAGCTTTAGGTTATTACTCAACACTGGACTGTGACTTTGAAATCAAGAAGCCACTTGGGACAGTATAGAGAATGGATAATGACTCAATTCCTGCCCTCTAGCTCACTAACTGTCTGCTAGGGCACAAATTATTTAATTGCTCAGAAAGTCTCACTCTGATCATGTTTGAAACAAGGGGTGAGATTAGATCCTTGCTTAAGAAGTTCCAATTAAGCACTGATTATGAAGTCTTAATGACCATGATTCATTAAGACTTTCCTTCCTCATTGTAGCCACTCCAAAAAGCCCACACATCTTTATGCCACTCTGAAACATTAAAACAATGCTTCAAACTGTAATTCTGTTCTGTAATTGTTACCTATAATCCTTAGAATTCCTCTCTCCCTATAATTTTACCTGTCACCTCTCATAATGGACATTCCTGACAGTATTTCCTCTTTGTGAGTGTAGAACTATCTGTGATCCATGTTATGTGTGAAGTTCACTTCTCTTTCTTCATTAATCATTATCTACCATGAAGGTTGACATCACTGGTGAACAAGGGGAGAGATACTGTTAACTGTTTCTTGTCAAGGATGTCAATGATGGTAAATATCAATGATGGTAAAGGAATCTCCCTTTCCCCCAAAATTTATAAGCTACCTGAGAGCCAGGATCACATTAGTGACATCTGTACAAGGTTCAGTATGGATGTAGCACCATGGATGTGTTAGGTTCTCAAAAAAAGTCTTAATAACAGTGGTATGAATCTGCACCCCCATCCAGAAGAAATATATGATAGTGTCTCAGAGGCCAAGAAGGAGCTACATGGAATGTTGAGTTATCAAAATCTATTAGTAGAATAAGTTTATATATGTATATGTATGTATATGTGTGTATAATTAATGTGTTACATTTTGAAGTACATTACAATTTATAAAATGTAGTATACATCATATATATATTATTAGTATATGTGTATATTGTGAACATTAATATGCTTCAAAATATAGCACAATGCTTTTTATACAATAAATATTGTATCACATTGTATACCTTTTTAGTTTGGGAAATTTGCTTATTTATGTCAGCATTTATACCCATTACCTCATCTAAAGGTTGCTATAATGCATTTGGATAGTTTCAGGGGACAAATGGGCATTGCTAACAGCTATATCTCCAGGGTTCACTTCTGAAACATGATTATTTAGATTATAGTTTAATTTTTAACAAAATTTGCCCTGTAAATGCCTTCTTGAGGTAGCCTGTTCCATTTCTTTATAAACCCGTCAGTAATATAGAGCAGCAGACCCAGTTGTGACTAGTGTGTATAGATCTCCTGCAGGGAGATCTGGATCTACCTGCCTTGTGGCATATATATGTGCTTCTCCCTTATCATGAAACCCATTTCTTCACACTCCCTCAAATGTTATTTTCCTATAGAAGATTTCCTTACTGATGACCCATCAACAGGAGTATGCATACAGGCACAAATGTATATTATGCATATGTACATTACATGAACACACAAGAAACACACAAACATACACACACAATTCACACAGTGCTATATCACTAGTTTGCCTGGTATATTTTTCTTTATGAAGCTATCATTATAATTAATATATATTTACTTTCTAACGCCTGTGTTCTTCCTTAGAATATAAACTTCAAAACGGAAGAGGTTTTGTTTTATTTTTGATCTATGATAAAAACCTCATCCAGTGCGTACCTCACAATTAACTTCCACTATATATGTGTTGGATAGTTGGGGGAATGGCTATGAATATATATGTAAAAAACTATTGAAGACTAAGAATTGTTCTAGTCCTTTCCCTTTCATGGTTAAGAGAGAAAATAGTGCTTCAGAGTGGACAAGAGCCAGCTCACTTGGAAGATGACAGTTCAATATCCCATTAAGGTATCTACCTTAAATCCTACATGACTGGAGTGTGGCACTGTCTTAGCAACTTCTAAACAAATTTGTACAGAAAGAACCACCTCTTTGCCTCATTGTTAGGAAGGAAGTAGAGTTTGCTGAATGTATACCCTTTCTGAGAACTTCCAGGAAAATTTGTTTGAATTTATACCTCAAATTGATATAATATGCAAAACTCAAGTTACAAGATGTGAAACTTTATATCTAATTACAGTGATGAGATGTATGTTTGTGTGTTCAAGAGAAACATACTTTATCAACAGAAAATAAGGTCCTGTCAGTAATGAAGCAAAAGACAAAAAACATGTAAGGCCTTTTATCCTCATGTGATTATATCAAAATGGCAAGGAGTCAGATCCAAACAGACTAGTCAAGGGTTGATTTTTAGAGAAATTGGTCAGATGATTTGGAATTGCTAGCATACATGGGAATAAAACAACTGAACAATACCTAAAAAGCTTGAAAGGAATTTGGAGGTAATGAAAGGAGTGACCCTAAGAAAGTGGAACATAAGTAATCAGAAGTGTATGGATATTCTATGTAGCATAGGACGTAACATATTATGGTGGAGGAGATTTTAAGCATCATCTTTGGAAAGATTGTTGATCCTCACCATATACTGCTCTATAGGTGCTTAGGAATTCAAACTCCTTCAGAAAAAATAAATGGAAAAAATGAGCTAATACTATCTCTTGAATATTAAAGAAAAACTAATATAAGTGGAAGTTACATAACATGAGCGTTGTGATTAATATTTAGTTCCTCTTGATCTTTCTACCATTGAGAAAACTAAGAGACAAAAAGTTATTTGCCTGAAACCACACAGATAATTGTTATTTTCATAATACCTTAACTCTTTTATGCTATTTCTTCTATGGTGTAGATACAGTTTATTCTTCCATTACTGAAGTATGGAAAATTTGGAAACGATTAAAAGTTAGTGGGCATAGCAATATAGCATCAAGATTCAATTATCTGCCCCTCCCTGGTGGTGCAGCGGATTAAAGCACATCACTGCAAGTTAGCTGCAGCTGCTTCAGTGCAAATACAAGCCCAGTCCTGGGAAGTGACCCACAGCAGACCTTGCCTGTCTGGCCCTCCCTCAGCAGTGTACTTCTCCCATCTGTCTGTTTTGCTCCCCACTCTGTCTCTGGTGAATTCTCTCACCACTCCTTCATCTGTGGCCTGTACCCCAGTACTGTTCTGTACACATAAATAAATTAATCTTTAAAAAGATCAATAATCCAAAAATAACTGCTGTCATTTTAATATATTCTGGTATTTCTCTCTATGGATACAGTTTTACCTCACAACAGTTTTTTTTTTTTTTTTTTTTTAAGATTTATTTATACATACAGAACTG
Source organism: Condylura cristata (assembly GCF_000260355.1). Lineage (NCBI taxonomy): Eukaryota > Metazoa > Chordata > Mammalia > Eulipotyphla > Talpidae > Condylura > Condylura cristata. The sequence goes on from NW_004567115.1 coordinate 15,618,225, forward strand.
GGATACAGGCCAGAGGTGCAGGGGTGGTGAGTGGATTCACCAGAGACAGATTGGCAGATTGACAAAGTACACTGCTGAGGGAGCAGTGGGCGAGACAGGAGAGGTCTGCTGCACCATGTGGGTCACCTCAACTTGCACTGAAGTCGCTGCAGCCAGCTTATAGTGCTGCATACTAACCCTTTGTGCCACCACGGAAGGCTACCTCATAACAACTGTACTGCTTTCAGCTTGTTAATATTCTAATGTAAATATTCTTAATTGCACATAGTATTTCAGGTATTGTATACTCCATTTTTACCTAACAATCATTTAGTCAGCTTTTTCCAGATTTTTGCTTGGAGGTATGCTGCCATAAACAACTTTGGATGTAATTTGGAAATAATTGCTATTTAATGTATTCACTTCTGTTCAATTTTACACCTTTCGGTTTACAGAATTGAAGATGTTAGGTACATATGAAGAGGACCTTTGAAAATGGTAGTTTAGAGATGAAAGCAGCCGCACCAACAGGATAAGAAATCATTGTGAGGCGTGACAGCATAACCATATGGAAGGGCATATTGAAAGTTTGCACTTTGAATCACAGCACGCTTCCTAATGTGAGAAGTACAAGTTCAGCCTTGGTTACCTTATCTATATAAGAAGAGTAATCGCTTTGAGAAATGTTGTTGGGTTTAAATAGCAGTCCTTTAATCCCTGAGGATACAGTCTGAAACTTAGTGAGCACTTGATGCCTGTCGGTTATGATTCTTGAGGTTTTAGTAACAAAAATCAGCATCAGGAATTATGAGAAAGGATTGAATAATGGCTTCCTTATTTTAGAAAAAAGCTGAAGTAACTAACTATAAAATAAACAGAAGGAGAAGGATGTTGAGACACAGATGATCCTTAAAATATACTTTAGTTTATCAGAGTCATGTTGGAAAATACATTTTTACCGAGTACTCCCTTTCTCTTTCATTATCTTATTCCTGATGCACCCCACCCTATCAAGCTAGGTAGTTTAGGTGCATTGCCCAGTGGGAAGAGATGTGTCAGGAAGATGCAGGTAAAGGAAATGCATCTCCAGTTTCTGCAAGAGCTCTTTCTTTTACTTCCCCTCACCTCCTTTGACCCTAATTAACTTTTATGAATTCAGAGCTTAGACTTAAAATAATTGGAGAAAAATACCATAGATTAGAGTCCAACTTCCACCCTAAGACTAGAACTTTCCTTGGGTTGGGAGGAGGTAGTCATCCCTAATGACTCAATCAGCCATTGAAGCTGAAAGAAGTTCTATCACTAGATCTATTTTTAAGAGTGGCAGAAATATATAGTGCTTTTCCTTTTAGTAAGACTTTCTAAGAGTATGTATGGAAAATGTTTCCATTTATTTTGCTTTGAGATAGCAGAGCTGAGAATGCACTGATTCTTATTTAGAAGGATAAAAGTTCAATCCCAACATATCTGACTTTCTCCCCTGGCATCTTAGCAAGAGAGAAAAGACAATTTATCAAATTCTAGTTATCAATTTATTAGTATTACTTATAGGCAGTGGATTTTAAATTCTACTCTAAATGTAATTCAGCAAACATAACACTATATTAGGTGGTCAGACTGCTATAATAAAGTGTCATAGCCTGGATAGCTTAGACAACAGAAATTTGATTTTCATTTATGGAGACAAGGAAGTCCACAATCGAGGTGCTGGATGATTTGATTACTGGTGGGGGCCTCCTTCCTGGTGTACAGATAATCACTTGTGCCCTTGTCCTGGCATGGCAGGCAGGCAGGCAGGCAGGCAGAGAGCTGCACTGTTGCTTCTTCTTCTTCTATGGACACTGTCAGTATGCCCAGAAAGGGCCCCACCTTCATTGCCTCCTCTAAATCTAATTATCTTCCAAAGGTCCATCTCCAAATACTGTCACATTTGGAGGCTATAAAGTTTAAAAAAAAAAGAAAAGAAGTTAAACTACATTTGGTAATTCTACTAGTAAAAATTCTCAAAGAGTTTGGATCCAAAAGTAGATTTTCTTTTTGATAGAACACACTCTTCTTTTCTTATTAAAATATGAGTGCTAATGTGAAATTGGAACAATATGTCATCTGATTTACTATATTTCGGGTCAAGTGGTGAGAGAACTATTCAGACAACCTGCCAGATTCTGTTAGGTTACACCCAGAACTTCACGGTTTAAGACAAATGCAGGCTGAAATTTTGACTCATAGGCATGCGGTCTGGCTCAAGGATATACTACATGTTTCTGGAAACACACACTCAGAGCCCTGAAACTGAAATGTTTTTAGAGAGTGATAGAAGAAACCAAAAACTGAGCATCTTATCTTACTAATTTTACCATCTCTTAGAGGAGCAACTAGGTATTTCCTTTGTGGTTTGCATTTAAGGAATTTTTTACAATTTAGTAGTAAGTTCCTTTTTATATTATCTTCTAGCTCTTTTGCTCTTAGGAAATGAGTGTATTGATTGGCCTTATGATATCTGCAATTTGGTAGGTAAGCATAGCAAACTTAGAGGAAGCATTTAAACATGATATGGTTAAAAAAAATAATACACTGGTGAACTCCAGATAAGGTTGCAGTAGAGTTCTCATATTTTCACTCTTGCCTTCTCTCCCCCAGATACCATCATTTTCCACTTCAATTTTCTATAAGCCCCAGAAGTGTCTTTATGGACAGCTCAATGTCTCTATGCACAGACACACATTTTGTCCTAAATTATCTCTTGTTCCCCCCCCCCATAGTTCATGCTAATCAAGATTCCTATTTGTTCCAAGGTATGAACAGGAGGGAAATTATTTAATTAAACTAGTGCTCAAATATGCTTTCAAATAGCTTTTATTCCCTTCTCTCACTAACTCTTAAGGAAGAGGTCAACTTACATTTGCAATAGAAGGATGAGTCAGATATGAGTCAACTTAGTGTGCAAAGCAGTAAATTTATAATACAGGGCAACAAACTGGGATTCTGACTGTGGCTTTCACTGATTTCTAGAACTTAGTCATATCATCTTTTCTTTAGGATAGGATTCCCTTTTTTCTCATGCATTTGCTTCTACATAAAACTCTTACCTGTTCAGGAAAGAGCTACCTAAATGTAAGAGATGTGTCTTTAGTTTACTACACCTTTAGTAAATCTCGCCTACAGTATTCCCTAAACAAGAAGAGGCATGTATGGATAAAAATATAAAGTATTAAGAGAAAACAGAAAAGAGAGTGCTAAGTACAATTTTTGGATCACCTGGGAAGGCATTTACAGAAAAGCAGACATTAGCGTTAGTTCTATGGATGACTGAGATTTGGGGAAAACATGTTAAAACAACCTTTACTTAGAATGAAAAAAATCAAACAGTGACAAAGCTTATAAGGTGCTGTGATATTGTGATCTATCATAAAGATATAGCTCTCACATCCATTCAGTCTTCATCCATCGTTCTTGAAAAAAAAAAAAATCCCAAACCTGTGCATATTACTGAGGTAACTTTTAGAAGCACGTAAAAATGGGTTCTGATTATCAGGAAAACCAATCTTGTAAATAGAGGGTTGGAGCATTCAGTTCCACTCCTGAACTCTAGAAAAGAAAGAGGCCAGATGTTGAACCAGTGGCCAATGAGCAGTGATTTGATTAATTTTGTCTGTCTTACCAGTGTAATGAAGCCTTCATATAAACCCAAAGGGAAACTGTTGGTGAACATATGTGGTGATTCTAGGAGAATGGTGGGCTTAGAGAGGGCACCTTCTCACATATCTTGCTGTCCTTTCCTCTGGCTATTCTGCAGTTATGTCCTTTTATAGTAAACTTGTGGTCTAGTAAGTAAAAATATTGTTTTGAGATCTGTGAGCCATTCTAGGAAATTGATCAAGCTCAAGAAGGAGAACACAGAAACCTCTAATTTATAGCCATTTGCTCAGAATTACAGGGGACAACTTGAACTTACAACAGGTATCGGAAATACAAAGAGGTGGTAACCCTGAACCTGTAGCTGACAGGTTAGTAACACAAAGTACCTGAGCTCGTAACTAGTCTCTGATATCCTGGGGAGGGGAAGAGAGGTCATCTGATCTTGTAGGATTGAGCCCCTAAGCTGTGCAACCTGATGCTGTCTCAAGGGAAAGAATTTAGTTGAATTGTTGGACACTCTGCTTGTTTTATGTGTGAGACAGCACCCTCTTCCACTTTGAAACATAGTATCAGTGTCCTTGTAGATGTCTAAATATCCATAAAATATGATTTAATAATGAAATTTTTCTAATAATATTAAAAAATCATTCCTAAAATCCTTAACAGCACTGGAAATGGTGCTGTTCAAAATATTATTTGCTTTTTTTTTAACTTAGACACTTAAAAAATAGATCAGTGCTAACAAAATTTTCTTTTATAGTATATAGGTAAGTTATTAAATTGTTATGCCAAGTCACTTCACTAAACTTTCCTAATATTTAGTTAGTTTCTACTAATAACAGGTAATTCAGTTGGTTATTTACTGTTTACACAGCTGTAAAATTATTATAAAATAAAATAACTTATAACAAAAGAAATATTTCCTAACTTTATTTCAAAAATACAGTTCTTTTCACTTTCAAGTACTCCCAAATCAATATTAACTGATAATACAATTTTTTTCACTTTCAAGTACTCCCAAATCAATATTAACTGATAATATTCAGCACTGTCGTACATTTACTATGTACTAAGCCCTGTCATAATTGAATAATAAATATAATTATTATTTATTTTTAAAACAATTCTTATCCCATTTGTTTATATATCTTGCACATTCTTTGGTTTCTTATTTTTAAGCCATAATTATTATTATCTTACAATCTAGATAAAAAACAATTATTTTGGCATGGCTATTTAGGCATAATATAAAACAAATTTCTTACATGCTAATTTTTCCTAGGTGCAAATGTTTGAACATGCATAATGGAGACAGAACTATTTCATCTCACAGCTTACGTATATTACACTAACTTCACTGGGCCATACAACAAAGAAAACAGAGAGCATCACCAAGGGAAGTATATTGCAAGTTCATGGGTGTGTTGCTCAGAATGACTTTGCATGTAGAGTTGTTTTTGTCCTAAACTTTAAAGTCAGATGTCTGTTTTGTTTTGTTTTTTTGATAGTTCACACTTTCTACTCAAAACTGAAAATATTATTTTAACTCATTAAAATACTTGCAGCGCAGGATGGCCCCAAATAAAATAGCTACTGTATTTTTGTGATTCATTTGCTACATAGGAACTTGGCAACTATCATCCACACTCTGTTTGGCCCATGAATAACTAATACAAGTAGAGGGAATTCTGCTATATTTTATTACACAACAGAGTTCTTTTGGTGGTGAAATCCAACCTCCCAACATAATAATAAAAGATACTTATCATGACACATGTTTTACAAACCCTTTCAAACTATTTTTCTAGCATTTAAATTTTGCGGTGTATGCTCTATGCTGCCCAACATATTTTTCTTCAATATAAAATGAGATATAAATCTCACAAAACATTTAATTTTAAAGAATAAAAAGAAATCATGCTAAAATGGAAAACTGATCATTGAAATTCATACAGCCAGACACTGCTGTATGTTCTATGCAGGAAAATAAATCAAGCTATAGAAGTGATACTATATAAATGTGACTATCTCCTAATGCACATTAAATAGAACACTAAACTTTTTCAAGAGTTTGAAAAATACTTATTTCTGTCTGATAAGTCCTAATTGTGTCCTTTATTTCTGATGGCCAACATATCACTTCTAGCTATCAAAACTGGATAAAGTTTAAGTAAAATAATGGTGTCCATTGTGTGCCCAAGCTGTGAATTGCACTGCTATTTTTATAATTAAAAATCAGCTCAATTTGATTTGCAAACTTTTGGCTATTACCTAGTTAATATTTCTTTCAAATATAAATTATTTTAATAGTTCTATAATTTAAGTTGAGTAATGTTTTAAAATTCCAGGCGTAGAGGAAACTCTGATCCAAGAAAACATTTGGTTGTTCAGTAGGAATCAAGTGAAACTAAATGCGCTTTAAAGGTACGGTTCCACTTCAGATATAATGTATACTATCCCATTCCTGCTTGACAAAATTGTGGTAAAAAATTCAATTCTCTGCACCTTGATCATCTATAAAAACATACAAAAAGAAACAAGACACATTCTTTTCAAATGTATTTATCAAAAGAGATCATGTGTTTGACCATAAAATAAGTTTTAACAAATGAAAAAAGTTGAAATCACACACAGTATGTTTTACAACTATGTGGAACTAAAATAGAAATCAGGGCCCTCCCTGGTGGCACAGCAGGTTAAAGCACGGCACTAAGAAGCTAGAACCACTTTAGCATGAGTTCAATCCCCACCCTGGAGGTGATCTACACAGTGTGGCAGTCCTCTCCTGATCCGCCCCTGCTCCCCTCAGCAATGTACTTTGTCCATCTGCCTGTTCTGCTCCCCACTCAGTCTCTGGTGAATCCTCTCACCACCCCTGCACCTCTGGCCTGTACCTCAGTTCTGTATGCATAAATAAATAAATCTTTAAAAAATTAGAAATCAGTGATAACCATAAAACAACAGAGTGTTCTCTCTTTTGAACATGAATACAAAAATTAATAAAGACATTTAGCAAATTGAATTCAATACTATGTAAAAGATGTGACAAAGTATGGTTTATCTCAAGGAAAAAATAAGTTGTTTTAACATTTAAAGTCAACAAATATAATATGCCATCATTAAAATAATAAAAAAAAACTTTAAACTTAAAAAAAAAAGGAAAAACTATATTCAGAAATGGCTTTGGGATTTTAGTATCCTTTCCTGATTTAAAAGGAAAGTCTCCTCAAAGTAGGAATAGAGCAAGGCAGGACCTTACAGCACTCACATGGCTGACATTTTGAATCAGGTGATTGTTTATGTGAGTTGTCATGTGCATCATAGTATGTTTTGCAGTCAGGAACACCCATCTGTCTGCACTGTGATATCTTTAGATATCTCCAAACATCTCAAAATATGCTTTGGGGAATAAAATTTCTCTCAGCTAAAAATCACTGGAAAAAAAGGGAATCTATTTAATCTGATTATGGGCATATACCAAAATCTCTATTGCCTAGTTCATAATCAAAAAAGACAAAATGCTTTTTCCTCTAGATTCAGAAAAAAAATAAGGTGTCTACAGTACAATGTGATTTGTTATTGTAATGCAGAGTCTAACCTGTAGAACAAAGCAACAATAACAACAAAAAAATGAGATGAAAGTTCTTCTGGTTCGAAAGGAGTATTACTATCTTATTCACAGTCAACAAGATTGTTCATATGCAAAACATTAAGGATCTTCAAAGTGCCATCTGAAATAGTGATTTTCAAGTTTTAGAAAGCAAATGATAATAAAATACTGTGTTTCTATAGGATAGAATAAAAATTAGAAAGACAAATTTTAAAAATGTATTATTTATGATAGCTTCAAAAAATATGTAATACTTAGGGATGAATCGGACAAAATGTGTAAGACTACTACAATGAAAAGTACAAAACACTGTTAATAATAAATGCATAAATAAAAGTTACATTGTATTCATAGAACAGAAGTTTTAATATTATTAAGAGGTCAGTTCTCTACAACTGATCTAAAAAAAACAAATTAATAATATTCCAACAGATTCCTTTGAAGAAATAGAAAAATGCATGTTGAAATTCATGGAAATGCAATGATCCTAAGATACTGAAAATAACATTGAAAGGAAGAACAAAGTTTAAATACAATACTTGATTCAAAACTTTTATCAAGCTACAATAAGCAATATAATATGGTGATTTTGTATAAGAGGTGTCAAAGGAACAGAATAGAGTCTTGAAATAGAAATGCACATATATGACATTCATTTTTTTTAAAGGGACAAAAAGAATTTTGTGAAGAAAGTTTGATCACATGTATTATGGATATCCATAATTTAAAAAAGGAACTTTGATCCATACCTTCATGTATAAACAGCTAACTCTAAATGTGTCAAAGAGTGTGCATGTAAAATCTAAAGTCATGAGACTTTGAAAATTAAAGTGTAAAAGGAGAAAATGTTATTTTAGATTAGGCAATTAAACCTAATGTCTTTACCATAAGACCAAGAACACAAACCATAGAAGAAAAAGTGATAAAGGACTTATGTGCAGAATATATACAAATCTCTCACAAATCACTAATAAGGAAACCAACAACCCATTTTTTTAAATGAACAAAACATTTGAGCAGACATTTCACTGAAAATACACTGATGACCAATAAACACAGGATAATATGTTCAACATTATTACTCATTTGGAAAATGCAAATCAAATCACAATAAGATAAGACTCCACAACTAGAATGTCTAAAATGAAAGACACTAATCCAAGTGTTGGTATGCATGTAAAACAAAAAAAATTTTCAGGAACATTGAGCAGAATTAGATAATGGAACACTCCCTTGAGAAAACAGCTTGGGATCTCCCTGGTGTCCTCAGAGTTAAGTCTCAGTGCTGCCACCTCAAAGTTCCACTTTGATGATCTGAGTTCAATCCCTAGCCAGGAAGCTAAGGCGCATATGATACAATAGGCCTCTCCCATCTCAAGCACTGCTCCTCTTAGCAGTATATTTCAGCAGTATATTTCAAATTACCTCTTCTGCTCCCCACTCTGGTGTCTCTCTGAAGTCTTTCACTGCCCATCATCTCTGGCTTCCACCCCAGTTCTTTTATGTATAAATCTTAAAAATAAATAAATAGAAAGCAGCTTGGCATTTCCTGGAAAGTGTTAAAATTAGGTTTGTGAAAGAACTTGATTAGTTGCTACTAAGCATTTATCCACAGAAATGAAGGAATTTGTGCATACAAAGTCCTGTATTTGAATGCTCATAGTAGTTTTATTTGTCATAGTCTTTATGATATTATCCCAAATGCCCATCATTAGATGAGTAGATAAAAAAAATGTGGCATATACTTTTGCAGCAACATGAATGGAGCTGGAAAACATCATGCTTAGTGAAATAAGCCAGAAATAAATGGAAAAATACCAGATGGTTTCACTCATAGCAGGACTATAACAGACCAGGCGAGAAAATAATAGTAATAATGAAGAGCTATATACCAGAGACACTTTATGGGGGTGGAATGGGGAATGGGATCAGAAATAGTGGGGGGAGGGAAATGCACTGAACTACGGTGATGGCACATGGGTGATTTGGTGATGGGAAGCGCACGAGGATTACAACTGAGATGGAAAAATGCACAAAATGATGTAAAAATAAATTATTATATTATTTTTTTTAAAATGTGGCATAGGCCTACAGAGGAATACTACTTAACAATAAAAAGGAGTGAATTATCTATGTATGCATAATTGGATGGATCTCAAAATAACTGTGCTAGGTGAAAGGAATCAGACTAAAATGCATGCATATGTAAATTTCTAGAATATTTTAAACTAATCCACAATGACAGATAATTAGTGACTAGGTGCTGGTGGGGAGAAGAATAAGAAGGAAGCATGATAGATGCACAAGGCACTCCAAGGCAATGGAGATGTTCATTATTTTGATTGTAATGATGATAGTAGAGGTATATATACTTATCAAAGACAATTAAATTGTATACATTTGTTCAGTTTCTCATGTCAGTTATATCTCAATAAAGCTATTGAAAATAAATGAGAACTCTTAAAAGCAACTCTAATCTAAAAAAGTTGAATGATAAGTAAAATAATAATGATAATAATAAACTAACAAAAGGATTGAGCCTAGAAAACTACAGTGAAAATATGCTTCCTGAAAATGAGATAAACACAAAAGCAATACTTAATATTGTATAAAGGATAACATAGGAGAGGACAGTGCCAGGAGATAAGGGCCTAACTTTATTTGGTTTCATCAAAGAAATACAGGATTCTGGTACAAAAAAATTGCAAGGCAATTTGCATTATTGTGTTTGTTCTGTTGCTTATATCTTATCTATTTAGCTAATTATTATGGGTATAATTTTTACATCACTTGGAACAAAAACTAATTTTAAGTCAGATTGCAATGGAAATCATTCTGGTGTCTGGTTGAGATTTGGTTGGTGCCTAATTGAATCCCAATATCTATTAATAATATCCACTAAAATTTTCGTATGTATTATACTACTATCGAAAAACCCAGTGTTTGTGCACTAGATAACAAGGTATCTGCTCACTCATAAGTACACCCTATTGTGTCCCCATTCTCTTCTCTACATTATCTTGTTCCCCTCTCTTTGGAACAAACCAAGCTGATTTAAAAAGCAAAAACGAAGTATTTGCCAGTATGCTGTTACTCTCGGGTACCGATCAAAGCATCTCATGGTCCCAGTCATTTGTTTGCTTCCTTTTGCAGTAAAACTTCAAAAGGGTTGCTTCTACTTGTATCTCTAACTACTTTCTTCAAATCTCTGTCATTACTATGCTCATCTGGCTTTTGTCCATGTGATTCTCTGAAATTGTTCTTATCATTATAAACAGTCATCAATAAAACACTTCAGCATTGTTAAATCCAATGACTAATTAGTTCTTTGTCCTCTTAACTTTAGTTACATTCACTCTCTTGAGAGATCTCATTTTCTTTTGATTTAAGTTACAACTTATATGTTCACAACTCCTAAATCTATTTCTCCAGTCCAGACTTTCTTCCAAACTTGAATCCTGTATCCAACTGCCTCCTTAACATAGCTGTTAGGAATATATCACAGGCATCTCAAAAATTAATTTGTCCAAGATGAAAATTCTCTCTACCAAGCAAAACTTCTTCACTCTTTGGGTTTCTCTTTTTCAGCTGATGTCAAATTCATACTTGAATTGCTTAAGAAGTTTTTGGGCCCCTCTTGAAAAGTAAATTTAATTCTTCAAGAAGCAATCTTTCTATTAATTACAAAAAAAAAGAAGAAGAAGAAAGAAAAGATAAGAAAACATTAAATTCTAACTTTGTCACTTCCATTTGAGCCACAACCCTCTTTCATTTATTTTACCATAGTGATCTCCTAACTGGTCTCCATGCTTTGGCCCTTATATACCTGTTAAAGTACAGGGTAGTAGGGCCCTTCCTGGTGGCTCAGCAGGTTTAGGATGCAGCACTGCAAGCTAGTTGCTGCCGCTTCAGTGCAAGATCACTCGTGGGCCCTGGAGGTGATCCACATGGCACAGCAGACCTCTCCTGACACACTCGCTGTTCCCCTCAGCAGTGTACTTTCTTGGTCTGCCTGTTCTGCTTCCCACTCTGTCTCTGGTGAATCCTCTCTCACTGTCCCTGCACCTCTGATCTGTACCCTAGTTCTGTATGCATAAATAAATAAATCTTTAAAATAAATACAAAGTAGACCTTTTCATCCCTCTGTTTAAACCTTGCAAGGGCTCCCCTTTTCTCTCAAAATCAAATCCAAAGTCTTTACAAGGCACTATGTAGCCCACTCCAACTTCATTTCAGAGCATATCTCCTAATTCTCTGCCCCTAACTCCTTCCATTCCAACAACTTAGATTCATTAGTGAGGTTTGGAAACTACCAGGTACACTCTTCCTTAGGACTTTGCACTACCTATATTCTCTGCTGGGGACTCCAACCCCAGATATCTATGTATCTATGTGATCATCTCCTTCACCCTTGTAACATTTGTACTAAGTACCTCAATGACACTGTCCCTGATATCTCTTAGTTAATTCTAGTCATGATTGCCCCAAAATTCTTCCTTCCCATACCCTTGATCATGTTTCTGTTCTACATTTTCTGTGTGTGATTTTTTTTTAAGATTTATTATTTATTCGTACAGAACTGGGGTACAGGCCAGAGATGCGGAGGGTGAGAGGATTCACCAGAGACAGAGTGAGGAGCAGAGCAGGCAGATCGACGTAGTACACTGCTGAGGGGAGTAGTGGGCAGGTCAGGAGAGGTCTGCCACGCCATGTGGTCACCTCCCGGCCAGGCGGGGATGGAACTCATGTGGAAGTAGCTTCAGCCTCTAGTGCAGTGCTTTAACCCGCTGCGCCACCAGGGAGGGCCCTGTGTGTGATTTTTTTAAGTAATTATCCATATGCTATAATTTACTTGTTTATTATGTTTATTTTAACTATTAACTTCCTTCTTTGCCTATCCCTATTTAAGCTTTAGAGGAAAATTCTTTCATGTTTTGTCTGGTTGTACTCAATGATTTATTCCAAGTGCATGAAAGAGTACCATAAATATAGTAAATGCATAATAAATGTTACTTGAATGTATGGGTGGATATTAGGTAACTTCACTTTGCATGTATTTGAGGCTCTCAAATAGTGCTCTTTTAAAGGGAATAAGATTAAAAGTACATTTGTAATGTAATAGAAATTAAAAAAAAAAAAAAACTATTCCTTCAAGAACCAAAGACTGTAAAATGTGATGACCCTGCCCTGGCCCCAATGGTGTGCATTCTAGTGAGAATGCTGCTCTATACTCTGCAGTAGGGGATGGGACAGGAGTTAGGTCCAATGACTCTCAAAGGACAGTGATTTAGTTGTAGCAAGACTTTACCAAGGAGAAGGAACCTGGCATGGCACCAATGAGTCTGAATACAGACCATATCATTTCTTTTCCCCTGGTGAACACAAGGTTTGGGAGATGTTTGAACGCATCAAAGCACTGAATAAGAGCTGTAATTCTAAAGTGAAAAGGGGACATTTTTTGAACAGGGATTCTCTTTTTTTGCCAGGAAATGAAATTTCACTGAATATCATGGTAAAGTTTTGCAAGGATGCTGAAGTGTGGCTCATGGTGATATTTTAGCTTAAATACTGAAAAAGTATTTGTATGACTAGGAAGAATCTCAGCCTCTACTGACTGGCATACCCAGACATCTCTAAAATGCTTGGCTTGTAATCTCCATGCATCTAAGTGTCCTGACTTATTGAACAAGTTAGATTTCATCTGCTTCTATAACTATATAAACTCTAGTGTCCATGACAATGTAATGTTTATGGTATTACTTGCTATAATTATTTCATGTAAATTATTTGAAAAGTATCATGTTACTTTTTTATAGTTATTTTTGAATTTTAATAATTTTTAGTGAAGAGTAACAATGAACATAATAATCTAAGAAGCAGACACAGTTGCTTTGGAGAATTTAAATAATATTTAATCTTTTTTATTTTAATATCAAAATTATGTTTCTTTACTAAATATCTCTGAGAGAATACTAAATATTTCATCAAAATGAGGTGTCAAAAGTTGACAGAGTTAATCAAATAGCTAATAATGTGCTTGTAGATTATTTGATACAAAATACAAAATTGTATTTTTCCCTGGTGTGTATCTAGTAAATGTAAACACTGGCAAGAAAAATCTAGGTAAAAATTATTACTGAAACATTAATTAGGAATCCAATCAAATACCTATTTTTATTGCTTTGACACACATTTGGTTAATCTAATAAATTGTAAGTGATTTTGTTGAAGGTTTTTAGAAGATCAGTTTTCACAGACAAGGTTCACCTACATTTACTCACTCCCCTTAACTACTGTGCAGACACTGCTAAGATGCTCTGTGGCATACATTCCCTTTATATTTTAATTTTAAATTTATTGCTATTACAATATGATTCGCTGCAGGAGTGGAAAGAATAAACGCCATTTACATTCACAAAGTCATACATTTAATGTAAGTATTGAATTAATGGTATTTGTTATTGAATCATAAAAATGAAACACTCAAATGAAACACTCTTCAAAAAAATACATCCTTATACCATCAAGAGGTTATTGGACCATGTTAATGTCATTGAATAATTCTGTAGATATCCAGATTCAAATTTCCAAAGATGACAGGAGGATGCCTGGACAATCTTAGCTAATGTTTATTTAGACCATAGTAGATGAGAAAAAATTTGACCTTCAAAGTAAGAAGAAAAAAAAATTTTTTTTGAGCTCCATAAACATTGTTAGAACTGTTATCTTGACCAGCCGACCATGCTAGTGCAAAGGGTTAGGATACAGCACTGAAAGCTGGCCACCGCTACTTCACTGCCAGTTCTATCTCCTGCCCTCAGGGATGACCCGCATGGCACAGCAGACCCCTCGCTTCGCCTACTGCTCCTCTCAGGAGTGTATTTCATGGATCTGTCTGTTCTGCTTCCTGTCACCGTCCCTGCACCTCTGGCCTGTACCTCTCTATGCTTACATAAATAAATCTTAAAAAAAAAAAAAAAGAACTATCATCTTGACCACCTCTTCAGTCATATTCTGCATTATGAGTTTTTCTTTCATGTCTTCATTTTTAGTCTTTATATATTATAAAGTCTATAGGGATAGACTTTCAGACTGTTAACTTCTGCACTCACTTCCACCAGACTGCCCCTGTTGTGTGATGTGGTCCACATTATACTTTTCCTTCAATGGTTTTTAGCTTGTTCTGCTGTAGTCTAACTGTAATAAATGGAGAAGGCAATTCTGGTGTTTTCACTTCGCCACCATTTTGCTGGATTTCTTTCACAATAACTTTTTTTTTTAATTTATTTGTACATACGGAACTGGGGTACAGGCCAGAGGCTCAGGGGCGGTGAGAGGCTTCACCAGAGACAGAGTGGGGAACAGAACAGGCAGATCGACGAAGTACACTGCTGAGGGGAGCAGCGGGCGAGTCAGGAGAGGTCTGCCTCCCTATGTGGTCACCTCCGGGGCAGGCGGGAATCGAACTCATGGGGAAGTTGCTTTAGCTTCTCAGTGCTGTGCTTTAACCCGCTGCGCCACCAGGGAGGGCCTCACAATAACTTTTAATCCTCATTCTGCTACTCTCTTGTCTTCAAAATAAAATGAGATACTATGTTAAACATTTCAGAAATTGTCCATATTTATATTTATACTCATATTTGGTAAAGCCTCTATGAGAATGTGAGTGATGAGATTTGTTTGGAGTCTGGCAACTAAAAGATGAAAAATAAATAAGAATAATTAAAGATTTGGGAATTAATCCTAATAATAGGATAAAACATAAAGTTGTATTTGTTTATAGAACAGAGTGCTTGAGAGAAAATTACTAATAAGAGTGTCTCGATAACTGAAGAGTCTATAAATATGTTTAAATAGGATTTTGTTATTTCCTTGATAAATGTTAACAGAAATAAGAACAACTTATATGAGGGTGAATTATGGTATTCATGAAGAAAATGTAGCTAAAATTTAGCAAAGTACTAATATTTGTTGAGTGCCCATTATATACTGGAGGCAGAACTAGAGGCAGAGATAGAGATAGAGATACACAAGTTATTTTAGGAAAGGACTTACATCAATTACCATTCCATTCTGCTGCAGTGTTTTCCTAAGGGAAATAAACACAACTTTATAAATATATGTGCATATAAAACTAATCCTGCTTTCAAATCTGTGAGTTATGTGAAATTGTTCCTATTTTTTAAAGAGGAGTCTGAAATTCAGAGAATATAAGAAGTCTCCCCAATTTCGCACAGCAATTAAGTGGGAGTCAAGAGACGCAGTTGAACTCTTACGGGGAGGGGACAAGCTCAAAATTTAGAGTTAGAACATATGTGATTCAGGGTGGATTCAAGTACCGTCAGTCGCTTGACTGTAAGAAAATGAGTTCCATAAATTTTGAATACTCTACCTGAAAAAAAGAATAAGAATACACATAAAGATTGTTGGCAAGATCAAATAGACATAATTTCAGTGGAAATTTTGATTTGAACATAATTAGTTCAGATTATAAATAAATCATTCTTCAAAGAATTTAGGAAAATAGGGCTTCCCTCTTGCCATGTGAATAATCCATAAATTACCTAATTGTTACTTTTTAAATCAATAACATTTCCATATAAACATTTAAAAATTACTACTCATACATGTTATTTGAATGACCCTCATCTTTAAATCCATGTGTCAAATAAATCATTATTGTCATTTAACATCTCTTTCATCATTCATGCTTTGAGTTAACTATTCATTAAGGGAAAAAAAAAATTGGACTCTCCTGGTGGCACAGTGGGTTAAAGCACAGAACTAAGAAGCTAAAGACACTTCAGCATGAGCTCGATCCCCACCAGCCCCAAAGGTGACCCACATGGCGCAGAAGACCTCTTCTGACCCCACTGGCTGCTCCCCTCAGCAGTGCACTTTGTCAGTCGGCCTGTTCTGCTCTCCACTCTGTCTCTGGTGAATCCTCTCACCATCCCTGCACCTCTGACCTGTACCCCAGTTCTGCATGCATAAGTAAATAAACCTTAAAAAAAAAGTAACTACATCATGATACTTCTCAGAGATGTCACCTGTCCGCTATTTTCAGCAAGTACTAAAAAGATGGCCATTGCGATGTGCAAATTATCTGTCAGCCTTTAAAGTAAGGCTGAGAATAAAAGTGAAGATTGAAACCTGCTTACAATTCCAGAGATATGCAGGGTGCGTCTTAGAGCTAATACTTTTAATATTTCTTATATCTACTTATATGTTAGTTGTCATGTTGTGATTGAATTTTTTCTTGTGACTTCCACTATTAGAATTATCTAGAAATTTACCCACCACACATAGACCCAATAATCAGAATAATCTGGTCACTAATGACTGAAAAAATACATGAGTCATAAATAGCAGCAGATCCTCTGATTGTAAATAAGGTAGAAGGGAGACATTACTGAGCAATTTCAACCAAGCAAGATAATTAAACTCAGAGATGCAGTTTCCTGTTTCTGTGGTATAAACAAGGAGTCCACTTCACTGGCCTCTCCACAACCTGGATGTCCAAGACCACATCCCTTTTCTTTCCTCCCACTTTCCCTAAGGAGAATTGTGGGTCATAAAGGAATGAGAATTGGTAAAACTTCTTTCCTGAAGCCACTTGAGCTTCCTCTGCGTTTATATTTGTGTCATCTTATTATAAGACAAGCTAACATCTATTATTAATTGATGCACTAATTAAAGCCATACTTGTAGTTTCCATTAGCTTATTCCCTAAATTCTCCAGAGTTGGCTGTCTGGTTTTAATCAAAACCAAATGGTAGTCCAAGTTCCCAGCCTGGAGCAGCAAAGAGGAAGTCATTCAGTGGAGGCACAAGAAAGCAGAAAAGATAAACAGATGATAGTTCACCAAATTTGTGTCGAGCAAAGGATGCAGATACTGTGAGCTGCTTTAGAGACGTGATTCAGGGACTCTTATGCTCGGTGGAAGCAGTTGCAAGTGGTTAATGTCAGCAAGACTGTAATAGGATCAAGATGGAGTCTGTCTTCTGCTTTTCCAGCACTGGATTTGTGTAACTGGACGCTTCTGACTGAAGGTAATGCTGCATATGCCACGATGCAAACTACTTTGATTCTGTGAAGGCTTCTTGGAATCAGAAAGATTTTGAAGAAAGCACTGCTTACTGGATTCTTGGGGTTTTACTTACAAACCTTCTCAAGTAGAAAATGTATGACTGCAGCATTTAAGATTGTAAGTAGTGTATTAAAATATTTCACGTTTGGAAGAATTGCATTATTAAAACTAAATATATCATTCTATTTCACACGCTCTTTTGAAAGGAGAACTGTAAAAGTATTGTGATTAAGTTGGGTGTCTGAATATAGCTACATAGATGCATTGTACATGTATATGTAATATATTGAAAAAGCTACAGATGAAGGAGAAAACTGTTTTCTTTCTTTCCTTTTTTTCATAAGCAGAGTGGGATAGAAAAAGCTCTAGGACTTTATGACTCCCCAGCTAATCACCTCAAGAGCTTTGACAAACTCACTTCAGTTCTGTGTAAAATCAAAACTCCTGAAACGCCCAGGCGGGCTCTGCGCTCTCCCCCTCCCCTCTGCTTCGTGCAGTCTTTCTCACATGCACACTCCTCAGAGGCAGGAAATACTTCCCAGGCAATGTGGGCCTGCTTATGGAGGCCCCTTTCACAAAACATCAGTCTGAATTTAGTAGACAGAAGTCACTAGGAACGCCTTGACAGACTCCCGCTTTAGCTAAGGCTCCCTCCAGCTGCGGAGGGTGTTTTTGTTAGAGTCACACGCTGTGTAAAACTGCTTAGAATAGAGCCATGATCTCAACCACGAACTGTGAACTTATATTTTGGAGAAAGTAACGGGGACGGATCTTTCCTAGCTGAGTGTTGAACAATGTTACGCCTTGGCGGTTCAGCTGCTCCTTGTCTAGGTAAGACCTATGGACTATCTATCTTTACTTTGAAGCAATCTTAGAAGAGATAAAAAGATTGAGGTAAATGTTAGCATCTTGCACACAGTGGTGATTTCCTTGGTTTTAAAACTAAATCATGAAATCAGAAGTGGAAAATATTTAGTAAGTAGAAAACTGAGTCAAATAGTTTTAGCAAAATGTCAATTCTGAAATAGGCTCCATAGAGATTTCACTCTTTCCCTCTATAAACTAAGATTTTATGTTGCTGCCTTTTTACACTTAACTTGTTTATGAATTAAACTATAGGACCATGTTTCCTATTACATATCATAGTGTGAAACACATCATATTCTTGAACACTTAAGTGTGAGATGTAAATGAATTCTTTTTATCTCTCCTTTTGCCTACAAGGAGAGTAGCTAGCATTAGAGTGACTGCTTTATAATGAATCTGCACAGGATATTTGGAGTCTTATTTAAAATAGGAATATTGAATTCTTCAATATTTCCCCAAACTAATTTGAAGCACACTGCTAAAGTACAGTTTAGGTGTTTCATTTTTTTTTTAAAGTAAACACATGACATTTCAGAAATTATCTTTATCCCAAAGTTTTTAGCCTGATTTTCAAATTTTTAAATGTCAGAATTGGAATTAGTTTTCTCAATCTACCGATAAGGTTCTATTTTGTGCATTTTTGAATAACCGAAATAACTCTCAGTGACATTGCTGTCAAGTTAAAGAGCAATCACTACAATCATCTCTAAAATTGATCATGTGTTCATAATTCATGAAATCATAAAATTAGGTTTTCAGTGGGTACAGTCTCTTGAAGGTACTTTAAGTGTTTAATGTGAAATATAAAAGAACAGAAATTTGGTAATTGAAAAACATGTATTTATAACATTACTTGCTGCTTTTGTACTCTGATTATTTATGATAAAATAAGTATTTTAGATAATTCAGTGTAGTATATGAAGGGAAACAGTATTTATATATGTTTTCAAATCTCTTACGTGAGCTCTCAGTAAAAGGTGGACAGTTATTTTGACAGTGGAGTACACAGTATCAAGTGATTTAATTCTAATTCAATGCGTCGAACAAGGTAACAATTTTCTGTATTAACTTTTCTTCAGTTCTCTGCTAGAATAACATATTAATAATTTTTAGCTAGCAGGGGATTGAAGAAAAAGTTAATACAACAAATGGTCACCTTGTTCTACATATTGAATTAGAATTAAATCACTTGATACTGTGTGCTTCATTGTCAAAATAACTATCCACCTTTCACAATCTGTTTTTAAGTATGTTTAAAATGCCAACTTATTTAAATTATGATTTTATAGAATCCTAGAATAGAATTTCAAGGAAGGAAGAACATAACTGGTCACTCCTAATACTGCCCTAAAATTACCAACAAAGGAACTGGGGAATGATCCTCAAAAATGACTTGTCCAAGGTCACACCTCTAGCTAATAGAAGTGATGACAATAGAACCACAGTATCAGTTTCATAATTTAGACATCCTTATACCACATTTCCATAATAGCTATGCTTAATGAAGTGTGCCTATGTTAAGGAGAAGGTTACTTTTAGACAGAATACTGGAACGCTGCTTTAAAAAACCAGTGGTGGGGGAGGTGTCTTTAAACTGCCAACAATATTACAGTGTGGGGAAAATATCATGGCTTTAAAAATGGAGTAAAATTTACTAAATAGTGATTTTTCAAATGCACACATGTTCTTAAAAATATTTAATATACCTTAAATGAATGCTTTGATGGAGTAACTTGTTTGTGACTATTTTGTTACATTTCATGATTATGTCAATAAAAAAATCCATATGCTATTAAATATATTAATTTAAACTGATGGCCCTTAAAAACTGATATTCCCAGAAAGAAGTTTCTCATCAGAGAAGCTGATAGAAGACTCTCCTCAGAGAAGGAATACATATCCTTGTATTCAAATGGCATCATAATAAACACTACACAGCCAGTGACATTTAGAGGAGTACTGTCTACCACCCCTCATTTTAGAATCCATTTATAACAGCCCCCCCCATCTTGGAATTAGCTTAAGTATCTCACATATCCAGATAGTCTTCCCTTTATCTAACCTAAATCTCTGTTGCTGCAACTTATTTCCTTAGTGGAAATGTAAAAAGTCTAAATGGACATATGAAAACATTAGTATACATTTCTAGACCAAATTTGTATATTTCATTATATTTTCCCTTCTATAGCTTATTTTCAATCCTTGAATTGGTTTATATATCTACTCTGCATCTTTTACAAGGGCCATAAATTGTGAACACAGAAATTGTTACAATATAAATAAATGTATGGCCAGTCCAACGTAAAATGGCAGCATTGGCTTATTCATCTATACTATATGTCATGTATGACAATATCAGTCATTCTACACAAAAGCCCTTGACTTTCCAGGGCAAGAGACTTTCTCATGAAATTGATATGTACCATTCCAGGCATGCCATTTTTTTAGAGAAAAATGTGTCATGATACCCCCATGTAAATGAGCCCACCCCATGTAAATGATCAGTTTTGATGTGCTTTTTTGTTTTAGACAAAGTATGTCATGATGCTTTTCTCCCTCCTCTCCGCCCCCCATTTTTATATATCAGATTGAATTTCCTAATGTTATTACTACTTAACAGTTACAGTATTCAGCACTTCCAGGGTCACCACATTCCACAGTTTTGGATGAAGAATAAATGCACTAAAAAGAATGAGCTGTATAGTTGCATGATTACTATAGGGCCTTGTAAAAGACAATTAATCATTTTACCTTTTCCTAAGGACAGTGTATTAATAAAGAAGAATTTCTCTGGTTCAATCCAAATTTGCCCATACCATGCACTTCATTGTGATAATGCTTTAGGAATGATTTACTCATATAGAGTAGTAGGTCTTATAGGCTTAAAACAAGTCCAAATACAGACATTAAAAATTTAACTTTTACTTTTTATCTCATTTGTATTTTCTTGAAGAATTAATGAATCAATACCAACTTTATCTTACATGTAAATCTCTCACTAGAGGTCATTAGGGAACAACAACAACAACAAAAAAAGCCAAGTGAGGAATGACATTGACCTGATTCAGATATTTTATTATAAAAAATAGACAAATTGTGTATGAGAATTTAAAGAGGATTAGGGACATTAAAAGTCTCCAGATTTGAAGGAAGTGCATCAACAATATTTCCTCATCCCGCATGTAAATGATCAGTTTTGATGTGCACAATTTAAAGCAAAGAAAAGCAACATTTACTGCTGTAGTGCTGTTTGGACATTAAACTGTCAGTCCGTTCACAGTTTTGAGAAATATATGTGCTTAGTTAGTAAGCAAATGAAACAGAATAAAGGTGAAGTAGAACCCTTGAGACCTAGTTAAAAAGAGATTGTTAGTTTTAATGCAGGATTATACATTATATGTTAAACTTGAGAAGTGATTCTGATGCAGAAGTGTCTGCAAGACAGTATAAAACAACATTCATTTGAACTTGCTCATTGAAATCTATGAGTAGAAAATTCATCTGCATCTGGTTAAATTGTGAAAAGTTTGTCTTTTGTATTGTATTAAGTTAACAGAGCTTTACCAATACAATTCATATAATTGAAAGAGAAAATCAGTAAAATTTTAAAAGAGAAAGATCAAATGAAAAGTTTGGAAAATCAGTTTGTGTTTCTTTTTATTCTCAGCAATTAGAAAAGTACCTAGTATGTCAGATATTATCAATAAATAATTATGGAGTAAATACAAGGAAAAGAGGAAAGAAAAGAAAGTAAAACCGTGTTGGCAAATTGATACTATGAGACCTTTTTACCCCCATTTTTTTTTTCAGACATCCTGTAATGACACAGTAATAATTTTTAAAGGTAACGTAAAGTAAGAAGTTGTCAGGTGTCATATAAGCCTAAAGCCAGAGATTAACAACACTCTCATAAAATATATTGGATCATCACAACCAAAAGGAAGCAAAAGCATTCAGGAATAGTATGAAAACTAGTTCCATGAGCCAGCTAGAGCAGAGCACTAATTGATTTCTTACAACTATAATGAAGCAGATTGTTTCATTATAACAGAACTCAAAGACAGAGTCAAAATTTAAGCCTGGTTTGCATCTTTGCCACTTGATGCTCTGTAATCAGAAGCATGCCATATAACTATGTTAAGATACCATTAATTGGTAAAGAAGGGAAAATACTGAAAAAGTGTATAGCACCATCATTCTAAGCATCGAATGAAGTTTTGTGTAAATTATGTTGAATATATATAACAAATCTTTGATTTAAAAAGCATTGAACAATTAGTGAAGAAAGAATAAAGAAGCATTGGGCTTTATATTTTGATCAGATCACTCATCCATAGTGAAATAACATGGACACACCAGGGATAATCCCAGCTCATATTCTGCCTAAATTTTACAGATACGGTTAACCAAAAACTAAAGGATAAGCTGTCATTTAACAGCTAGTGAATTATTGTGTCTGGCCTGTAACATTAATTCATTCATATTAATTTAGTTTAATATTATTTTTTCATTATTCTCATTATAGAAGTGAAAAAACTGAGGCACACAGAATTTAGTTAATTAACCAAATCACCAGCAAAAACAAGTTCTTTAGCAAACATCTCAAGAGTTAAATTTCTCAAGAGTTAAATTTGGTATCAAACTGCAGTCCAAACTTTGATACCAAATTTAACTCTTGAGCTGTTTCCTGTGGTATGATAAACTGCAAAATGGAACAAATTCAGAGAAAAGATAATAATTTTCTTTGCTTATAAAAAAAAGATTCTGTAAAAAAAAAGGTGATTATTCAAATGATTATAAAAGTGATTATTTATTAATGAACTTAGTGTAGTCATACTGTCATCTAAGATACAGTGTAGTACCAAATGATCAAAGTGTTCTACCTAGGAAGGAAGACTTTATTGAGAAGATTGTACTTTTTCAAAAATAAATCATAGACGCCCAAAAAAATATAAATATCTACAAAGTACTGCATATATGATACAGGCCACTCCTCCAGGTCTGTTCATGCTGGGTCTTTTGGAAACCAAGTATTTCCAGAAATTTTGAAGTGATATCAGTATGAAATATTCCAAGAGTTTCTCAAACTATTTGTGGGTTACTTAAGAAAAGGTTAGGAGAATCTTCAAACCTAGCTACCCTGACTTACAGAGTGGTGTAAGTTAAACACTGCCAGTATATGGGATCATCTTTCCAAGAAAATTAGATACTACTAGGACTGCATTAAATAGCAGAAACATGGAGGTCAAAATATGGCACACATATAATAACTTACAACTTTTACTTTTTAATTATATATCTATATCTATATAGATATAGATAGATAGATAGATAGATATCATTCTTCCTTTTTATATAATACATGTTTTCTCTTCTAAGATATAATCCCTATTAAATTCCCACCACCAATTCACCTATGGACCATCACCAGAGTCCCTTGTGTTCTTCTTCCCCTGTTGCAACTTTGCAACACTGCGCTTCTGAAGAGCTGGTTTCTGGAGGATTAGCAGTTCATTTTCAAATTTTCCTAATTTCTGGCATATCTTTTATTCTGAGAACTAAGAGTGAGAAAAAGTTTTCCAGGCTCAGTTAGGCTCTATAAATATAAATATGTGAAGAATATTTTAAGTTGGATACCTACTTTTACTTTTTTCTTCTAAAGATCAACAATTTTGGAAGCTTGGATGTGTTTCTTGGGAAAAAATGATGTACTGTTTATTCCATTGACATAATTCATTATTGATGGTTTATTCTGTAATTTCCTAAATTTTTGATGATTTACAAGGTGCCTAAAGACATAGAAGTTATTTAATATATAATATTTGAAGCTTCCTTAAGCAATTTACCAATAAAGAATTTTAGCAGGATTTTGCTTTTTCCATTGATAGCTAATGAGGGGTAATTAGTAATTCCAACCTCTGGCAAAGTATATAAAATTAGATGAATAATGATTTTGTCAAAGATTAACAGAGACTAAAACTAAAAGAAATTAAATCTAACAGAGATAAATTCTTACATGTTATTAAAGATCTCTCTTTTACCACAGCCTAATTCTAGTTATTTCTAATTGGATTAGATAGCATGACTATTTCACGGGAGCATTAATTGTGTTCCACTAAAAGTTGGCTACCTGACTGGACTCATAATGCTTTTTAAAAAGGTATTAATTTTTCTGTTTCACTATATGTTTATGCATTCACATAAACACAAAGAAGTATCATATTTGTCCCTAGTTTTCTTAGTGCTGCTAAGCATCTTGCATTTGTAACATCAGTTTAACAGTGAGAAGCGCTCCCTTTCATGTTATCATTGAGCTGGGGAAGAATGGGAAGATGCCCAAATAAATACAATTTAGTTTTCTAGGTGATTTGTTCTTTATTAGCTCCATCAAGAAAATTAGCTTTATTTTGACCTCTATGAATGCTTACTAGAATAAATAAATCTTCATGTTAGTGAATGCACATTTTAGGAACTGTATTAGCTGGTGATGCTGTTTCTGTGTTCTTTGTTATCTGGTCCAATTGTCTAGTTCAGTTGGGTTCTAGTTCTGAGAGCACTTCCTGAAAGTAGGCTAACATGTATTAAGGTTTTATATCACTATAAAGGTTCAGATTCCCATTTTCTACAATTCACCAACCTGATGCTTATTACAAAAACAACAAAGTAGGCCATTGTGGATATCTTATCTTGGTTAGAGATTGACCTGGTGCAGAATAGAATTGAACTTCTTAAAATTTATTTCCATGGTGATGGCACATGGGTGATTTGGTGATGGGAGTCCCACAGGGATTACAACTGAGATGGAAAAAAGGCACAAAATGATGTAAAAATAAACTATTATATTATTTTAAAAAAGGAAAAAAATATTTCCAAACATCATTGTTAACTTGCAGACTGTATTTGAGTTCTTCTCTTCAGCTATAGTTTCTATAGTTCTTACATCATTTTAGTATCCATAATCCCTTGTGTTCTCCCCTCCCCTTAGAATTGAGCTTTTAATGGTGAACTTAATATGGTATATACTCATGTTTATTTTCCATGATGCACACCTGAAGCATATAATGTTATAATGCAGTGTTACTTAAATGCCAGATACAGTTTTTCTTGACACAGTGACTGAGTACAAACTGTGTGTGTGTGTGTGAGGTGTGTGTGTATGCTTTAAAGGAGTAGTAGGAGGAAGATGACATAACCTAGAAATTTAACATGGGATGGGTAATAAAGAAGAAAGGACCTGTGGGAAATCAGAAGTAACTGGCAATGTAAGGAAGCAACAGAAAATAAAGAGGAAAGTCACAATACTATTATATCGTTTTTTTCCCTATTAACTATGCAAACACTGTGTGAAGGTATAAGAAAACTGCCCCAGAGTTAATCATATTTATGTTTGTAGATATATTACATGTGTATGTTATACATACACGCATATATATACACACACATGCACATATACAGATATATGTATGTATGTATGTATACACACACAACCCCCCCACACACATAATACATATATACCCCACATTTCAAAACTTCACATTCCAGAACACTTAACTTTTACATAAGATCTACATTATCCCTTTTTCATTAACCAAAAAAAAAAATTGTGGAAAATTTCCACTTTTGTGACAAAAAGCAAAAGGCAGCATTACTACCCAGCACCTCTTTGTTTTGCTGCAGTCATTCTCAAAACACCACCAACTGCTTCCCTGGGATCTACTTTATACAGGCTGCATATTTATCATGTCATCACTGATTTTGTGTTAAAAGTATTATAGGTTTCTCATGCTTTTAGATGTGATTTGGTAAGTTAATTTTTGGGTCTGTATATAGGCTTAAACCTTACATTTAAATTAATGTTAATTACTTATTTATGACATTCTAGCATAGAAAAGATATCTTAGAAACACTCTGCTTTCAGATAGCAGGGAAGCCTGCATATGTGTACAGATTTACCCCTGCAATACATACACACATGTTGTTGTTTATAGCAATGGAAACATGCTTGTACATCTATTTTTGTACATGTCTATATATATACATGCAAATGTGTGTGATATATGTATACCATATATGCATGTACACCCACTATCTGTGTTCTAAAAATAGAGACTCCACATGTAAGGGAATGAATCAAAAACAAGTTGTCTTTCTAAGTACTGTGACCAAGGTATGCACAAAATTTAGGGACTAATGCAATAGAGAAATTCCTCTTTCATATGTATTTCCTCACTGATATATATTTAGGTATTGTACTCTGTATTGTAAACTTCTAATGACAGAACATTTCAAAAAGATTGTGTCTAAGGTGATTACCTAGAATACCTGCCCTGAATTTCAGGAATTCCCAGAAGGGCTGAGAGAGGAAAGAAAGCTATAAAAGAAATCATACAAGAAGCTCATGGAAAACTACACTGACATTGTTGGCACAATATAAATACCCAACTGGTAACCTATATTTGGCTAGAGGTACACATCAGGTATGTGTCTGGTTGTGAGGTGGTTGGGTGGCAGGTGAGGAAAGGATGAAGGGAATAGTTTGACCTGTTGGATGTACAGAGGAACTGAGAGCATACTTACATGTTGGCTCAAATTGTTAAATTATTGCTTTGATACAAAGCACTAATGGTTCAGAACAAAAATTCAGATTAATATTTAAAATGCTTCCTGAGATCCAGAAATAGTAATCTTTCCTTCTAACTGAAGCAAATAACACAGAATCATAACACAATACATTGGTTTTAGCTATTTCTCCTAATATTTCCATATTATTAAATAATATGTTCCTGTCTTTCTCCTTTTTTTTGACATTATCTATTAACTTTCTATTATGCAAAATGAAAAGTTAGCACTCTGAAACAATTTTCCCCACCATCACAAAACACCAACAAAACCTATCCTTCATAAAACCCAACACTGAAAAAATAGTTGTTTCAAAAATTTTGTCAATATTTACTCCTTTACATTATTTTGAACATATAAAATATGTTAGCAGTAAGCCACTTTGTGTACTTTAATTCCATTTCATGTCTTTAAATTTTTTTGGTTTTATCTGGAGTTAATAATTGATATCCCTAATGTTAATGTGTAATGACTCTTAATCCTATACTTATGTGTAATAATTACTAATCCACTCTTATCCAGCTATTATAAAACTCCCTTCAAGCTGTCAGTGTACATTATATAGTCTATTATTTCCTTATTTTCTCCTTAGAAACATCCCCCAGAGAACCTAGATTAGAAATTAGGACAGAGGAAGTTAATGGTATATGGAACCTAATTTGCAATCTCTCTTTGCAGTTAATGTCAGCATTTGCTGAACTCTCTAGATGAACTCTCTTTGACATTATAAAATTACTTTTTTGCCAAGGTTGTCTGAAATAAGCTTATAAAAATTACTGTAAACTGGCTCTCCGTGGTGGTGCAACGGGTTAGAGCGCAGCACTGCAAGCTAGCTGCAGCCACTTCACTGCAAGTTCTATTCCCAGCACCAGCCCCAGCCCCAGGAGGTGGTTCACATGTGGTATCTTGCCCACTGCTCCCCTATCTTGCCCACTGCTCCCCTCAGCAGTGTACTTTGTCTCTCTCTCTTCTGCTTCCTGCTGTCTCTGGTGAATCCTCTCATTGCCCCTGTAGCTCTAGCCTGTATCCCAGTTTTGTATATATATAAATAAATAAATCTTTTAAAAAATATTACTGTAAACTCTTAAAGACAAAATTTTATATAATCTCTTCTTTAAGGGGTTAATAAAATTGTTTCTCCTTAGTAAAACAAATGAAACCAGAATTCAGTCTCCAATGTAAATGTGGCTTAGGAGTGACACTATAATACCGCTTGGCATTTCTTATTAGTCTGCTCTCTCTACACTGGATAAAAATAAAGAAAGCATCTAAAACAGAACCCGCCCTATTACAAACCAAATTTGCCCATGAAAGCAGAAATTTTCTGGCCTGTGTCTATGAGTTTTTTTCCATTTTCCGTAGCCTCCCACACTATAATGACTTATGCATGGAATTCAGTGGCTTTGTATTTTCACTTAAGTGCAAAAGTGAATACCAACATGGAAAATGTGAGTGCTTACCATTTTCAAAGATGGACATAGACCTTCGAGGGAACCAAATTGTATCTAGAAAGATAATGTTCAGGCTGAGGTACCAAAATTCTAGTCCATTCCTCAACTTTTCTGCTATCTACAGGATGAGAATATTTACTTTCTGACACTTGTTTAGTCGGAATAACTTGAAATTTTTGGTGAGGAGTCAGAGTTCTCAGTAAACTGATATGACCCAAAATCACCACAGTAGTTAATTTTGTTTAGTACTAAAACAAAGCCAACCTATGTTATGTATGCTGACTGATCTTGTGCTGAGTGAAAACTATTAAGTGTTTGCTCCTTGAATGGGATTTTTCTCGTATAGCCTTTTATATATGGTTTAATTTGGGGATGACATTTGGATTTGTCATTTTTTGGACAACTGAGTTTATATTGGTATAATTTGTTTCCTTTTGCTTATGCCTGGTTTTCTGGTTCACTTAAATTTTTATGGCCCCATTCTAACAGAAGTAATCTACTCAGAAGACAAGAGATTGTAATTTCTGAAGAATTTCCCTGATTGTTTTATGCTCACAATTTCTTTTTGATTCACCTAAATTACTTCTTGAAGAGTGTTGAGCTCAGGTAGACTAAAGATATGTGGAGAAACATAGGTTTGTTGGCTATCAAAGCCTGGGCCCTAGAACCAGGGCCTAATTAGAATGCTGACTTACTAGATACATATTTTTGGGCAAGTTTCAAACAATAAATAACTTGCTAGCTAGTAGCAAGCTAGTAGTAATAGGATGTATATAAACAATTCCTAAGGTATTTTTATCCATGAATTATATGTTAATGTGAGTGAAACAGGATTATTCCATGGTTCTGTAGTCACTCCCTAGAAAAAATACATTCGGGTAGTTTAGTATCTGTATTAACTCTTCCACGTACTAATACATTACATGTGTTGTCTCTATAACTCGGAGTTTGGCATGAACTGTTTCCTAATGGTCTTTGTTGCAGTTCAAAACAGTGAGTAGATTTTTGTAAAGCCTTGTTTTCATAAAAGTAAGTTAGGAAATCATATGAGCTAGACCAACAAGTTTCTTCCAATAAACATTTTCTTACTGACATTTTAACTATTCAGTATTTATATCTTTATTCATTAATAAGTTAATCTAGCTGCATTTAAAAGTATTATCAGTGATTTTTTCAGCCAGAAATATTAAATGTTGATGTTTTTTCTAATATTAGACTTCTTCTTAAAGAAACATCTATGAAGCTATTAAATGAAAGCTTTATAAAGTACCTAATCATTCCTGAACTATATACATTTTAAATTTTTAATAGGTGACGAAATGACAAAACTGACTCTCTTCTACAATCAGTGAATTTGAAGTGATCTTTCATCTAATTCCATCTTGCTTGTTCTCCTATGAAGTATATCTCTGTATCTGTTGTTAAACTATGATGACATGTCTGTAGCTATCAGAAAGAGAAGCTGGGAAGAACATGTGGCCCAATGGATGGGACAGCCTTTTAATTCTGATGATTATAACATAGCATGTCACCATGGACTAGTAGCTGACAGCTTGCAAGCAAGTATGGAAAAAGATGCAACTGTAAATGTGGACCGCAAAGAGAAGTGTGTTTCACTACCAGACTGCTGTCATGGATCAGACTTGAAAAATTTTCCTGAGAGGCCAATGGGTCACACTTCAATGGAAGTAGATGAAAATGACCGCCACAAAAATGAAGATCAGTTTTTTTCGCTGGAGGCTAGTACAGAAACACTAGTGCATGTGTCTGATGAGGATACTGATTCAGATATATATCCTACTGATAAACAGATTTTGACTACCCAAGGGCATCAAACATCAGACCAACATAACACCAGAGGAGCAGGCTCCTTGGTAAAAACGCTGTCCATCATGGAAACTAACCAAGATTCTTCTAATTCTTGTGGAATGGCTGGTGGAGTTGACTTAACACTGGCAAAAGAAAAGGGGGAGAGAAAAGTTGTTAACGTAGTAAGTAAAAGCCTGGAGCTTTGTAATGAAATAAGCTTAAGTGAAATTAAAGATGCATCTGAAGGAAATACATGTGACTCTTTGCATGTAGAAGATATTGTACCTGATAAGCAGTTGTTTAATTCTGCTTTGATTACCCAGCAAAGGAAAAAATCTGACTTCCCTAAAGATGAACATGAAAGAAACACCTGCAGTATTGTACAAGATAAGTTTTTGCCTAATACTTACACAGACAGAGGACTACCATCATTAAAAGCAGATCCTGGAAGTTGTCTTGTATACCCTCCTCCCTGCCCCAGTGGAATGTCAGCTGAAAATGGCCTGGAGAAGAGTGGTTTCTCAGAACATCAAAACAAAAGTTTTGCAAAGGTCAACTGTGGAGATGGCATGCAGTGTTTACACTTAAAGGAGAGTCTGGCCACCCAAGAACCCACAGACAACCAAGTCAGACTTCGCAAAAGAAAGGTAAGACACATATACAAATTATCTGGCTTTAGAAACTTTGAATTTGCATCGTTTACTATTTTTTGTTATTAAAGAGATATATAAATATGTATTTTTCCCTATGGTAAAGCCATGTAATTCAATAAATATTTTCTTGGGGAAACCATCAAATATGTAAAGATTAAAACATAATTATCTATTTCATTAATTATATTCTCAATAGGTTACAGACATTCTGTTTTATAGAACATTCTGTTTTGTGTGGAACACAGAATCAGTTTCATTTTACTTAGTTGAAGTTAAATAGTCACCAAATAACTTTTAGTTCAAGGTCTATCTCAATAGTGATTGCTAACTTCTAGAAAATCATGACACTTCTTTA
Organism: Condylura cristata; assembly: GCF_000260355.1. NCBI lineage: Eukaryota > Metazoa > Chordata > Mammalia > Eulipotyphla > Talpidae > Condylura > Condylura cristata. The sequence continues at coordinate 15,649,297 of NW_004567115.1, forward strand.
TTTAATAACAATTATTTATGTTTGCCTGTTTCATTTCCCCTGAAAAATGCATATTTGTCATAATAAAAGAGGTCTATAGATCACATATTAAAAAGACCTCTTTGCATAAAAAAAAGATTGTGTACTCCTTTTCCCCAAATATGCCTATTCTATTTTAAATGTCTTGACACATTCAATATTAACACGTATATCAACTTCTTTTTAACTCTTGACTAAAAAGGACTAATAATATGGAAAGCAGTGTAGAGATTCTTTAACAAGCTAAAAATAGACATTCCATATGCTCTATTTATCTCCCTTCTAGGTCTTCTACTCAAAAAATACAAGAACACCAATTTGAAGAGTAATAAGCAGCACCATGTTTATTGCAGCACTATTTGCAATAGTTAAAAACTACAATTATTATTTTTGCCTGATATCACTTTGATAGTTCTATCGGTGCCATTCTCATTGTCCCTAAGAAGTTTCCAAATGAGAGAAATAGGCTTGAAGTGGAGATACATGAGCATGATTTAGCTAGTGAACTCAGTTAAAATTTGTCTTATCTTTAGGATTTCCTCAAAATTCTTCCAACAAGATTGTTGCTGTATAATCATGATGTAAATCCAAGTACAATTTCTTACATGAATCCAGTTTAGCCACTGAAGAAAAAAAAATGTAGATTGGATACTTTTGTGTAACATTAAAACATATTTCCTTGACTTTAGCTTAATATAATATTAATCCATAATTGCAATTCTCCTAACGCAAAACTAATGTTCTTAATTCTGTTCCACTGAGGCTATCTGCAATGAGAAAAAAGAAGAAGTGTTCAGCTCTCTTTGTGGTAAAGAAATCTGGTTTTCATAAACCTTGGTTTTGCTAACAAACTAGATCAGTAACGTGTCATGAGTTAGTTTAAGTGAAGTCAAATACTCTACAGAAAAAGATCAATGTGTTCGTACTATATGCCAACAGAGCATTCTGTGCTTCTGGCAATGTCTTCCTTCCTTATACAAATTGTATTAAAATGTTAATGCTCCATAAAGTTGTTATGATTGGAATGCTTAGGTCACTTTTTCAGAAATTTCTATATATCCTATCAAATCTGTTGGAGGGGATACAATAATGACATAAGAATGTATTAACTGACCTATGACATAGCTCCCCTAAAATAAGACAAATTCTTCGCAACTGCAGACAGACAGAAACATTAAACATTCCAGAAACATATGCTCACCACTTGAACAGTTATATCAATAGGAAGAATGTTGGAAAGAATTTACTCTTGGATAGGTCACTATAGCATGGTCACATTATAAGAGCTGTAATTATATCTCATTTACAAATTCTAACTTAAATATTCTATTTTAAGCATTTCACTACTCTAGAGCATTGTGACATTATCTGGTGGAGCAAGTACTTTGACTATATCAGTCATTTGGGATGCTTCGAAATGAACAGATTAAATATCAAATTTCAGATTGAAGTTTGTTCTAAAAGTATGGTATGTAGATACCTCTTGAAGCAAAATGTGTAAGAATTTTGTTCTAATATCACTGAATGAGTGTGAACATGCCTTCAAATTGGCAATTAGCCATTTTAAAGTTTAGCCAAAAGAAATAATAAAACAAATTCATAAAAAGTTCTATACAGAAATATTTAATTTGTATACTACTGACAAAAAAAGGAGAAATGGCCTGAATTAACATTAGTAAAAAAGTAGTTTAATGACTGCATTCTATAGTATGGAATACCATTCATTCAGTAAAAGGTAGAGTAAAAGCCGTCCACACTGAAATTGAATGATACTCATGAAATAGTGTTCCTGAAAAAAAAAAAAAAAAAAAGGCAGACACACACACACACACATACATATAGCACAGTCTTTTATGATCTATTTGTGTGTATACTTATATATGCTTATTCACATAAGACATAATTCTTATTACAAAGTGAAATAAACTCAAAGATAATACAAAAATGATCTGAACTTTAGCAGACGCCTAATTTCACATTTGAACAAATACCTCCCGTGCCAGTCATAAATGGTGTTGTTTATGCTATAGATTGATTGCCATCACATAAAACTGTGATAGAATTGAATCAGACATATACTATAAACAAAATGAACATATATATATATATATAAATGATATAGGCAGGATTTTAAACCTTATAACTAAGTTAGACTATGCAACATATTGGATAAATAGGTACAACATTATTAATAGAAGTTAGTAGAGTTAAAAGAATAGAAGCAGAAACACTGAATTTTACCCTGAATAATTTTATAAAAGTTATAGAATTATGGTCAAAATGCATAGAATAAATAAAAGTACAAAAGCAAACTAATATTATATATTATATGTGTATATACATATATATAAATTATTTGAAGCATTTTCTGCATGGCACAGTGACACTTGATGTAACTATTATTATTATTTTTATGAAACTGAATAAAATGGTTATAAATATTTTCAAAATACCAATTAGGCTTCCAGTCAACCACTAAACTCCTAGTGCTAGCGCAGCTGATTTAGATAAGCATTTAGAGAGAGATGTTGGCCCCATTTTCACATCTGTAAGGTACTTAAATTCCAGATTCTGCAGACTTTGCTTAATTGTCTGTATCTTGAAAGTCATAGTGACAGTTTAAAGTTTAGAGCAGTGAAATGGAACATAAACCAATACAACTTCAGGACTTTAATTGGTTTATTATATGATGGTCACAAAAGTGAGCTAAATCCTTTATTGACTTTATGAACATGGAATATTTTTGGTCAGGACATACTCGAAGTTCTGTGACATGACTAAAATGAAACACAAACAGAGCTTTTTAAAAATTTATTTATATAATAGTTTATTTTTACATCATTTTGTGCATTTTTCCATCTCAGTTGTAATCCCAATGGGCTTCCCATCACCAAATCACCTGTATGCCATCACCATAGTTCAATGTATTTCTCTCCCCCCACTGTTTCTGATCCCATTTCCCATTACACCCCTGTAAAATGTCTCTGGTATATAGTTGTTCATTAGTATTATTTTCTTGCCTGGTCCATTATACTCCTGTTATGAGTGAAACCATCCAGTATTTTTCCTTTTCTTTCTGGCTTATTTCACTAAGCATGATCTTTTCCAGTTCATCCATGTTGCTGCAAAAAGCATGTGTTTATTTTTTTGGTTGCTGAGTAATATTCCATTGTGTATATGTACCACATCTTTTTAATACAGTCATCTATTTGTGGGCCTTTAGATTGTTTCCATGTCTTTCCAATTATAAATTAAAGCAGCAATAAACATGGGGGTGCAGGTGTCTTTTGGGTAGATACCTAGGAGTGGGATTGCTGGGTCATATGAAAGCTCCATTTTTAGCAGTTTGAGAAACCTTCAAACAGTTTTCCATAGAGGTTGTACTAGTTTGTATCCCCAACGGCAGTCAGGAGAGTTCCTTTTTCTCTGCATCCTCGCCAACATTTGTTGTTGCTAGTTGCTTGAAGATGTGCCATTCTCACTGGGGTGAGGTGGTATCTCATTGTGGTTTTAATTTGCATCTCCCTTATTACAAGTGATGTTGAATATTTTTTCATATGCTTATTGGCCATCTGCATTTCCTCTTTGAAGAAGTGTCTTTTTAGCTCTTCTGCCCATTTTTGATGGCGTTGTTTATTTTTGTTGAGTTTCATCAGTTCTCCGTATATTTTTGTGATCAATCCTTTATCGCTAGTTTTGTGAGAAATTTTTTTTTCCCAATCAGTGGTGGGCTGTCTGTTTATTTTTTGTAATGTCTCTTTTGCTGTACAGAAGATCACTAGCATGATGCAGTCCCACCTATTTATCCTTGCCTTCACTATCAGTGCATAGGGTGCTGTATCTTCAAAGATGTTACTGAAGTGTGCGTCATGTAGATATTTGCTTCCAGGTATTTTATGGTTTCTGACAAACAGAGATTTTAAGAGTGATTCTTAGGATATACTGAAATAGCTCTCTAGAGATAATATACTTTAGCTATAACTTATCATTCCTTGAACTTAAACATCTTGGCAGGCAGTCATTGTTTTGCATGATGTATTTCTTACTTTTCAGTGATATTTCTGACCATTAAGTATAGGTATACATGTTTATTAGGAGCCTCAGTGGGAGAGAATTGTATTTGTATTATAAGAAAATATTGACCTTTTAAGCTAATAATTCCCCTAAATATGCTGATATAAAATGTGATGAAATATGAATTGAAGCCAGCCAAATCAAACAGGATGAGCAGACATTGACAAATGAGATATGGAATATGACCAAAGCTTATAGGTCCTTGGTATGCCTTTGGGGTAAGGCAGCTGGTAAACAGCAATTCTGAGAGACAAATTTCAGAGAGTACTGAAGGAGGGAGACTATCTAAGAAGTGGTCTCTTTAAACCAAATAAGATGTGAAGGTGGAAAATATGTAGTGTAGAGTTGAAGTTTGACTTTTTTAAAGAGCCAGCGTATTTGTTCTTGGTAGTGGTTTACTAATTAAAGAGAGTCAAAAGATATCTTTTCTAGAGACTACTTAAATATTTCCCAAGTTCTTGAATAACATAATAATTGCATAAATGTATAAACATGCTTTATTTACTCACATAAGTCATAATCCATATTACAAGGTGAAATAAACTCCAAAAGATAACACAAAAATAATCTGAACTTTGAGAGGACACCAAATTGAAAATAAACAAAAATTCACATTCCCAAAGTAAATATAAAATATCATATATCTTCTATGCTATAAATGCCTGAATACATGTAGGAGAGTTTTTAATTCAGAGAAGCTAACGTCCACTGATAGGTGACATAAAGAGCATAGTAAACTATGAATCAAAATAGAAATTTAACAGAGATAAAAGGGAAGGGAAAATTACCTGAATAAAAACCAAAAAGATGAGTAAGCCAAAGCCCCAAGCTAATGAAGCAAGGTAGTCTATGAAAACAAGGACTAGTAGAGGAATAGAGTTTGTTATTATGCATCAGTTGACAAAGGGGAAAGGAATGGTAAGCAGGGTAAGACTATGCAACTTAGCAGACAGATTCATAATAATAGTATGATTTCACATAAAAATTACACTAGTTTTAATCCTGTTGAGCACTATTAGAATTGGCAAAGAAAGTGGCAAGATGGCAAGCTGGTGTGTAAGGAGACAACCCTAATCTTTTCCAGCCATATTTTTAGCAGGATTTGTGTTCCATGTGTTCCATGTAAAGTTGGTAGTTTTATGAGTAGATCATCTTGTATTATTAGGCTACAAAAACCATCAAACTACTTCATTCCATTTAGACTAGGCTTTGTTTTATAAACAAATAGAAAGCCAACAACATTTTTGCAGTTATTTTGGTCCCAAAGATTTTATATCATCACAAACATAATTTCCCTAAATCCAACTAGAAATGTAGATATTTAATTATGTGATTAAGAATTACACTAGATGTACTATTTAGTATAACGCATCAGTAATAAATTTTGAGCATTTTCAACTTCCAGGCCCTACTCTGTGTGTTTGGAATATCATCATAAGTCAAATAGCAATTTCTTACAGTGGGAAGCTTAGGGTCCCAGAAATGTTACTGGAGTTCCCAAATAAGGCCTTTGTTTAACTTAACACATAAGGCTAGCAATGAAGGTTGGTGATAGTAGTGACAAAGAGGGAACCTGGGGGGTCGGGAAGAAAGAAAGGAAAACAAAGATAGAGATAAAGACAATGATCTGCTAAAACATGATACCAAGAAAAAAAAAAGTCAGCCAACAAGGGAAAACAATACAAGTTTTGACAAAATGTGGTTTTGTAGCAGGCTACAATCATTTTGTTTCAAATGATGAAGTGCAGAAATTTAAGCAGGAGAAAAAGAATATGAATTTGACTCCAGAGATTACAGAACAAGTAGAGGTCAATTGTTATTATTGTTTCACATGAGTAAATCTGATGACCAGGGCCAAACTTCAGAGATGAATCTCCAGTAGAATAAAGATGATGCCCTCTTAAGTTCATATGTCGAGATCCTCATGCTTTAACTTTGGAGGTACTTTCCCCAATTCCCTCAGCCAAGTTAGTTGCTCAATTCTTTCTACACGCACACAGGATTTGTCTCTCCTATGTTTACTTCAAATTCATTTGATCGGTTTTGCTAACTAAAACACAACTCACTAGGGAGAGTTTCTCTTTTTTTTTTTTTTTTTTAAGATTTCTTTATTTATGCATACAGAGCTGGAGTGCAGGCCAGAAGTGCAGGGGTTGTGAGAGGATTCACCGGAAACAGTGGGGAGCAGAGCAGGCTGGCTAATGGAGTACACTGCTGAGGAGAGCAGCAGGTGGGCCAAGAGAGGTCTGTCATGTGGGTCACCTCTGGGGCAGGGATTGAACTCATGCTGAAGTGGCTTTAACTTCTTAGTGCTGTGCTTTAACATGCTGCACCACCAGGGAGGGCCAAGTTTCTCATTTTTTTTTAAGGATTTTATTTATTTGCACATACAGAACTGGGGTACAGGGCCAGTGAGAGGATTTACCAGAGACATAGTGGTGAGCAGAACAGGCAGACTGAGGAAGTATGCTGCTGAAGGGAGCAGCTAGCAAGACAGGGGAGGTCTGCTGTGCCATGTGGGTCACCTCCCTGGCTGGGGATCAAACTCATGCTGAAGCAACAGTGGGTAGCATCATAGTGCTGCACTTTCACCTGTTGCTCCAGCAGGGAAGGCCCAGTTTCTCAGTTTTGTACCTATAGTATCCAGCTCAGTACTGACAACCTTGTTTATCACTGTTTGGGTGATGAAGGTGTGATTATCCCTGTGACTTCTCTGTCACAGTAAGGGATTTTGTTTTTTCATAAAACAATAAGAGAGTGTCAGGAGTCCATTATAAAAATATAGTAATGAAGTCATATAACTCAAGTCAGTGACCAGATACCCTAGGCTGTAAACCCTAACGTCTTCTCTGTTCATTCTGCTGGTTCCACATTAAACAGGGAGTGAGGAGGAAGGGGGAGAAAGGAACTCTGAAAATCTGAGTTTCTGATGCAAATTTAAGATTAATGTTACCCTTTGTCACACACAAAAAAAATTAACTAATGTAACCTTAGTTATATAGAAATCTGTAAGTAGTAAATGTTATTTAGAATTTACACAGTTTTCATAATGGACAAGGATAAATGTAAGCAAAACTATGAGAATAACATCTGCTTTTAATTTATTCTTTAATTTTACACATGCTTTGTTATAGATACAGGTGTTGTAGTAGAAGTGTGTAGTGCACATGCTTGCTGAAGAATACATAATCAATAACGTTGGGATGTCACTAGTTTGGGAATTCTATAGCTTTTCTGGTTAATGTTGCTTTGAGGCAGTTAGAAGTGGAACAGAAAGGAGATGACAGAAGTAAGAGAGTAAGAAAGTAAAAGACAAATGAGTCTAGGAGATTGAGCAATATTTGTTGAAAGAGTGTCAGACGGTAGTAAATTTCTATTTAATTTCTATTTTGAAAACCACATAAAGTAGGGATATTTGCAGCCAGTTGCTTTTAAGGAAAAAAAAAAAACACTCTGAACCAGGGCAATTAGATCTGTTATTCCAGATATTTTTGAAAAAGTAGTTATGATGTGTGATGGGCCTCTGATCCAAGCTTGGACCCAAACTACAAATTTACATTATTTGTAACAAGAACATTAATATGTTTACATTAACCCTGAATCAGCTTTTATTGGAGCAAAAATTAATACACATTTATGATGTTATTTTAAATAAGTAGTGGTTATTTCAGAGCCAATTGCACATTAGAAGCTATCATAATAGTGAATCTGATTTAGTTTCTTCCTCATGGATTTCTGTTCCTATAAACCAAGACCAACTTATTAATCTTTTAATACCAACAAAACCACCATAGGCTTTGGCTGCCTCTCTCGAAGAAATGCCAGTATCCACAAAAGTTGGAATAACTGGCATAACCTGCATTACAGGACTGGGCCCCTGTTATCTGGACACTAAACACAAGGGTGCCAACTCCTGTTCATTTTTCTGGATCATGTTCTTAGAAATAAACTACTTATACTTTGCTGCCAACACAATCTCTATTCTACAGATAATGTTCTGTCAGGAAAATTATAGTACTACTTTAGAGATTACCTCACAGCCGTCAAAGGAATTATAAGCAAGTAGGTAGGAGCATGCACGCTTACTTTTCTTTCTGTTCCACTTCTACATAGACATAGGCATAAAACTAGTGATTAATGAACTTCTTCCATTTTTTGGGTCTATTTTTTGAGTCAGTGAAACGTCAAAAGGGTTGACTGCTTTGTATCTGCAGTAAAAGTTAACTGAGAGGTCTGTTTTTCTTTTTTTAGTTGAAATGGCACCATTATTTGACCTAAAAACTGAAAGCTTGTTCTGAATTTCAGTTTCCAAACCAAGAGAGTAAGCTATGTTGAAGAGAAAAAGAACTAAATCAAGCTGCATTATTTTAACCTTTATGAGCTTGATATGTACCTGAAAAAAAATGAAACACTTCCTTCCTTATAAGGAGATGGGAACACTAAAGGAGATAGGAAAAGTGATGAAGCTACATAATACACTGTCTAGAACAATCCTTTTTTTTTTTTTTAAAGATTTATTTATTTATTTGTACATACAGAACTGGGGTACAGGCCAGAGGCTAGGGGTGGCGAGAGGCTTCACCAAAGACAGAGTGGGGAACAGAACAGGCAGATGGACGAAGTACACTGCTGAGGGGAGCAGCGGGCGGGTCAGAAGAGGTCTGCCGCGCCATGTGGTCACCTCTGGGGCAGGCGGGAATCGAAAGTGGCTTTAGCTTCTCAGTGCAGTGCTTTGACCCGCTGTGCCACCAGGGAGGGCCAAACAATCCATTTTTAACCAGAAATTTTTGATAGTAAAATAACTGAAGAATTGAAGAGGAGCTTTACCTCAAATTAGTCAAATTCTAGTGTAGAACTTATTAACATACATAGCCAGCCACGGTCATTACTACTTTATTTGGAAACTTCTGGAGTACTGTATGGCCTATGGAATTCTCCCCACCTTATACAATTATTATAATATTATATTATATTATACTGTAGTGCTGTAATCAGACTGAAGTAATTAAACAAGTGAACTCTGCCTGGTTGCAATCCTGCTTCTTTCATTTATTGCTTTCTGATTTGTATGCTGTGTATCAATCATTGCCTTCGTTTGTAAATCTGAAAGTGAGATACCTCACTCTGTTATTAGTAAGATTAACTGAGTATACATATCAATTAAAACAATGGTTGGCACACTGTAAACATCATGTGATTTTGTTGTTAGTAGTAATAGTTGGCTTATTTTGGTAGATTGATCTTGGTACAGATCTGAATGTAAGCTCCACTTTCTGGGGTTAATTGCGAAGATGACAAACAAAATTTGAGAATTTGAGAAGTAAGTGAACTTCCATGGCTACGTTTGCGGTCATTATCATTTTATAGTATAGCTTAGAGTAGTCATTGTCTAAATTAATAATAATAAATAAATAATAGTAAGCTCTTCTCTTCCCCATGTACTTTTCATGTATGGTAAAGAATCACAGTAAGAATCATATCAACAGCTAAGCCTAAAAGAGCTCACACATGAGTTAAGAGCAGTGTTACACATGTATAACATAATATTCAGTGAAACAAATTTCAATAACAATTACTATTAGGATGTAAAGTTATGTAAAGTTAAGTTATAAACCATAGCCACAGTAATGGCTCAACCTAATTCAAGATAGAAAGTACTGAGATCTATGAACTATGGATTGACAGGCAAGGAGATGAATCTCATCCAAATGAGGGATTCAGAGAAGGTTTCACCAAGTGGTACCTTAGCTCAGCTTTGAAGGATGCAAAGAATTCTCATTTGTGAAGAAAAGAATTTCTTTGTGCCTGCTTTAATTATTCTTGAGAAATATAATTTTATTATTTTTTCAATGCACAGATCTTAGGGAGTAACTAAGCAAAATAAGGAAAGACTCCCAAAAAGTCACTACCTATACAAATATTTTTAAATAAGGTTTGTTTTTGGTTTTTTGTTTGTTTGTTTGTTTGTTTTTGTTTTTTACTATCAAAGAAGGATGGTATTTCTTATGCCATAGTTTAGTGAAGCCAAAGCTCCTTTCTGTTTTCAAACTTTGATTTTTAGCAAAGTAATACTGCACACACTTTTTCTAAAATTAATAAATTATCTAGATTTCAGCCTTCTGAAATCTGCATAAATTCTAAACACGTGTATTTTCTCCATGGCTAGTTTTTGATTTGTTAGCAGAAAAGTAAAATGGAAATTTGCTTAGCAACTTGCTTAAAACATTACCAGAAAATATACTAAATAACAAAATGGCTCAACTGTAAAATCATGATGAAATGAGACAATGAGTCTGACTCTCATACTCTCGTCAATTTGTAAGAGTCATGTAGGAAAGGCCATTAGCTGTTTTTTTAAATAATTATGGACAATACTAACAGATGATTTAATAGCATAACAGACTGAAAGTATGAGAAATAAACAAAATGAGAAAATAATTCCTTATTTATTTGATAAAAAAACTAAAAAGCAGCATTTATTGATGTTGTTCATCTTCTGGATATTACATGCGAAACACTGAGTGGAAAATCTTAGTGTTAAGCTCAGTGTTCTATATAACAACCTTCCTCCCCCAACAACATTATTATTTAAATATTATTTTGATTAAATTTTCAATTTAGGCCACAAAATCTAGTAATGATTTTTAAGTGAATTAAATTTCTTAAGGAAATTATGAAGTATATTTCATCCACCCCCTTAGAAGTAATACTAAGAAAAACGTACATGTATAGTACAAAAATAATATATATATATATAATGCACATATACATTAACACATATATCTTTCAATATCTGTAATAATCATGCACAATCACCTGAGATGAAGTGTTTTACTTCCTGTATTAGGTACCATTTTTATTGAGTCTTGGAATACAAGAGGTGACGAATATAAAAACTAGTGGCCATAGGGACATTAACTAGTTGGTTGATTTTGCTCTGCTACTCCATGCTTCCAAAGGAGATATTAAAGGAGACCAGAAGCCATCTCAGCCTCTGTGGTAAATATCTCCGTCCAATGGATCATTCTCTCACCACCCTTCCTTCCATGTCTACACAAAGATACAGGGATGTGGAGTTTATCAGCACAGTTGGCAGTTGCCTACATCAAGAACCAAGCAGCCTAGCTCTTGTGTGCTGAGTAATTAATTCCCACAGTATTTATTTGCCACTCAGTAGCTGGGACTTTAATTTTAAATCCTTTCCTCTATGGCATCCCTTGCATTTTTGTCTTCATTTTGCTGTAAGATTAGTTAGCATGATGTTTAATCTATTCTCTCATTTCATATAACAAAAGCAAGACATTGTTCAGTTGACTAGACAGTTGTAGGCAACATCCTACAAATAAGGGAAGAGAGACAGAGGATTTGCTTTTCATAGGTTCATGGAATGTTCCAGCTGGGAGAGACTTTAAACATTCTTACATTTCACTTCAAATGGAATAATGTGTGTGCTGAGAAGGCCAACGAGCTGTAATTTAGAGTGTTAATAGCGGTATGTTGTGTTACCAATGCAGAGCTGCTGAAAATGCTGAGTTGCATGTTATCATAGAAAAGCTATAATTTAAAAGTAATCAGGCAGAACTGGCCAACACTGAAATGTAACACAAACCTAATATTAAGGTTTTTTTTTTGAACGATGAAGGGAAATGTTTTATCCTTCTACTTCACACATCAGTCCACTCTAAATTACTTTGTGTGGGGTAGGAGGAAGAAAACAACTTTGAGAATTTAACTACTTTTTCAGGTATATGCTGACATAAAGGTAAAATAAATTTTAAAAACTAGAGTGTAAAATGAAGTTTGTTTTTCTCAGCTTCTGCTGGTTTTAGTTTTATAGTGAAAATTTGCCCTTTGCCTAGGCATGGATTTTCTTTTAACTCAACTACTCTGGACTCTTTTCCTATGATCAGTACAGACTTTTGTCATAAATATTATCTCTCCCCACTTAAAGGTTACAAAGTGCTTTCTTTCAGATACCCATGGTGTTTGGGTTGAGGGATGATAAATTTTAAACAAGCTGAAAAGTTTTTCAAACAAGTTACATACCGTGAGCAATCATTAAGAAGACAAAGGGAGAAAGGAAGTTCTCCCTTTGAAGATTTCAGTATACATTTCATGCAAATTTTTCTCTTAACCATACTGGTAAACATATAATGCTATACATTGTTATATTCAAAACTCTCTACAAACAAAAACATGCAAAGTTGTACATCAGCCCAGCCCAGATGATGCAACATATAAATCATTCAATACCTCCTAGTTACAGTATCCTGCATTTCCAACCCTGGCCATTGAGGTAATTTACCTTCTATATAGTGGATAAATGGGCAATGGTAATATTGCTTACAGGAAGCCAGCTGATTGTGAAATTTAATCTCTAATTTTCATATAAATATTTTCATTTTAAAAAAAGCTAAATATGCTCAAGAGATAAGTTTACTGTATTGTTATAATGAATGATTCCTGTGAGCAGCTACCTGATGTTTTGCCTCCAATATTCTTTTCTGAAGTCAGAACAGTAAAATACTAAGGTTGCCTGGTATTGCATAGATTAGCACAACTTGGTGTACATAACGTTGTTTGAGGTAGGGAAGAGTGAGATAGGGAAGGCATGTAAGAACAAGGAGAGCGGAGACCCCAAAAGACATTTGTATATGACTATTTTTTTTTATCAACCTACATTGAAGTAATTTTAAGTCTGTGGTTAATCCTGAAAGACTAAAAGAGTAGTGCAAACATAGCCACGCTGTTATTCTACATAAATGGGAACTGGGTTAATAAAAATGAAAGTCAGTCTCTACTATGAAAAAAATAGAAGTGTATTAATAGAACATAGGAGCCCCTCCTACTAAAAAGAAATATAAAGCCATCATATCATGTTAAATGCCACACAGAAGTGTAGTTCTTAAGGTGAATAATACTTTTCCTGGGGAATTTGTTGGTATATATCTCAAATCAAGTGGTGTTATACTTGACACAGTGTTGTTCTCAATTGTTCCATTTCCACCTTTTAGTAAATTAAGATTATGGAAGAATTATTAACAAATAAGCATACAATTCCCCCTGTGGTGGTGGCTAGATCACTTTAAAACCCCTGTGCCTTGTTAGTCATAATGTATCTCCCCAACTCCTATCCTCATCAGTGAGCACCCATGTTTGAAGGAGAAAGGACTTTACTGACAGATATCACCATTCACCTTGGGAATTGCCTACGTTCAAGATAATGTATTTATTTTCTCCCACCACTACTGCTACAGTTCTTCCTGCAGAGAATTCCATGGGCCAATTTTATAACAGCTTTATAGCTCTAAACTTCTTCCTGTGAAACTTTTGAAACCCAAAAGGCTAAAGAGGTACATGAGTATAAATACCAGTGAATGAATCATATGCAATATGCACAACCCAAATGTACATTACCATTCTTTCACTTAGAAAGTTTTGAAAGCAAAATATCTGTGCAAGCATTGAAAAGTATATTATACCACAGCTCTGTGAATGAAGTCAAAATTGTTTTTAGATTCCTATTGGTACATTTTTTTTTTAAAGATTTATTTATTTGTGCATACAGAACTGGGGTGCAGGCCAGAGGCTCAGGGGCAGTGAGAGGCTTCACCAGAGACAGAGTGGGGAACAGAACAGGCAGATCGACGAAGTACACTGCTGAGGGGAGAGGTGGGCGGGTCAGGAGAGGTCTGCCACACCATGTGGATATCCTCCGGGGCAGGCGGGAATTGAACTCATGCGGAAGCGGCTTTTTAGATTCTCAGTGCTGTGCTTTAACCCACTGTGCCACCAGGGAGGGCCCCTATTGGTACATTTTTATACAGACCTCTACTATAGTTCTAGATGTTTCAGATGAAAATTTTGAGATTCGGAATTCACATCAGAAACACTGTAGAAATGTACCCACAGTTTAGCTAGAATTAGTAATTATGAAATTAGTAGTTAGATATCTCATAATTAGTTTAGAAAACAATAACTCAACATCCTCAGTAGTTCTCCTCCCAATCCCATTAATCTTTCCATCTCTCATTCAAATCACTGCATCATTTTTTACTCCAGTCCTAATCCCCTCTAATCCATTCTTTGTACAACAGCCCAAATTATTCTTTTATAATGCAAACCTACCCTTCCTCCATACCTTTTCTAGGACAGACACAACAGGACCCTCTTTATCTGTATTGTCTCCTTTGTAAGACTCACATGTGCTTCTCATCTCACATTTCACGGCCACATTAAACTACTTGTAGTCACCTGAATTCATCATACTGTCTCACGCAGAAAGCTCCCCCACAACCCGTCATCCTGCTTTGTCATTTTTAGTTTTTGCTTACATTTCACTTCTCTCATTGTCTTTTCTGAAACTCTCATATGATTTTAGACCTACTTCCTGTAACCCCCTGAACATACCATAGCATAAAGTTTATCACACTGTCTTGGAATCACCTTTTCAGTTTTTTACAATGTAGTGGTTGAATTGTGGTCCCCTTAAAGTTAGGTGCACATCCCAGCTCCTGATGCCTGAGGATGTAACCGTACTTAGAAAAATGTACTTTGAAGATGCAAGTTAAGGATCTGAAGATAGCATCATCCTGAATGACCTCGATTAACCATAAATTCAATATCAGTTGTCTTTATGAAAGACAATAGAGGAGAAGAGAGAAACGCAAAGGAGAAGGCCATGGAAGATGGGGGCAGAAATTAGTTATTCAGCCGCCAGTCAAGGAACACATGGAGGCCCGTAAAACTAGGAAAGGCAAAGAAGGATTTCCTCCAGTGGCTCCCAAAAGACCAAGTTCTAGACACACTTTGATTTCTGAGCTGTCAAACTGGAGGAGAAAACATTTCTGCTTTCTACAGCACTAAGATTGTGGTAATTTCTTAAAACAGCCTCAGTAGTTTGTTATATTTGAAACTAAATTTTCAGAAGACAGGGACTAGCATACTAATTGTTTTTTATTATCTCTGAATGCCCACCATATAACTGGCATGCATTGCACACAGATTCCACTTCTGTTGGTACATATTTATAAAGACCTAGAGTTCTGAGAGTTGAACGAAGAGTGTAAGTGTTGAGTGAAGACCAGCATAGCATTTCAGGAGTTATCAATTGCCAGTTAAATCACTTAATCACCAAAGGTTGTATTTCTCATCTTTAATTACACCTGATAGCTTTTAGAAATTTGTTTAAAAAAAAAGTAACTGTAAACATTAGCTCATACTATACAGTCATTTCTACATAAAAAAATACCATTTTTTTGCCTAAGAGATAGAATGCTTTTCATAACTCAGCATAAAGTCAAAATTCCTAACTCATTGCTAATATTTCACTTAAAAAAAAATTCCTCCAGGAAGACAGTATTGGTTTATCAGCAACCTAAAATATTCTTTGATGGCTTAGTTACCTAGGGCTTCTATAGCAAAATACTTCAAACTGCAGACCTAACCATCAGAAGTTTATTATTACAGAAATTTGAAATAAAGTGTCGGTAGAGTTTGTTCCTTCTGTTAGCTATGATGGACAATCTTTTCCATGGTCTCTCCTAGCCTCTGGTAATTTGCTGATAATCATTAACATTCCTTGGCTTGTAGGCACATCACACTACTTTCTGCTTCCTTTTCACATGAGGTGTGTGTGCTTGACCCTCTTTATTTGACAACACTCATTGGAGTGGAGACTCCCCTACTACACTGTATGACTGCCTCGATTTTCTTTTAAACGATTTATTTATTTATACAGAACCACGGTACAGGCCAGAGATGCGGAGGGTGAGAGGATTCACCAGAGACAGAGTGGAGACAGAACAGGCAGACTGACGAAGTACACTGCTGAGGGGAGCAGCGGGCAGGTCAGGAGAGGTCTGCCATGCCACGTGGATCTCCTCCGGGGCAGGCAGGGATTGAACTCATGCAGAAGTGGCCTTAAGCTTCTTAGTGCAGTGCTTTAACCTGCTGTGACACCACGGAAGGCCCGACTGCCTCGATTTTCAAAAATATATTTTGGGGACTTGGTGGGGAGACACATTTCAACCCTTAACAACTGTTTATATCATGGTAAACACTATTTGATATAATAAATTAGAGCAATGGACTGACACATTTTCTATTGGCAAAACTTCCTTTCAGTAGGCTTTAATATTTTCATATTAGCTCAAAAATTCTCCCTTGTACCTCTTGCTTATTATTTATATATTTTAAGTATTTGTATTTGCCTTCATAAATAGGGCTGCTAAATGAAAAGTTTATTTTCTATTTATTGATTTAACAAGTTTAAATAGTATTTATTATCTTTCTATTTCAGAAGTTTAGAAAGTTTGCACTTAATCTCTTGTTCCAATCTCTTCCCTCTACTTTGGCTCCTAAATTTTGTTAGTCATATTTTTATATTTTCAAGATTTTAACATTTAAATTCTATATTGACAATGATTAGCCACTACTTGATTCGTATTTAGACTAATTATAAAATGCAGTAACCATAAGAGACTTTTATATATGTGAATATTCACTGCAGAACAAAACAAAATTGAATCCACAAAGAAGCAGTAAAAAGGGGGCCTAACTTTATACTACATTTCTATTGTCTGTGTTATGTATCTTTCTTGTAGTCATCGTCTTTTTTGTCCCTTATGTTCTTATTTTCCTGAAGTATCTTCTTGAATAGCTTCCTAGAGTTATATTTATCTTTTAGGTTCTTATATATTCATATAGGTCACTATTTGACCATATTTTAATTAATACTTAAATAGGCTTACATTTAGATTCATTTTTTCCTCCTTGAGAAATTTGATGTTATTTATTAATTATTTTGGTAATCTGTTCATGTTTAATAGGTGTAATAATTTCTGAAATCTCCCTAAGAATAGTAATTATATGGTATTTTGTATGGATCTAATGGTTCACTTACAACACTTTTTATCTCTATTATCTGATTATTGAGTCCATCCTTACTGAGTGTTAAAAATTTGCAGAGCCCAACAATTAAGAAAGAAAAAAGATGCAAAGATTATCACCACTTTTATCATTTAGAGGCCATCACTATTACTATCTGATCTAATTAGCTTTAGTCTTTAAAAGAGGTTTTAAATGTTTTGTTGTTAACTGAATACTTTTATGCAGTGGTCTGCTTCTCTTTTATTGATTTTTCTTAAGGTTTCAGTGGTCTTGCTTCACCTTTCCTATTTATGACTAAGGAAAATTGTTTAGACTAGGTAAATGGTGTGTGATTTCTCTGTCATATATATATATATGCTGCCCGTCTTCACTGTATCCACATGCTCAAGTCAGCATGGCCAAGAGTTTTCTTCTATTCTACCTCATTCTACACAGAAAACATCCTAAGAAAACATCCCCCATACCTCCCTGGTGGCGCAGCGGGTTGAGGCACAGCACTGAGAAGCTAAAGCCACTTCCGCATGAGTTTGATCCCCGCCTGCCCCCGAGGTGACCACATGGCGCGGCAGACCTCTCCTGACCCGTCCGCTGCTCCCCTCAGCAGTGTACTTCGTCAATCTGCCTGTTCTGTTCCCCACTCTGTCTCTGGTGAAGCCTCTCACCGCCCCTGAGCCTCTGGCCTATAGCCCAGTTCTGTATGAACACCGCATGAGTTCGATTCCCGCCTGTCCCAGAGGAGATCCACATGACATGGCAGACTTCTCCTGACCTGCCCGCTGCTCCCCTCAGCAGTGTACATTGTTGATCTACCTGTTCTGCTCCCCACTCTGTCTCTGGTGAATCCTCTCACCTTCCACATCTCTGGCCTTTACCCCAGTTCTATATGAATAAATAAATAAATTTTTAAAGAAAAAAAGAAATGCTCTACAAATCCATTTTCCCTGGCCTCTCTTGGGCTTTTAAAGCCCCTTAGTACCCGTCTACTTGGCAAGTTCATATACCTATTTGCCTCACTCCAGCATTTCTCTTTTAACGGTTTCAAACTCAATGTCACTTTAAGTCCCCAATGCTACATCTTCCTCCACTCCTTGAAAATGCCTTCTTTTCTGAGGAAAGAAGTAAAATGAATGAAGGCTAATCTATTTTCCTCATCTTATTAGAAGATGAACCTAATGAAACCTTGATTTGGTGTTACTGTATGCTTACTTAGTATACAGATTGTTTTTCCTGTGTTGCATCCAGGACCAATATCAGATAGTGACAAATAGTATATTGCCTTGTAGGTGGGTGGATACATGGATGGATAGAAACCTTGTAGCCAAGAGTCACAAGTAACTACATAAATGTCTCCATTTTCAGCAAGGTTAATGTACTACAAAAGCATACCTGTCCTTCTATGTGTATAGAAGGCATGAGTATTCACCCATGCTCTTTTATCAAATGCCCTTAAAGGTGATATTGTTAATCTTTTGATTTCACATACAAGAAGGGATATGTCCAATTGGGAATTATGGTAGGTTGAATGTACATTTTTTTTGTTTTTTGTTTTTTGTTTTTTGATTTTTGTTTTATAGGAAGGAACTGTAGGTTTTTTTGTTTTTTTTTTTTAAGATTTATTTACTTGTGCATACAGAACTGGGGTACAGGCCAGAGGCTCGGGGCGGTGAGAGGCTTCACCAGAGACAGAGTGGGAAACAGAACAGGCAGATAGACGAAGTACACTGCTGAGGGGAGCAGCGGGCGGGTCAGGAGAGGTGGTCACCTCCGGGGCAGGCGGGTATCGAACTCATGTGGAAGCGGCTTTAGATTCTCAGTGCTGTGCTTTAACCCGCTGCACCACCAGGGAGGGCCTGAATGTACATGTTTTTAATTCATCTAATTATTATCTTGCTAATTTACCATATACCTTTTGGACATTACATTGTCAGATAATGAAAGATGACTAAGTTACAGTCATGGTCCCCAAGAAACGCAAAACCTTTGAAGGAAAACTTTTCATAACTCTTCATTGACATAGGGGCCATACATCCTGGTTAATCTAGCCACTCTGGTTTTATGCCTGTTGTTCCCATGCCCTGCCTGCTAAGCTCCCTCTTTGCCTTGCTAATGTACCTAATTTAGGCAACAAATTACATGGTTGAGTGATATATGAAAAAGTATTGGTTCATGAATGTGTATGTGAAAATTAAGTGTGCTTTTTCTGCTCTACTAAATCTAAATTTCTTGAAGGTATATAAAAATGATCGTGGAATTAAAGTATATTTTACTATTTTGAAAACCTTATTCCAAAATTTTTAATAGATAAGATTTTTGAGTAACTGATATGTTTATTATAACCAACATGAAAAATAAAGCTACTGTAGCTAGATGCTCACAGAGATCTATGAAAAAGTTAATATTCATAAAAAAATATTAATTGGGTTTCTGAAGCAACAGGAAAATAATTTAGTCTATTGAAATTTCAGGAAGTCTGAAATACTTATTTTTAAATGAGTATAAGTCCTCCATCACAATTTACCACTGTGCTTCTTTTTGGTTCAAGAGGCAACATCACTCTGTTTATTCCCTGAGAAGTGGTTAATGCACTACTGAGAATTCATTATCTGATGGACATTTCTACACCCTACATCTCATATTCAATGGACAACTGATTATGAAATGATGACTCAAACATATGGAAATTACAGAAACTAAAATATTGAAGGAAATAAAGAGAGTTTAGATTATTTCTTTTTTTTTAAAGAGTTGGCATAATTTCACTCATGGCTATTTTTCCAAAATGATGTCCTAAACTCTTTCACATCAAAGATTCAGCTTTTATCGACACATACATAATATTTGTGATCACTGACCTCATCTGTACATAACTTATTTTTCTAAAGAGTTGAATAGCAGCCCTCAGGTTTTTATTTCACACAATTGATCTCAGAGTGCAAATACCTCAAGACTTTCCCCATCTTTGGAAGAGATTTTGTGGTTATGGTTATATCTTTCTTTTCTTTGTGAAACTACTGCTGTTTAAAATCTTTATTATCTCTGGTTGGTCTTCATAATAGGGCCTTTTATTTGCATTATTTCTTTAATTATTCACTAAGTAAGTCCAAAAATCTCCATGACTTCTGAGCACATGCTAAGGATAACAGGAAATTCATTTTTAACCACTATTTTTTAGCCAAAGACTTGATAGGAAAGATGGATTTTGCTGTGCCCTCAAAATCAGAAGACTAAATATATTTTGAACCAAAATTGAAAATCAGGATTTTCTCCAGAGTAATTTTTTCAGAAATAAACTTTAATTATTAAAATATCTGTACTATATTATAGAAAATACCTTTTTAAAAGTCTGTTCTAAAAGCAGATTTAATCCTGACATAACATGTGTAAGACAAGAAAGGAAAATGAGTTACAAGTATTAAGAAATATAGTACTTTTTAGATAAAAATTATAATTAGGTCTTTATCTCTAAAAATAACAATGTCGGCCCTCCCTGGTGGCATAGTGGGTTAAAGCACAGCACTGAGAATCTAAAGCCACTTCCGCATGAGTTCGATTCTTACCTGCCCCGGAGTTGACCACATGGTGCGGCAGACCTCTCCTGACCCGCCCACTGCTCCTCTCAGCAGTGTACTTCGTCCATCTGCCTGTTCTGTTCCCCACTCTGTCTCTGGTAAAGCCTCTCACCGCCCCTGAGCCTCTGGCCTGTACCCCAGTTCTGTATGCATGAATAAATAAAAAAAAAAACTAAAAAAAAAAATAACAATGTCAATTACTTTGCCATCAAAATAGATTCTCACTCAATTATTAATACTTGTACTTCAATTTGATGTTAAATAACAGGGAAATTAGTGACCAAATTAAAAAAAAAAAAAAACAAGAAAAGAATTAGGAAATTAAGTAAAGAATTAGGAATTTATTCTCAGTAAATCAGATAGCCAAAATTTCACAAATATGCTCCAGAATGGTAATACTGTATCTGATCTTGTCTCTTATGTCATAACAGAAAGATCATAGAATCTTGGAAGAAATGTTCTGGTTGCAGTTGGGAATTCAGGGCATACCTGGGATCCAGGGCAAGTCCAACTTCTCCTAAACTTGTTTCTTCAAGGTGTGGGAGGTTGAAGTAGGTCCATCCAGCTTTTCGCTTTTCTAATTCCCACACACTTATTAATTACTAATTTGTGTCTGTGTCCCACTGTAGGGGTTTTCTGTTGTCAGTATTTACACTCAGGCATGAGAATGTCTTTGTCACACACACAACCTGTCACTGCAACTGACTGAAAAGTTACAGTCGTGTCACTAAAAAAGAACAACAAAATTTCTTCTCTAAAAAACGTCTTCCTCTTCCATATGGACTGTTTACGCATCAATTCCTTCTTAAAAACTATATATATATATATTTTTTTTTATTGAGGTATCATGTTGGTTATAACACTGTGTATGATTTAGGGGTACAGGTTCACACTTCTTCAGACATGTGTTACCACATCACACCTACCACCAAGGCCACCACAGGACATCAGGCCCCTCCCACTTTTGCTCAGGACATCAGGCCCCACCCACCTTTGCTCAGGACATCAGGCCCCACCCACTTTTGCTCAAGACATCAAGCCCCTCTATTTTTGCTCTCTACTTTCTCTGTTCCCCTCTGAGAGCCTCAATTCTGTCAGATTTTTAGGTTTCCTTTGGTTTAGTTTTGCTATTCCTTTCACTGTTTTGTTTTGTTTCTACATGTCACTGTATGTCTTAGGGTGCTTAAGCTGCAGTATCAAAATGCCAAATATTGGCTTCCCGCTCCCAACTTTCCAACATTTTTTTTTTCCCCCAACATAGAAGCCTAAAATAAAGATGCCAGAATGTCTGATTTCTGATGAAGACTCTCCTGGCTTGCAGATAGCCATCCTCTTTCTGTCCTCACACGGATATTATAAGCACATTAATTCCATCATGGGTCCTCCACCCTCATGATTTCATCTAAACCTAATTACTTCCCAAAGTCTCCATCCCCTCATACCATCCTGTTAGAGCTATGAACTTGGAGGAACAAAATAATTAGCCTAGGGCAGTCTCTCTCTTGGTGTGTTACCCCATACTCAGTTGCTCCTCATCAATAGTGTGACTTTTGGTGGTTCTGTACTTCGTTCATATTTGTCTCTTCATTTATGTTAAGGTAAAGAGAAGTTTTTATTTGTTTCCCTTACTTCTACTACGACTAGCATTTAGGCAGTAGGTGAATATTTCTTGATAGGCTGATAGAGTGAAATGTTCTGCAAAAAAATAGAAAGTTAATAAATGTATCAGCGCTATGTATTTAGCATTCAGCTGTGATACTCTCATTAAACCCATCAGTGTGGTATAACACAATTTAAATATTTAATATTCCATTTTTTTATGAATAGGAAATTGCCCTGATTTAACAAAAAACATAGGTCTGTTTAAGACAACCTCCTTCCCTGACAAATATAGTCAGGGGATGTTTCTCCCCAATTATGCATGACCCAGTCATCCATTAGGGGGTTTCAGCTTTGTCCTAGGAGACTGATGCTAAAGGTTTCTAGGGACACAAGCCAAGTCTAACAGTGTGTAAAAAATTTCCAAAGATTCATGGTCATTGATTCAAGATATTTAATGAATTCCTAAGCAAGCATATGAGTTAATTTCAGACTGTTTAGAGTAAGCTATAAAAAAAACTAAACATTGAATAAAAACATAAATATTTCCATTAAATTTCCATCTTCTCACTCTCTTACTCATTACCCTCTCTTCAAAAATGAACAATTGCTTCCTTCATTCAGTATATGTATGTACATATACATGCATGTAAGTCTGTAGTGAGAACAGTGTTAGTTTCTTCTGGAAGGAGATTCGGATTCCTAAGGTGAAGGACACTACTCTCAGTCTCTCAACCATTCCCTGGGAAAGTTAAAAATAAGTCCTGCTGAAAAAATAAGTTGGCACTTGTTATTTGAGAAAATTGCTTTATTCCAGGAACTGCCTCATGTAGCAGAAATTTATTTACCATCTGTGTGGACTTTAAAAATTTTCCATCTTAACTGATACACAACTGAAATAGAAACAGACTTTCCGTGCGTAGGTTTTCCACAGGCCTCACTTTTTTAAAGGGTGTTAGCCTAAGAACTTTTGGGATTTTTGTGGTCCCCAGAGTAAGAGAACTCCATGACTGCCCTTTAACCCTGAGATCTTCAGGGGAAGGGCTCCAGACTGATGTCACTCCTTATGGTGGGGACTCAACTTCAGGGTGGGGTAGAAAGAAGGGTGGAAGTAGAAACGGGGAGAGGAACTGCCAGAGAGCTTTCTTTCAGGGAGTTTGCTGAAAAGCATTCTTTATTTTAAAGGTCCATTAGAATAGTTACCTAGCACATAATATTCACAAATAATAAAAAATAAAATACCTTGGGCAATATGTTAATGTTTGAATGGCTTTTAAGTTATGTAGTCATATGAAAAAAAAAAAAGTGCTCTCCTTTATTTTCTACTGTATCAAAGGATTATTCGCATGTTTTATTAAATTCTTCCACAAGAGGAAGTAACTTTGTTCACTGAGAGAATATAGTGAGGTTGAATGGATGGCTGAGCACAAGTGGATTTATTGTTAGGCAGAATTTTCTATAAACTAGAGAGAAATTAAAGGAATCTAATCACACTTTTTATAAAAGTAAGCTTCCCTGCCTAGAATTTGTCCTGAAAAAATAGAGCAAATTCTACTCAACTTGGAAGAAATAGATGATTTCAACCTCTTATAAAATTTTCCAGAGAATAGGAAGTAATGGGAAGTAATGGTTAATTAATTAAAAGCCCTCCCTGGTAGTACAGTGGGTGACAGCACCACACTATGTACTATAAATGCAAACTATAAACTTTCCAGTCTGCAGCCACTTCAGCACAAGTTCTATCCCAGCCAGAGTAGTGACCCACATGGTGTGGCAGACCTCTCCCGTCTGGCCCTCTGTTCCCCCCAGCAGTGTATTTCACCCTCTGTTCCCCCCAGCAGTGTATTTCACCAATCTGCCTGTTCTGCTCCACACTCTGTCTCTGGTAAATCCTTTCATCCCTACACCTCTGGTCTCTACCCCATTTCTGTATGCATAAATAAATAAAACTTCAAAAAAACTAAAATTAAGAAAATAGGAACAGATTAGAATTATTTTTAACTAAACAAAGTTATATCTATGAAAAAACAGACAAACATAAAGCCTATAGCAAACAGCATTCACAGGAGTTTTGCCTCTTCAGTTTTACATTGGAGATCTACACTAAAGAGAGGAAGGTGAGGCAATAAGAGCCTAAGAATCATCTTTTTTGCAGATGATGCTATGCAAAGAAAACAGAAAAATCATCAAATTATTAGAAATATTAAGAGCTTAGCAATCCCACAAAACTGAAAAGTTTATAGTTTGCATTTACCATCTATGAACTTAGCAAGAAGTATGTTACCAAAAAGTAAATAGGTTTTGTAAATTTGCAAGTTAATGCCTTATACAGAATATTATAAAATGGTATCAAAAGACACTAAGGAATATCTAAATTAATAGAGGAATCTATCATACAAATAGAAAATTCCAGTGGTATATAGCTAACAGTGCTCACAAAATGGGCTTATAGTTCTTCTGCAATTAAAATAAAAGTTCCAACAACGTTTTTGTGAAATTTAAGAAGCTGTTTGATTCTGAACTATATGGACAGAATAAAACTTGAAGAAGTAGCACAAGGTAGAAGGACTGGCCATCCAACTGTGAAAAAAAAGTTAAAGATGCTGAACTAATGTAATTCGATATTTATGAGAAAATAGACAAATTATCCAATGGAACAAAAAAGAAAGACCAGAAAATCCCCATGTAGATAAAACCTCAACGTATAATAGAGATGCCCTTAAGAGAAAGCATACTGATAACTGAAAAACTGGTTATCTATGTGGATAAGAATAAAATTAAATACATCTCTTATCCCCCATTCTCTCTCTCACACACACAGATACAATTCTAGAGGATTAGATTATTTAAATATTAGAAGAAAACTTAAACTATTTTAGATGAAAACATAAATGGGTAAATTTATGGCCTTAAAGTTGAATAAGGAGTTGATAAGAGAACACTAGCTAAGTTAGAAAATATGGTTATATTTAATCTGTTAAAACTTACAACGGATTAGGGCCCTCCCTGGTGGCACAGTGGGTTAAAGCACAGCACTAGGAA
The DNA here is from genome assembly GCF_000260355.1 of Condylura cristata. Taxonomy (NCBI): domain Eukaryota; kingdom Metazoa; phylum Chordata; class Mammalia; order Eulipotyphla; family Talpidae; genus Condylura; species Condylura cristata. The sequence continues at coordinate 15,674,490 of NW_004567115.1, forward strand.
GTTAAAGTCACTTCCACATGAGTTCAAACCCTGCCTGCCCCAAAGGTGACCCACGTGGCTCAACAGACTTTTCAGAAATGGGGTCTCTATCCTGACCAACCTTCTGCTTCCCTCAGCAGTGTACTTCACCAATCGGCCTGTTCTGCTGGTCTCTGGTAAATCCTCTCACCACCCCTGCAGCTCTAGCCTGCACCCCACCCAGGTTCTTTATTGCATAAGTAAATAAATCTTAAAAAAAAAAAAAAAGATTAAAAAATTCAAAATTTGCTTTCAAATTAGAAAATGTTCTAAATGATA
>NW_004567115.1:15674886-15784632 GCF_000260355.1 Condylura cristata
TTTTTTTTTTTTTTTTTTTTTTTTTTGTTAAGCAAGGGTATAAAAAAACAGCCAAAAATCTTAGCAGAATGGAAGTGGGTAAGGCTGAGGTAGGAGAGGAACATGCAATTTGACTTAAATAATGATTAAGTGAGTGTGATGTTTCAATTCTAGGATGAGGTGGTAGAGTCAGAGGAGACCATTGAGATACTTATATTTCTGGGACACAAGCTTCAATCATCATTTGGTGTTTTAATATACAATGTAGAGAAATGCTAAATGTGATCACGAATACAAATGTGCTTTAGCGTAGAGGGATTTTTGTTGTTGTGTTTTAAATTCTTGCTTTTGTTGCTTATTTTCCTTAATTAGATTGCACTCTGCTCAAAGGCAAAATTATGACTTAGAATTCTAAGGAATGCTTGGGAATAGGACACATAAATGCATTAAGTTGAAGAAAAAGTGTCTGATTAGTGTTAGTTTGTATATGGTGCTTTTATGTCTAAAACACATATAAGTCTAGAACACATATCATCCTGCACACTTTATAGCCTCCAAAAAAGGAAGATAGAGACCCCATTTCTGAGGCACTAAGACATTTAGGAAGCTTTTTCCCCTTTCTTCCACAAAATCTAGCTGCACCTTTATGAGTTGCCCCAAGATCTTAGTCAGCCCATACTTTGACTGTGGGGAACACCTTTCACCATATTCAGATCTCATCTCTCTTTCTCTTTCTCTCTCTCAGATCTCATCTGTGTGTGTGTCTGTCTGTCTGTCTGTCTCTGTCTCTTTAATTTCTCTGGCTCTTTAGTTTCTATCTTTCATATAACTCCATATCCTGCAGAGAAAGAAGAGTTTAGTTCCATTGTCTCCTTCTAGCTTCTCTTCCATGTCCCCACAAATAGAACTGTCACTCCAGTCCCAGCTGGCCCTTTTTCCTAACACACAGCTCTCTGGGGAAGAGTTGATAATCCCGGTCTTTAAAGACATAGGTCCTGGGAATCCAGCAAAATGTCAGGTTTCTGTTTCCTCATCAGAGAATAAGAAGCCAAAAAAAATAACTTTCAGTAGTTATTAGGACAACTCTGCTTCCTCATGACCAGAATTGACCAGTCCCAATTTGGAGACAACCAGGCATATGCACGTGCACGTGTGTGTGTGTGAGTGTGTGTGAGAGAGAGCAAGAGAGCATATATGTGTGCACACTGACACACACACACACAAAACCTCTTTTCTCTACTCTATGTGAAATACTTACTAGATTGACTATTTTAACAGATTTACTCCAAAGAAATAGTTTTCCTAACTAATTGCCAGTAAACTTAAAGTTTTTTTTTTCCATAAACAACTCTCAATGACAAATCAATGCAAAATACAAATTGATAAATATCGACATATTTGGGCTAAATATCAACATATTTATAGTTTTGTTTTGTTTTGTTTTGTTTTGTTTTATCGTAGGAATAGATCCGAAGAAACGAATCCACACCCTATCAGGCCAGATTTTTAAAACATTCCCTTTCCGTGATTATTCTTGTTTCTTTACACACAGAGGTCAGAATCACCCCCAAGTAGTTTTGTTTTGCAATTAATGTAAGTCTGAAACCTGTGTTTGCAATCAAGGCCCGAAGTCCAAAGATTACATTCCCACAAAACGGCATGCTGCATACATCCTCAATCAAATCAAGTTACCATTCTAAATAGCAGTCCTTTATGAAGTGTGGTTTTTTTTTTTTTTTTGAATGTTGGTGACCAGATAATAAGTATTTATCTCCTTTCTTGTTTTAAAAATACATAAAGGTTGTCTTAGATAGCCAAGATACTTCAATCCACTAATGTCAGATAGAGGTTTTCTTTGATGACAAAGAAAAAAGGCCATTTACTTCTAATCTATGTTTATTCTTTACAGTAATAATACATTTGCATCATAATGAGTGGTAGCAAAACCATAAGTTTACAGCAGCTCTAGAGGAAGCAGCTGCTGCAACTAAATATCTGTGTTCAATGCTGTTCTCTGAAGACTTTGGGTCAGAGACTGAGCCTCAATGTATTATAAAGATACTTTTATTACAACCCTGTTCACTTCTTCTGTTTTTAAGATATTATAATGAGATGTCAAGAACAGACACACTTGTAATAAGAACAAGTTATCAAGAACAAGAATGGCACAGGTGTTTTATTCCTGTTGTTCAGATCAGATTTCCAACTTAGTTATGAAAATACAGTTCCTAGGTAGACTCAGGAATTTTCAATTATCCTTGGCAGATAGATATATCAGTAGATAGATAGATATGTTACTATAGATTACAGAGTGAAATGAACTCTGAGAAATTGGTACTTTTTTTTAAAGGTTTATTTATTTATGCATACAGAACTGGGGTACAGGCCAAGTTACAGGGGCAGTGAGAGGACTCACCATAGCCAGAGTAGGGAGCCAAACAAACAGATCAATGAAGTTCACTGCTGAGAGGAGCCTCAGGTGAAGCAGGATCGGTCTGCTTGTTTTGTGAATCACCTCCTGGTAGGGGATCGAACTTGCACCAAAGCGGCCACAGCCAGTTTCCTAGTGCTGCGCTTTAAGCCACTGCACAACCAGGGAGGGCCCGGAATTGGTACATTTTTGACAAAAATTATCTTGAAAAGACTTGGATAAAATTCGTATGGACTAATTTGAAAATCCATTTGTTGAATGATGAAACCTATGTGTCTCATGAGGTTACAGAAGTAGGTTTGCACTTTTCTAGGAAAGAGCCAGAGGAAACAGAGTCTCACTCTGCATTTTCTGTCCATTAATGTGACATCCCCGCTGGTAGTACAGATAGGAGGAGTGTGGGGAAAAAGCAAAGGGCCTGTAACCAGACTTTCTTTGCATCATTGCTAAGATAAAAATGAGGCTCAAAAGATAGCTTTCTACGTCATACCAAATAGCACAGAAAACCTAATACTTAAATATAAAAATAAGAATGATATGATAAATACACAACACAGAAAGTGGATCCTGGAGCTACTCCAGCTGCTCTGTGTGCACTACCCTGGAATGGCCTACAAACCAAAAGCTGAATCCTATATTTGGTTTTCGTGTTTGTCTTAAAAGCAGAAATCCTCTTCAGATTTCCCCTGCTTAGCAAAACCAGGTACTGCCATAGGTCTTTTGTAACCTGGCCATTCAAAGAAACCTTGGAAAGTGGGGTATTTCTGAATATCGACTTTTATATAAGTAAGAAAGATACTGTGAAGTGACCTGAATATTGACTTTTATATGAGTAAGATAGACACTGGGAAGTGACAGAAAGAATGCTGGCAGCAGAGAAGAGAGAAGGGGCTCTTAGTTCTAGCACTAACTAGTTCTGTGATCACACGTGAAGAAGGTATCAAACTGCTCTCCAAACTGTGCAAAGGAAGGCAAATCTTTCCCAGTGAACTTATTTTGATCCAAGCCATCATCTCCCCAAATATCTTTATATCCCTTCCTTCTCAGAACTTTATACTCCCACAGCTGTGTTCTCAGACCTTTAGAGTAACACTAATTACCTTCAACTGTATTTATAATTTCACTGTGTTTCTAACCCTATAAGATCCTCCAAGGTGGAGGATTTTGGTACCTTCGCAAGTCCAGCCACAATTAGGTCTAAATAATGATGACAAATGTATAGAGGCATAGAACATTTAAGAGCTTGTGGAACATGGTTATAGAAATCTAATCATACAACCAACATTCAGTGAGTTTTTATCATAAACAAGGAAGATATTTCTCAAAAAGTTGCAGGAGGAAAAAAAGTTGCTAGAAAAAAATACAGCCCTTTAAATACCATGAGGCAATTAAATTAATAAGCCTTTTTAGAGACAAGTGACTACAAGGGAGCATATTTTAAAAGCCAGCAAGTGATACAGTATGTATCAGGGCAGACACCCTCACCGACGACTGGAATGCATTTGGTGCTGCGTTCAACTATTCTTTATGAGTGTCCAGCACATTCTGTGCACTGCCCTAGATGCCCCAGATGCTGACCTTGTGGCAGTGAGAAGAATCATCTGGGGAAGTTTCAGGGGTGGGGGGCTGTATGAAGTGATTTCAATTTAATTGAACTCTTGGAGGTTGAGAAATAACAGAGAGGAATCAGGATGGCATTCCAGTCCCATGCAGACCAAGCCTACTGGGTGATGGGAGGGGAATTCCTCCTACTCATGAACTAATAAAAAGAGTTGTGCACAAAAATCTTTTTATAGAGTAGGCTATGTGACATTTGTATCCTTCTAGTTTTATTATGCTTATTCACAGGAAGCAGTTTTTCCATAACATTTCCCTTTTCAAAAAATCAAAGAGGTCACTATTTAGACCGGATGGGAAAGGGAAAATCCTAAGAGCAATCCTACAGACAATGCTGTGCTGAAGAAATCAGCACTTGAGTCTAGCAGAGGGCACTGATGCCAGGGAGCTGAGGGTCCCCTGCACCAGAGGGCTCTTCACTGTGCTCTCCCAGCCCCCACCCCAGCCAGCACCCATCAGGAAAGCAGTGCACTTTTAGTAAACAAAGGAATAATACTTATTTATATAACAGCCCAGTAACTAGCCCCAAATGAGTCATTTGGTCATTTTACAGCTATGAGGATGGAGGGGGAAAACACTTAGAATTCATTTATTAACACAATTATCTGAGAAATAAAATCAGGAAGAAATCCACCGCTTGGAATCTTTTTGAAAAGACCACCTTCTGACATTGGGAAAGATCCAGATGAGGTCAACACCCTCAACTTCCTGTCCCAGAGAAAGAGAAGAAAGAGGCAAAGAATGAAAGAGGGGGAGGGAAACCATGAAATCTGAAAAACATAGAGCTTCACAGAATTTAGAAATTCTCCAGAGATAAAGCAAGAGGAAAAAAAGTATTTCAAGAGAATTGTTCTTTAAGGAAGTTTTACAAGTGCTACATTAAAAAAAAATCAGACTATTGTTTGTTTGCTTGTAATCATATTTTACTAGGAAGATTTCTTACTTATTGGCAACAAAAATTCTTGCTCTGTGGTAATGCAACTCTATTGAAGACTGATGTGTAGGTGTCTAATATGTTAGGTATCTAGTAGGTTAGGTTTTTAGTATTCATGATACCTAACGGGTAGAGAGTAGTGGAAGCATCGTCAAATCTTGTTGAAGGGGGAAAGTTGCAGTTATTTAGCTCATATTTCTAAAGATCATTTGAAGTCCTTTCAACAACTGACATAAGGAAGGATTAGCAACATCTGTGATTTCAAAATTGCAGCAGTGACTTATTATCAGAGAACTGTTTTCATATATTGTACAATGTGACCTCTGTGGCAACAGAACAAAATAATAACATTTCAAATAACAAGGGAATCCATGAGTGTGGTCATGCCATGTTGGGATGCTTTATTTGACTATATCTTATCAAGACTCAAAACAGTTAAAATTTCCAACTAGTAGAAATAGCAGTGGGTCGGGAGTTAATAGTCCTGTGTTTTAATTCCTAGCCAATTTCACTTGAGAGTCACTTATCTTTTGAGGCTTCGCGAGCCTTGTCTAGTGAGCAAGAGAGGAGACCAAACGATTAAGGTTCCCCCACACTGTAAAGTTACAGTTGTTGTCAAAGTTGCTCCATTCAAGTTGCACACATAATGGAGTTTACAATGCTCAAATTTGACTAGAATTAAAATTCTTAACTCTGATAATGTGTTATCATTATCTATCCATATGTAACTTAAACTTTGTATTGTGTAGGTCATAAATCATCGTGCTTTCTTTTTTCAGGGATAATTGCCCTTTCCCAGTAATTATGCAATTTTCTATTGTCTACTGACCATGTATAGATTTGCAAGGAGCCTTCTATTTCTCTATAGTGCAGTCAGTCAGCTTTCCCATTATTTCTTTACTGACCAACTTTGCAGCCTCTATTACTTTTTCTTGAACCTGTTCTCTAATAAAGTGTTGTGGAGAAGATAGTAACTGATACTTTAGAAAATGATGAATAGATAAATGATAAATAATTATTTCTCTTTTAAAATATTCTCATATTCTAACATAATAAAAAATCACAAACTTAAAGGTTCAGTTAATTATTCTTGTTGGGGGAGGAGTGATGAGCATGAATAAATTGCACATCATTGAACTAAACTACCAGATTCCCAAGGAGGGATTGTGTAAACTTAGCTTTTGCTTTCATAGTCATGCTTAACATTGTTTATTTATACATTAATTTCTTCTAGAAAACTGTGTTTTATTCCTTTTAGTATAGTTCTTAGATCTGCCTACAATACCAAATTATTTTATTTCAATTAACTCAATATGCTCTACTCTCTTAAAATAAATATTATATTGATGTTTTCCCTTTTTCTCTCATGATTAATTTATGTAAAATATTTTTATTTCATCTTACATCTTTATAGTATATAGCTTTTCTGTCACAATTCAACGTTTAAGAGCATTATAGTCATTATAATAACATAACAATGAGTCTAAAGAATATTCTGTCATAATATTTGCTGGACAAGATTCTATTTTAAATAACTAAACAAGGCAGGCATAAAAATGGTGTCTATTAAAATAGTTTTGTCATTATTCTTTCATTCAGTAAATATTTACCAAACAATGTGAGTGGGACATAATGCTGTCTCAGGAAAGGAGTGCCCTATATCCTGAGAGATAAAAGTGCCTAGTGTATCCAAATTCATGAACAGAAATCAAAATGTATTTTAATCCAATTTTTAAATTTAATGTAGATCATGTAAGCCAGAATTGAGGCTGTGCTCTTAAAATGGACAATGTTTTCATTTATGACAACTATAAAATAAAATGAGTGGTGTGTCTATGTTAACCATTGACAATACTGAGGAGTTAGCTATGTTGTCTTGAGTTGATTTGCTGTAACTGGATCTGCAGCTGGGAGTCTGTTCAGGCACCTACAACAGTGCTGAATAGGAGATCAATCTACACTGCATTAGTGGAATGTGTATTTGGGACAGTGCCAGCTTTCAAATCTGAAGGGTCACAAAGACCATCTAGGAGATCTAGAACCTGCTATGGCCCATTGAAAAGAAATGCCGCACCAAATTCCTGCTTTCCAGGGCAATATGGCAAGGCAGAACACTTTCAGTTGTGAAACTTTTGGCTTACAAGTGCTACAGTGTGTGATTCTGGATATGAAAGCAAAAAATAAAAGTTGAGAAGGAAAAGTAAAGTGTGAACAGAAATAGTAGAGGAATGTGCATATAGGATCTACCTGCAGACGAGAAAGTCAGAAAGTTTTAAAACTATGTAGAAGTATCAAAGAAGCTTTACAATTACTTTTTCCTGTTTAGTCGTTGTCTAAATTGTTCTGTAAATTTACTTGTTAACACTGAAAACTTCAGTAAATGTCTTAAGCGCCGCTGGCAATGTTAGGCTACCGTGTTAGGAAGAACCTTATAAATTCTTTAGGGAAGAAGCTCCTCTTCACAAAGTATCAGGTCATGTGAAAGAACCTCGGAGCGGAGGGAACTTGGAGGTCTAAGTCAAGTCATTCCTCTTCCCCAGAATCAGGTCCCTGACCAGAGAAAGGGGAAATCGTACTTACCTTTATAAGACTTTACTTGTCTGAGAAAACCAAGTGTTAAGAGATACTGTGTAACCCTGCAAACAACCCTAGGGAAGGATAATCAACTTTTTGAGGGATAACAACCTAGTGGAGGTAGTGAATGCTAAAATAAATTCAACTAGGAAATCTGTGCTTGTCCCTCAGAAATTTCAGTTTTAACATGTATGAAAAGAGGCTCAATAATACACCCATCCTTGTTATCCCAATACATGTGGTAAAGAGACCATTGTCTTGTATGCATGCTTTTTTTGCAGTTAGACCCACTCATACCAGAAGAATAAGCACTGTACATTGTGGCTAACTCGACAGGACCTCAAGTGCACCTGTCTGCCCTGACAAATATTGTGCATGGGTGAGCACATTCCCCACTAAGGCCAACAAACAAGTCAACAGAGCACAGTGCATTCTGTCCTGCAAATAGCTGCAGCCCACTACTTTGTTTCAAGTAGAAGCTACAAGAAGCCCCAGGTACAAACATGCACCCCACTCCTTGGGTCCGGCACATTCCCTGTTTTTTTCCTGCACGTACAGAACCTATTTATACCCATGGGTGGTCCTAGTAAATAGACTTTGGACTCCAGACCCCAGGTTCCTGCTTCATTCTCTCTTATCTCTGAGTCTCCTACATTTGGGTGAACTTAGCCGTCAGCGTACCCCTCGGTGGGTTAGCAACAGTGCATAATGCAAATTGTTCTAAAACTTAGCAGATTCATGTATCCCTTCTGAAACAGCCAGGGATCTGTGAGCCCCAGATAAAGACCTGTAACTTAGAGTTTAACATTTCAGAAAATTCTTGCATGAAATCTCAAAAATAGATGTTTTCCTTTTTAGACCAATTTTTTTTTTCATCTTGAACAATTATTTCACTTACAGCTGTCATTCCAATCAATTTGCATCTTTTACATTTTTGAAGGAAATAGTAATGTTTAATCAGGCAGCCTCAGAATTTTTTTTTTAAAAAAGTGTTATTTGCTTACTCATTAATTGTGTTTTCCAAATATGTACTAAAAGCTTAGTAAACACAAAGAAAGAGACAAAGCAGACAAAAATGCCTATCCTCATGAAGCTTAGATTGTAGTGAAGCAGACAGCTAGTGTAAAAGATATGTACATAAAATATGTAGGATGGAATATAAGACATATGAAAATAAAGCAGCGAAAAAGTGGAAAGTTGGGTTCTCCCTGATGGTGCCAACAAGTTAGAGCACAGCACTGCAAGCTAGCTGTAGCCGCTTCAGTGTGAGTTCAATCCCTGCCGAAGGTGACCCACATGGCGTGGCAGACCTTCCCTGTCTCTCCTGCTGCTCCCCTCAGCAGTGCTCTTCAGCAATCTGCCTGTTCTACTCCCCACTCTGTCTCTGGTGAATCCTCTCACCTGTACCCCAGTTCTGTATGCATAAATAAATAAATCTTAAAAAAAAAAAAGTGGGAAGTACAATTTTAGACAGGGTACCTAGAGAATGCCTGCTGAGAAGTGATACTAAATAAAAATCTAAAAGAAATGAGGGCATGAGACAGCTTTGCAGATGTGGGTGGTGGGGAGGGAACTGTAGAGACCTCAAGCACAAGAAGCAGGAAGGACTGGGGAAAAGAGCTGTGGGTAGGAAGGCAATGTACCAGGCAGAGCAAGTTAGGGAAAGGCTGCCAGAGAGAAGCCCAAGTGGGGACCTTTGTCTCTTACCCTGAATGTCATGGGAAGCCTTTGAGGAGGGTTTTAAGGAGGAATGTGACCACACACACAGTTTCATAGGCTGGCAGAGTTGGAGTCTGTGTGGGCAATGCAGGTTTGATGTGCATCTAGGACCATGGTGATGATGTTTGTGCACTCCATCCCCTCGCTGCTCTTTACCAAAGACAAGTATTTTCATGCTTGTGATATTTGTGCTATTTGCTTATATAAACCAAGGAGTCATTTCACCTCTTTTGTGAAAACTTTTATCCGAACCACCCACAGCGTCTGATGTCAAATCAATACTTAACCACTTTAGTCTAACGACATTGTTTACTCTTTACTCATTCAGTCACTCAACTGATTATTTGTTTGAGAGTCTAACCTGTGTCAGGAACTTGGTAGCTGGTGGTCAAGTTGTAAACAGAACAAAGAGGATCTGGCTTCCCTGGTAGCCTAGGGATTAAGTCTCACTGTTACTGCCCTGAGGGTCTGAGTTCAGTCACCAGCCAGGAAGCTGACCTATATGGTGTGGCAGACCTCTCCTGTTGTGTCCACTGTACCCCTTGACCATGTGTTTCATTGGATCTGCCTGTTCTGCTCCCCACTCTGTCTCTGGTGAATCCTCTCACCCATAGCATCTCCAATCTACACTCCAGTTCTTCTATGCAAAAATAAATAGGTAAAACCTTTCAAAAATAGGACCATTGTTGATAAAAGGTAAAACCACACTTGTCTGTCTCCATAATCTCTACCACTTCTGCACCCTGCCCCACTGACCCAGCCCTTAATCTGAAGAATTTATTCCTATCATTATGCACCCATTAGGCAGTTGAGTTCCAAGTCTCCCTTTTCTGCAGTAATGCTGGAACTGGATCATTCCTCTGTCTTCTCAGGAAGTTGGTGGAAATGATCTTTTCAGAAAATAATGTACTTTGGTGAATGTGTTTTGCATATGAAATATAGTATTTTAAGAAGACAGCACTGTTTTTTTTCTTAATAGATGTTACAACCAACAGAGTCAAATTTTTCCCCAACCACATCTTTACTTTCTCATATTTCATGCTAGTTTGCTTTTACAAGATTTTTTTATGCTCATGAAACTATGACCTTGTATAAGTTTCCCAGGAGACATGATTCTCAGCATTTTGTTGGACAAACATTTGTTTTTTGTAACTACACGAACAAGCCAAACTGCACGTAGTCCAAAAAAATGATTCTGCCTTTTTCAACACACTCTTTTTAAAATGTCATATTTAAGAAATACTAGTGTAGTGGCAATTAAAACATATTACTTTACCATTTAACCATGAGAATGATTGTAAACCTTGGCACATAGAGTAAAATAATTTAACATCCTGCAAAGGTTTGGCAGTGTGTTCTCATTTTTGGTTGTCAGCTAAGTGAACACAGAGAAAAAAGAAGGCAGTCCTGTCTTTTCCTTCAGAATGTATTTATTTACTTAAGCAATTAACATAAATCACTATCTTTTACATTTGAGTACTATTTTAGCAGATAAAGACTGTGTCCTTGTAATTAAATTTAACTGTAAAATACTATTTCTACAATTGTAACTAAGTGCTATTGAGTTTCAAATTATAGGAAGTAGAATAAAAAGAAAACCTGATCAGGTTAATTGTATTTCTATAAATTCTTTTGATGCTGGTCATGAGATTTTTAATGAGATATGCTTCCTTCAACCAGATATGTGAATTGGCTGCTCAGTTTACACTCAGTTCTTATATATTTCTATCAGAAAAAAAAAAAAAAGATGGTTCTTTTATTCTGTTAGTATATTTATAAAGGATTCTCTCTTTTCATATCAACAACAAATTAAACTAAGAATATCTGTAAATATCTCACTGATTCATTAATTTCTTAACTAAGTGAATCTATATTAGATATATCAAATTATATGCAGTTTATTATTTGATAAATGTATATTTTAAAAATATTCTTTTAACTCTGCTGAAAATTCTGAAGACACATCAAGTTTTACAGTATTCCCTTATTTTTTTCTCATTTCTTCTGTCAAATAAGGATTAAGTTGCCTGATACAGTTAGTGTGAAGAACAAGGACTCATTCTGAAAAGAACAAAACTCAAGATACTATAAGTTGCCATTGTTATTTCTCATATTGAGAGGAACTGAGACCACGAGAACTTTGGGAACAGAAAAGGCTAAGACATGGGACAATGATTTTAAACAATATAGGAACAGAAGTAACAGAATAGCTCCCAGGAAATGAGAAGTGTTTTACTGAAATGTTGCTGGACTAGCCACCAGCTGGCATAAGAGCTGGTTACAGGATAATTAAGGAACAGAAAACAAGCACCAGGAAACGTCCCAACCACCTAGTGCCTAATCAATAGTCCAGCATATTGGACAAAAGGAAGTCTAAGAGTGTATAGTCAGAGACAGGGTTGGAGTAAAATGAGCACCCTCCCTTGTGCCCCCTCCTGCTGTCAGTTCTTTCCTCTTGCTTCAATAAATCACACCTGCTTGCTCTCACGTTTGGTGTGGCAGCTGTTATTCTTCAACTGGGATACACACCCGGACCCATAAGCATCCACTCTCCTAACAATATCACAGCCATTCCATCTGGAAGCCGTGGTCAGTTCAGCCATGGAAGTAACTGAGCAAGTACAGCCTCAATGAACTATCTTGACCTGAGAACACCCCAGTGATGAAACGCAGCAATTTCAGAGCAGCCCTGTATAGTGATCACCTGCCTCAACCCGCAGATGCAAAATGGCATCAGATGGCATTGGCTTGGTCAGCATTGGCAGGTCATGGTTACTGGTTATCATCGCTACCTGTAAGGTAGCAAGACAAGATGTTTTAATTCTGAGATCATTTCGGTGCAGTGTAGCACTGAATACTGAAGCAGCTCAAGATGAAGGACAGGGTAATAATTTAAATTAGCAACTTTATTTTCTTCCAGTGATTATGATGATCATACTAAATGCTTCCGTAAACAGTGGAAAAGTTGACAGTTTGTCAAAGAGAGCAATCAGTCACATCAGTGTGGCACGATAACATGGGCTATTTGGATCTAAGTAGGAAACATTTCAGTATGTCTTCTAGTCATATATAGAATAATAGGAGTTGAGGATAATATCACCTTATATGATATTTAATGTCCTGATGAGATCAGTCACACATATATCAGAAGATATATATAAAACCATGATGTATATTTTTTAAATTAACTTTTAATTTTTAGTGTATTTACAAAGAAAAATCACATATGTACATGGAAAATTATTTTAAATATTAAATTCACCTTAACTTAGCATTCAGTAAGTCTTCAGGTGTTGTAGTAATCTTATTGCATCTTTTATATAAGATTTTTAAAACTACATCTAAAACAAAGTTAGATGCTAGATGAACACAAAAACAAGCCACACACTTAGTAAAATCTGATTAATAAACAATAATTAAATTGAGTGTGACCTAACCCATCTAAAAACATAATTATATACCTTTGTTTTTACCATAAAATACATGACATATATAGCTATTTATATAATATTAACATAACAATTAGGGTAAATGTCTGTATCTTTTATTTTTATTGTGATGAAAATTTATTTTTTTCTTCCTTTGCAAAGCTTATTCAGGAAACTGAATATCAGTTTCATAACTGATATGAAGTCATCAAAATAACATTGTTATTATAGGGAAAAATGTTCAGCAAATAATGTATACATTTCTTCATCTTAAAAGACTTACTTCTAAAATTGGAATTTTCCTTTCAAACTAAGTCTTCTAAATTCTATTGCCTCTAATTTTAGTGGTTTATTATAGAATTTTCCTTTGATTCTTTTATAACAGTTTACCTAATTTTTCAAGGAAAATGATATCAAGAATTATAAACTATGATACACTCAAGCAATTAGATCTGACAATATAATTACTAAGACCAACAATAATACAGAGTTTAGGAAACCTGTAATCTGGTGGTTTAAAGTCATAGCTGTCTCTAGTTGAAAAGCTTTCCTCTATTAGATAATAATAACCCCTTTGTTCTCATGATAAAAGATTGATCTGCTTTCATATCACATCAAAACCTGCCACAAACATGCAAAAGGGCAACAGAGGGTTCACTTATTCTGTGACAAGATTCCTAAGTTCTTCGCTTGTCAGTGAATACTAGCAATGTCCAGTAAATAATAAAATTTGAAATTCTTGAGTTAACTAAAACAAATACCAATACAATTTCCTCATTGAAATAGATAATCATCCCTCATTTGACACTGGATATTGTGTCATGAATTTCAAAATAACTTCTTTTTTTCTCCTCTTGCAAAGCAAAGTTTCCCTCTATTTCAGTTATATCAGTTATGTGCCAATCTCCTCATCTCCAAAAAAAAATTATTGTTTAGGCCCTCCCTGGTGGCACAGCGAGTTAAAGCACAACACTAAGAAACTAAAGCCACTTCCACATGAGTTCGATTCCCGCCTGCCCCGGAGGTGATCCACATGGCGGCCGCAGACCTCTCCTGACCCGCCCACTGCTCCCCTCAGCAGTGTACTTCGTCAATCTGCCTGTTCTGCTCCCCACTCTGTCTCTGGTGAAGCCTCACGCTACCCCTGAGTCTCTGGCCTGTACCCCAGTTCTGTATGAACAATTAAATCTTTAAAAAAAAAAAAAAACTATGTTTAGTCAAGCCCACCTTATAGTTAGCTTTCTGCATAAAAAAGAGTCTTTCAAACCCAGTGGTCTCAGAGTCTAGGCCATTTCTCCATACTAGGTGATTTTTCTTAACTGATTCGAAGGTTAAGAACCTCTGAAATGATAATGACTTAAGGTACAAAATGCTCATTAAATTGGCTTTCTCAGTAATCCATGAAATGCCTACAAACTGTCCTCAGTTATTTCAGTTCATCCTAGTTTCAAAACAAAATGACTGAAAGAACTCATAAAAGGAAGCACAGATGCCTCAGAATCCTCTTTACTTCTCAGAAAATTGTCAAAAACCAGTGATGCTTCATTTTACAAATCTGTCTATGTATATGGCAGTATATCTAACTACCTCATCTGCACCACAAATATTCTAAATTAAGATAGAATTTTCTTTAGTTAAAAGGAAAAAATTTAAATAGTAAATTTATGGAGGAAAGAGAGCTGATGTTTGGGATTAATTTTAAGAATCAAGGAGAAACTACTCCTAAAAGATATCTTACAACACAGAGGAGAGAAACTATTTTTCAACCCTGGGAAATCCCATGAATGTTGCTTAAAAATATGCTTCTATTCCAGGGTTGCATGATTCATTACCAACCTTTTTTCCATGTGAGTATAAGTGGATACCACAGTGACATACCATAGTCTGTGCAATTACAAAAGGGACTGAGTCACCTGGGAAGAGCCTGCCCAGCCATAATCACTGATGGTGACCAAGTTGACCAAAAGTGGTTTCTAAGAGAAGATTTGTCTTAAAAATTATGCTCTTCAGAGTAGAACATTTATTAACATTCTAGTTAGCTATGATGCCAAATGAACGTGAGTCACGTATTTCACTGAGGTCAGGAAAAAATTGAAAATGATTTGCTGATATGACACTCCAAAATCTTTCAGAGCCTGACCCATATGTATATGCTAAATGAATGAGTTTTAATGTTTAAGATAATTGTGCAAAGAATTTTCAAAGAATTAAGAACGCTAACTTAGCCGGTTTAACTGAAAGAAATAAAATAAAAATATAAGAAACTTCTATAATACTGTGATCCACTCTAGAAAGGTAGCAAATATTAGGAAAGTTTTTCATATGACATTGTACCTTAAATCTTAGACCATCCTCTTCATGAAACTGGTAACTATCGCTCAGCATCATAGAGTAAGAATCATAATCATATACATAATAAGAAAACATAAGAGTTACATATTACAATGAATACACAAAAAATGTTTGGTTAAAAAGCAACATATATTTAATAACAGTTTTGGAAAGGAGTAGATTTCCAAGGTGATCATTTTACTTTGGACATAAAATGACTGTGTTCTGATTCCAAAAACCAGCATTTGGAAAAAAATGTTGCCCAAAAGTCAAGACTGGTAGCATGTATGTCAATAACACAGTAAAGGTGAGAGCCCCAAAAGCAATAAAAGTTTGGAGGAATGTTTTTGCCTTTTTTGGGTGCTTGATTTGTTTTTTGTTTTGTTTTTGTTGTTGTTGTTGTTGTTGTTAATTTACAGTAAATACAAAACTTTTTGTCTCCAGTACATGATGGTTATAAACTTCATCATAACTAAATTGACATGTACAGCCCATGATTTCCAATAACAAATTCTCCCATTGAGGGTTTATAGGAATCAGGAAATGAAAACAGGAAATGTCTACTAATTTTATCTTTCTCAGCATCCTATCATATGCTCTACATCTTGACTTTGGTTACCTGAATGTTACCATGACAACAAGATGAACAAGGTAGCACTTCTATGGTCACTGAGAGTAAATGTTTTCTTTTATCGTTTCATGTTTCTTTGTTGTTGTTATGCAACAATTGTCCCATATTTTTCTATTTTTTTTATTCTTCCAGAGTTTTATCATTCAGGTAGTTCACTAAGTATCATAAAAATAATATTTGGCTAGCTGTTCATCAGTGTTCCTTCTTTTAAATGTTTAGAAAACAATTTTTTTTATTGTGATATGATTTTTGTGATTTGTAATTGATATACAACTGAATCTTTCTACAGACCTTCAGGTAGTATATGTAGCAGATTTTACCAGTGAACTTAACACTCTTCAATCTTTTGATTAGGTAATGGCTTCAAACATTGCCTAACATATTTCTTAGGATCCTCTGACTTCTTTAACGGTGAAACATACTAAATATGGGCATGGGGGGTTGAAATAAGTATTTATTTATACTTTCATTAACACACAGGTATGCTGAGTTAAATTTGGTGCTTTGGGAAAATCTTGGGTGCTGATTATACAGATTAATCAGGCTTTTAAGCAACGACCTAGAAAACGAGAGCTGGATTATTTTTGTTTTGTTTTCCTTTCTTTTCCAGCCATTACACCTCAGAGTAGGATGATATCACTCAAAAACAAAACCTCCCTACAACAATGTCTAGTAGAGTCTGTAGTCATCAGCATGTCATAGATTCTAATTTTGTCCCTGCTCATTATGATGGTTTTTGTGGCATTAACCAGTTATTTTTTGGGTTGTTCTAGGTGACAGCTTTAGTAACTAGTGATTCCTTCTGCCTATGTTTGTATCTTTGGATTTAGGGTGGAATACAAGCTTTGCAGCCTTTGTTCCATTTTCTAGTTTACAAGTTCTGTAAAGATTGAGATTTTGTGTTTGTGTTACCGTCTCTGAAATACAGACTTCTATCTGTTAGTGCCTATAGCTTCCTGCTTCCATTTTCTGATCACTCATTTACCCTCCCACTTTTCCCCAAAACAATTCTGCTTTCTGTTCCTGGCTTCAGATATTATGAATAAAGCAATATGTGGCCAACTGCCTACTACAGACTTTTGGACTGAAGTGGCAAGACACCAAGGGCATGCAGCAAGATCAACCCATGAAACTTTTCTCTCTTCTCCCCTCCCCCATCCTCTCTTCCTCCATCAGTCCCTCCCTGCTGTCCTGCCACCCACTCTGTCTCTTGTTATTCTTCTGTTTATTCCCCCCTCCTTTCTTTCCTGCCTTCCATCTTGTTTTTAATCCTCTAAAAAGGGAGTTTGAAAAATACACAACTTAGAAACGAAAATTCTAGCCCTTCCACTTTTTGTGCAATCTATGAACTCAGTGATTGCTTTAATTTGGGAAGTATTTACATTTGAAATTTTCATTAGTCACCTACAAGTGTTAGCCTTGAATACAGTCTCCCTCCAAGTTTGCATTAGGTTGCAGTCAATACAAGAAAAATGTTTTGTGCTGTAATTTTATTTGTCATACCTCAATGTGTTTTAAAGTCAATTTAGTCTCCTACCACTCTACCTTCTTGGAGACTGGCTTTGACTTCACTTAATTTAATACTGCACTGCCTGTCCTTTCCCTGTCCATATTTTTATTAATATTGATTCAAATGGATCTCTATAAAAATGAATTCAAAATAAAGGTATTAAAAAATTGCCAATCATGTGAGTATGATCTTGGAAAATGTCAAATAACCTCCTTTACTAGTTATAGTCCATATATTTTCCATATGCTACATTTTGTGCTCAGACTCAGAATTTTCTCTTAAATTTTTGCTAAGATTTATTAGCTATAATTTTCTAGCTAAAATTAGCTAGAATTTTAAGTCTCATTTTTAACTACATTTTAGGGTTTAGTATTTATGCAATGACAGATTTTATCCTCTCAAATTTTGATGTCATCTAAAACGTATGTCAGTTTAAAGTAAAATACAGTTTTAGACTTCTGATTATGATCAAATAGCTTGTAGCAAGTCAACGCGTCAACCAAAAATAATAATAATGAAAAATCAATTTTTTAAAATACTTCTATATTTGAAGGCATTTGAAAGGGATTGAAACAGATAGGAATGAAGGCCCACCACCATATCAGAGAGATGGAAATTGAAGAGACATGGCCCCACATCTTGTGAGGTGTTTTTTTTTTTAATAAGAATATTTCTTGATCTCAAATGTTTGACAAAGGAAAGAGAGTCTATGCAGAGACTTGCTGCAAAGAGGCAGGGAAAGAGCAAAGCTTTCAACAATTCTAATAGAGACAGATATTGCCACTGAGAACTGTTACAGCCACCAGGACATAAGGATGTGATCCCTGGGGAAGGCACACAGGGATATGAGCCTTATCCTTAGAAGTCTTGCATTTAAGGCATTAAAACTCATTAAGACCATGTAAGGCCAAAAAGTAATTAATAAGCAAAAGAACTCTTTGTAATCACATAGTGCTGAGAAATAAACTGAAGCTCAGGTCTGACCAATAATGTGCTTATTAAATCCCGTGGGCTGTCTTCTGAATCCATACAGGGTGACATACTTGGAGTGGAAGTAAACAAGAGAGGACAAATCTTACAAAACATAAAAGACAAAAGATAACTTAGTTCTTTTTTTTTTTTTTCAAGATTTATTTATTCATACAGAACTGGGGTACAGGCCAGAGATGCAGAGGGTGAGTGGATTCACCAGAGACACAGTGGGGAGCAGAACAGGCAGATCGACGAAGTACACTGCTGAGGGGAGCAGCGGGCGGGTCAGGAGAGGTCTGCGGCGCCATGTGGATCACCTCCGGGGCAGGCGGGGATTGAACTCATGCGGAAGTGGCTTAAGCTTCTTAGTGCTGTGCTTTAACCCGCTGTGCCACTAGGGAGGGCCGCCCAACTTAGTTCTTAATTGAATTAATGTGATTGATTCTGATAACCAAAACTGCTTATCAGGAAATAGTATGAACTGTCTTTTGAGAAAGAAAATAGTATCGACAACACTTAATACAAACTTCTAATAGAGATACTATAAAATATCCGGGCATACCAAGAAACAGGTACAAAGAAAAATGGATAGTGGAAGTAGCCCCCAAATATTAGTGTTATAATTTAGGACTTACAAAAAAAATGTGATCAAGAAAACTTAAAGGTAATAGTCAAGAAAATAAGCAATAAAAGAGACTTTCAAAAGAGATATCTATAATATTCTCCAGAAACTCCTACCGAAAAGAACCAAATGGAAGTTCTAGATGTAAAACTATAATGCCTGGAACAAATATTTCAGTAAATGAGTTATAAAAGATTTCAGTAAATGAGTTATAAAGGTCTAAGCAGAGAAAATACTTAGTGACCTCGGAAATCATTAATAGTCAGATATATGCACAGATAAAGCAATAGGAAAAGTGTGAATGTGTTATTTGCATAGAAAATATTAACAAACATATAATTTAATATGTTCTAAATATGAGTAAAAAGGACAGAGGCAATAGTTGAAAAGAAAATAAATGGTCAAAATATTTCCAAGTCTGATGACAGACAATTTCAAGAATTGCTACAAATACAAACAAGAATAAATAAAGTAGTACCCACATTCAGGGAAGTCATAGTAAAGCTAAAAAAAATAAAATAAAAATTCAAAATGTTCATTTAAAAAGCAAGTACAGAAAAATGGACATACATTCAAAAGATGTCAATAAAATCTAAAAGAACAAATGGATCAGCAATGAATTACAGACAGAATCCTACACTGTATAGTCAGACATTCTGGAGTATGTATTTGAGAAGAAATAACAGGAAAAGCTAGGACCATGAGTGAATGTTCTGGCTACTGATTTTATTGTCAATATATTAATGAAGAAAGTTGTACTGAATAGATCTTATACAGATGCCAGTTAGAGACATGGAGAAAATGAAAGTGAGGTAATATAAAAATTTACTATTCTGAAATGAAATGCGATATTTCAAATTGCTCTGAAAATCCATGAACCACAATTGTACCTAAATAGTACAGATAATCATCCTCTATCTCTGCTAACAGAGTGATATTTGTTTGAATGTATGTAATTTTAAAAGATTATGCAGTAGAATGTTTTACAATAAAAAGTAACTCAATCAAGACAAATTTGTGAGATAACAGTTGCCATAAATTAACAAATCAATGTTATTTTAGTTTTTGAAATTATGCAGTGACTTTTTTGACATAGTAATTTTCTTCATTTCTGTGTTGGATGCACTTAAACTTAGCACATCAATTATTAGAGATCTTTTAGTGACTCATTTGATACAATCCTCTTAGGACCTGGAATTCCAAAACTATTCTCTGAGTTTATGATTCTAAAATAATTTTGCTATAGATTTTTTTCCTTAATATTTATTCATGCATACAGGCAAGAGATACAGGGGTGGTGAGGGATTCACCAAAGACAGAGTGGGGAGCAAAACAGGCAGGTTGGCGAAGTCCACTGCTGAAGGGAACAGCAGGTGAGACAGGAGAAGTCTGCTGGGCCATGTGGGTCACTTTCCAGGCCAGGGATCAATCAAACTTGCATTGATGTGGCGGTGGCTAGCTTCACAGTGCTGCACTTCAACCCATCCAACCAATAGGGTGGGCTCAATTTTGCTGTAGTTTTTATGAAAAGTATGTGCATTGTGGATCTGCTATAGAGCTTAAAATATACTGTTGCATTTACATAATAAACATAACTAATATGATACTTCGTAAATTCTGAATAAAGACAGGATATTAGTAGCTAAACTTCAATCTAAGTGAGAACAGCAAATCCTGGGTAAAAATAATAGGCAAATGCCAAGCATTGGCATTAATTTATGGAATAGCATCACCAGCAAAATATGTTAAAAAACACGCAATATAGTAACTGCTATTTTTGGATATTCATTACCTTACAAAGGCAAGAAAGGTATTATAACTCACTTGAGATCTATTTTCTTGTATTGAACATAGTGTTTTGCTAATTAAATGTCCCCTAGAATTTATCGTGAAAGACTTGTTAATAGTATTTGCAGTTAACAGTTAGTGGAATACTTTAATAAAGCACTAAAGTCTAGAACTTCAGCTGTCCTTGAAGCTTGAAGTGATTTTGAGGGGTATTTTCACACCAGATCTGCATAATTTAACAAACATTGGA
Organism: Condylura cristata; assembly: GCF_000260355.1. Lineage (NCBI taxonomy): Eukaryota > Metazoa > Chordata > Mammalia > Eulipotyphla > Talpidae > Condylura > Condylura cristata. Next base: position 15,695,673 of record NW_004567115.1, read on the forward strand.
AAACCAAAGTGTCTAATAGACAAATTCAAGACATTAAAATCACAACACTCTTTTATTATTTATTGAGGTTTTTTAAATACTAAACGGACTGTGGTTAATGAGCGTTAAGGGAAAAATGAAACTGGCCTCTGTGCTGATGGCATTTGCCTCATATTTTCCTTTAGTTTCAACTCAAATTAGGTAATAGAAAAAGAAATGGAGTGAAGGAAATGGATACAGAATACCACATTTCTTCTAACTTTGAAATCAGGCACGCCTGTCCATTTGAACTTTTTAAATAGTTTGATGAATGAAAATCTTCATAATGCTTTGGGAGGAGGCAGGAATTAGCACAGATATACTTAAAGTTTGAGTTATTTGGCCATCAGCACATTTTATAATTAGAAACCACTTTCCAAGAAGTGTGAATAAGGAAGTGTTCTTGAAATATGTTTGTAAGCATATGTGCAGATAGTAAATATAAGTAAAAGGAGATAAAAAAAAAAAGTTGGTCGTCCAATGAAAAGGAAAATTACAGTGAAAAAGGTATGAGTGCTCTGCTATCTTTAAATGAATTTCCTTTTTACTAGATGTAGTGTTCATTGGTGAACATTTCCACCTACTCTTCTAAACATATTTCTTTGAATTTTTATATATAAGGATTCATTATATAACCTACTTTAAGCAGTCTTATATTATGTAACAGAGACAACTGGTTAATCTGAACAAAGAAAACAAAGCTCCTTTATGATTTTTTACTAAAATTTTAGATATGTGAAAGCAAAGTCACTATGTCAATAATTTATATTGGGATATGTAGTTAATCAAAAGAACTTAGATAGAAACTTGGAGTTTTTCTTTTTTTTTTTAAAGACTTATTTATTTATTCATACAGAACTAGGGCACAGGCCAGAGATGCAGAGGGTGAGAGGATTCACCAGGGACAGTGTGGGGAGCAGAACAGGCAGATGGACAAAGTACACTGCTGAGGGGAGCAGCGGGCGGGTCAGGAGAGGTCTGCCACGCCATGTGGTCACATACGGGGCAGGCGGGAATCGAGTTCATGCGGAAGTGGCTTAAGCTTCTTAGTGCTGTGCTTTAACACTCTGCGCCATCAAGGAGGGCCCGAAACTTGGAGGTTTTTATAGGCAAACTGATTGCATGTTTATGTTTATTCACAAGTTTTCAAATATTAATATTAATAACAAAAATAATAATAATAAAGCAAATAATAATAAGCAAAGTACTATCTGTAAAAATTTTGATAACATCAAGGAAATTTCCAGATATTATTAAATAATTTTATAGGGCATGGCATTTGTTTTTCTCAGTATGAATTCCATGGAACCATATATTTATAAGTTATATACTGCAAGGAGAAGAGACTTCTTAGATCAAAAAAGAATAGCAAACCTGTGCATGCTCTGGTTTGAATAATAACTTTCAAGACAATTTGTAGTAGTAATAGATACTCTGAAAATCTATTGGTATAAAACAACAAACTAGCATTTTCCAATTTCTTTAACTAAAGACTCTTATATTATGATACCAGTCATGGGATGTATAATCTTAGTAAATTGTATGACCAGAAAAACAGAAATTTCTACCAGCTGTGTAAAAGACATTTCTACCAAGTAATTGTGTTTACACTGGGAAGGCAGTCATTCTTTCTATATTAAGCAGGTTTAATAATGAGGCACCCAGGTAGTAGTTCTCAGAGATGAGATAGCACTTCATTTTGTGATATCACAAACAGGTAGTTGTAATTTTTGAGGTTCAGTCTGCTGTAAATCCCCAAAGATCCAGAGAATAGGATTTTATACTTATAAAAAGAACTCAGTGGGCATTTGTTCCCATTAGAATTAGCACAGTTGGCCCAAATGCTAATTACACTTGAAATTTGCTAATTTGTACTTGATCATTATTCAATTCAAATTTGCTTAAATGGAGAGTGTTGTATCAGTAATAGAAAATTCAGTACTAAACCCAAATATGTAGAAGAACCTCACACAGTATCAACAGACTAGTGCCTGCTAGCCAAATTGCTCCTGTTTTTGTTAAATGAAGTTTTATTAGAGCAGTCACAAACTCGTATACATACTGTCTCTGGCTAGTTTTGTACTTCAATGGCAGTTTTGAGCAGTTGTGAGGGAGGCCATATAATGTGCAAAAACCAAACATATTTGCCCTCTGACCCTTTACAGAAAACTTTTGCTGACCTCTGCTTTGTATGGAGTGTTGTGTGTATTGATAAGAACAATGAATGAGGGTAAGTGAATGGAGAGTAATCCATGGTTGGAAAAGAGGAGGCTATTTTGGACAAGGAATCCTCTGTACAGAAATGACATTTTAACCTAGAAAGACCTGAGAAAGTGGGAAAGGCAGCCTGTGAAAAAATGGGCAAGAGTTGTATTGGCAGAGGCACTCTGGCATGTTTGAAAGCCATTTGGGAGTCCAGAGAAAGGATCTTGAGACAAGAGAGGTCTGAATGGTAGAAGATGGGGTCTTAAGGACAGGCCAGATCACAACTTCTTAGCCAAAGTAAATCAGAATTTTGAGTGACTGGAAGCCTTTGAATGGCTCTGACTCAGGGAAGTAATATGAACTGACTTGTTTTAAGACAATAATCCTGGCTCCTTTGTTGGAAACTTGTTCAGAGAGACAACAAAGAATGAAGTAGGAAAACTCCAAATTTAAAAAACAAACCAACAGAAAAACTATGATGTTAATTCTGTCACCAGATTACAAAGCTACAATTGATGAAAAACTTGTCACCAGCAGAGGCCATACATTAAAAGCCATTTTTTTTTTCGAACTCTTCTGTGCCTTAAAATACAAGTGCTAGAGTCTACAAAGAGATTGGAGTGTGTTTAAGCATGAGTATTCTGTTTGTTTAAAACATTCCTGATCCCTTGAATGTGGAACCAAAATTGGGAACCAATACTTTAAAGAAAAACACTGAAGGTAAAACACGTGTCGATTTTATATGGTATCTAATTGTATGGTGCTGGAAAAGAAAGTAGATGAAAATGCAATATAAATTATTCAGCCGTTTACTCTTTCTGAGAACACTGTATGAATCTCCAATTTTTTCAGTGTCCTGGAAAGTTTTAAGATCAGATGAGGGACTCATTTAATGTGAAACAGGTATGACTCTACTTAGGAGCTGTGTCTGTGTCAAATCACAAGCAATCCCCCCCACCACCACCACCACCATTCTGTTATTTGAATTAATTTGTACTGCATGTATGACCTGTTGGTGTTTGCTGGCAGGAAATTTCCTAGCTTGTGTTTTAAACACAGTAATCTGCAACCAGACTATCCCCGAAAAGGCAGCCTCAGCGGCCCCTCCAGATCTGCCTACACAGTGGTCCCAAGAGCTGGTTACCAGAGTAATACAATATTATTTGCTATACGTAAGCATGTAGTCCTTCTAAGCCTTAGGCATAGCCAGTACATGAGGTCATATTTGCTGATATGATTTGTTGAAAGAAATAAACATAAAATTAATCATGAGGAAGGAGACCTTATTGCTTAATGCGAACATGATTCATTTGTCTTAGATCGTATGTAAGATAGAATTCTATGTTTTGACTGTAGGAAAATAAATGACATATTTTGACATTCAAAAGATGCTCGGTTGACTAAAATATTCACCAACATGTCTTGGAAATAGGAGAAATAGATGTGGGCTTAAAAGAAAGTCAGCAGCTTGTCTAATGAAGTCAGGCAGTGGTCTTAAAATATGTTATCGCTCATTCATCCTCATCCCAGTTGTTGGCTCACCTTGATTAATGTTTTTCATTCAAGAGCAAACTGCATGTGTGTGCTACAGAACTTAGTTATCAGCTTGTCAACTTAAGAAACAGGAGGGATGGCATGGATGAGGGGAAGAGAGCAAAAGAGAGGCAGGAGGCATGCACATTCCAAAGACGAAGTAGAAATTTCGGGGGGGCTATCTGCTTTGGGGACATCTTTGAGAGGTGACTGAAGCTATTTTAATGTTTTAGGATATGTGTCTCAAAATTATTATCTCAAAGGGCCCTCCTTGGTGGTACAATGGGTTAGGTATAGCACTATGAAGCTGTCTGCAGCCACTGCAGCATAAGTTTGATCCCTGGGCAGGGAAGTGATCCACATGGCACTGCAGACCTCTCCTGACCCGCCCGCTGCTCCCCTCAGCAGTGTGCTTTGTCAAAATGCCTGTTCTGCTCCCCACTCTGTCTCTGGTGAATCCTCTTGCCCCATGAAACTCTGGCTTGTACCCCAGTTCTTATATGCATAAATAAATAGATCTTTAAAAATATGATCATTGCAAAAACTACCTTAAGATAAATTAAAGTATATTTTATCAAGGTTTCTAATTTTTCTGGTTTCTGTATGTTTTTAGACATACAGATTTTACCAAATATTTTATACAAGAAACCCTCAACCTCCATTTATCATAAAGGTAATATTAGCTTTTTGCCCCCAGTTGTACAAAGATATAGGCAACATTCTTGTTTCTGCTCCTATCTGTGAGTGTCCAGTGACCAAATACATTCTCACATTTCTAGTAGTCGGTAATGTTTTTAGTATTCTATGCATTTTGGCAGTGCGTCAAATGAATAAGCCATTAGATCTTAAAAGAAAGTGCAATGGAGCAGAGCTCTGGGAAAATACAATTTCCTCCTCAGCTGGTCTGTTTTGTGCATTGTCCAGTTGCTGTGTGAAAAAGCTGCTTACAAAAGTTAAAAAAAAAAAAGTTTTTAGGTTACTCCTAAGGGAGTTTTAAATTTGTAAAGCCCCAAATGTCCAGACAATGACATTAAAAAAAAATGTATGAATCTGGTTTTTTTTTGTTTTGTTTTTTTATGGGACAGTCTGGAAAAGTGAAAATAATCAAGACTGAAAAAGAAGCAGTCCTTTTGTTGTACTGACACAGTTTCTCATTTCAAAGAATATTCTTGATAGGTAACTGAATACTGAACAGTAAAATTAGATAGGATGTTACTTTTAAGAAAAGCATAAAACCTAAGTTATATGAAAGCTCTAAAATGTCTTGGCTCTATCTTTACCTAAGTCTTCACATATTACTGCTTTGGTTGGTTTATCAGAAAATGTGTGCATAGCAAAGAATCACCAAGTGGGCAGCTTAAAACAGCAGAAATTGATTTTCTTATAGTTCTGAAGGCCACAAGTATAAAGCCATGGTGTCAGAAAGGCCCTCCTCACCATGGAAGCTCTGGGGAGGAACCCCTCCTTGCCTCTTCCTAGCTGCTGGTAGTTGTTAGCAGCATCTGTCATCCCTTGTCTTCTAAATGAATTATTCTAACCTTTGTTTTCATTATCATATGGTCTTCTCCCCTTTCTCTGTCTCTACATCCAAATTTCCACTTTCTTAAAAAGCACCAGCCATTGGCTGAGTATCACTCTAGTCCAGTCTGGCTTTATCGCAACTGACTGAGTTACAACGATCTTTTTTCCAAATAAGGTGATGTCCACAGGTAACTGGGATTAAAACTTGAATGTCTCTTTGGGGGAACACAGTTCAGTTCACAATAATGCATATAAATCTCTCAGCTACTTAAGACTATGTTTACATGTGTAATAATCAGGATCTTTACTCTGTGGTCTAGATTCCGTGCCTGTTGTTTATATGAAATAAAATAGCATAAAATTCAAGAAAGAGTTGAGCTTATTGACAGAAAATTCACTTCATGTTTTCTTAAATTTTAATCTACTCCAGTTCACTGTACCCATTTTAACAATTTATCAGTTATCACTTTGTATTTTACATGAAATGCATGTCATTCATTATGACTTGTATTTCTTAGTCTTAAATGATACAATATATTTTTGATTCCCTACTATCCAAACCTGGTAGGGTTTCTCATACCATAGATACTCAGCAATGACTCAACTGAAAGAATATCACAATAGTACAAGAATTCAACTTTGTTTACCCAGAGTCCTCAGCCACATCATCCTCTGTTCTCTCATTCTGTCTTATACACATATGTGTATTCATACACACATTCACACAATTACATTCCTATTATTTTATCCTTATTTACTCCAATGCCTGCATAAATTTATATCTCTTTAGAAAGTACTAATAAGTTTTGAGTAATAAGGGGAAGTTTTAAATTACAATTTTCCTACATATGTTTGAAATCTAGAACAGTAGCATCTTAGATTATAGAGATCTATTTTGTAAAAAGAACAGTGACTTAGTAATTATTTTATTTCAAAATTTTTGTTAGTTATACAGATTTCTTTCATCTCATGATCAATACAGAATAAGGAAAAGTTTTGTCATTTATTTGTACCATTCCTAGAAGAGATTTTTTTTTTGAGTAAACATTGCATTTTTTTTTTTTAATTTATAGGGCTAGAGTCCCCTGACATACATAATTGAAAAGAGCAGCCTGCATACAATTGCATAATCACATCAGTCTGTCAGTTTTGGAGATAAAACAAAAATCTATTACTTGCCATTTCAAGGAAAGAAAATCTTAAGAGTCATGCAGCTCATAATTAGATTTATCATTTAGATACTTGACAATCAGAAACACAGACCTAGTCTTTATCATTTCGCACATGGGATGGGAATTTTTGATTGGTTTATGTAAGAATTTTTAATCCCTGCTTTTTCCTGACCTGAAGCTGCCTTAGTGTAAGTTTCTTTTGTGGCCACATGACACTCCTCATTCCCCCCAGAGACCAGTCCAAAGACTTCTTTCATCACATCCTAAAGGCACCCTTTGCCCAGAACACTCTCACACACTTACAGCAGTGAAACTTGCCTCACTATTCAAAGAGAAAATAGAGTCATGGGTCACATAATTTGTCAAGTCCTCATCCTCTTCCTGCGGATGCACTCGTATATCTTGGCATGAGTTCCTCGTCAGCATTAATGGACTAGTCATCCTTCTCTCCCAGAGCCAGCACTTTCTCCTGTACCCTGGACCATGTCACTTCTCTTCATGACTTTGTGCTATCAGTTTCCCTAACTGTGATAAACAACTCTTCCTCTTCTCTCTAGACTAATTTTATTTATTTATTTGTTTGTTTATTGAATAGAAGAGCTAGAGTGTAGGCCAGAGGTGCCATGCAATGAGAGGATTCACCAAAAAAGAGTGAGGAGGAGTGCAACAGGTGGATCTACTCAAATACACCACTGAAGTGACTCACAGGTGAGACAGGAGAGGTCTGGTGCACCATATGTGGGTCAGCTCTCTGTCCATGGATCGAACTAAGGCTGAGACTTAACCCATAGGTTAATATGAGGTAATAACCTATGGTGATAGTGCTGAGACTTAACCCATATGCCACCAGAGAAGGCCCCTAAACTAGCTCTTTAAACTTCAGAGAAAAAAAAAAAAACATATTTTAAAACATAAGAATTTTCTGCGAATTTCAACCCAAATGAGAACACCCTGGACTCAGGAAGGAAGGAATTACCGGTAACTGGGGAGTTCCAATAAGGGAACTCCTATCCGGAAGTGCCACAGACAGGATATGCAGAACCCTGCAACTCAGATGGGGGGAGTGCCCAGGCTCTAGTACTGCAGACAGAGGCTTCCTGCTCATTCAGCTCAGCCCAGCTGCAATACTTGTAATGCACCCCACCCCACCTCCCCCATGGCTGCATCCAAGCATAGAGGGAACCTAGGACATCAGAAGGCTACAAACATCAACAGGCACCTTCCAGAGACAAGGACTCAACGAGTTACCAGAAGAAGCTGAACACCACAGGAGACCCCTAATTGTCACTGGCAGAGATGACAGACATAATTACATACAGTAGAAGCTGGAAAAACAGGATATATTGAAACAAAACAAAACTCAGAATATCCTCCACAACTGAAGTGTCTGGAAGTCCCTGTACCATCCCAGAAAGAATGCTGGTCAATAATAGCAACAACGTGTCTCAATGAATAAAAAGTATTAGAAAATACACAACAGGGAAAAGAAGACAAACAAATATTTAAGCAAGTTCACGGGGGGAAATTCACCACAAAAAGATCAGTCAGCAGAAACCACTAAAGAAATAGAAGAACTGCTCATCCTACCAGATAGACAACTCAGAATCATCATGATAAACAAACAAAAAGAAGATGAGAAGGAAAAAAATGAACTCAAGGAGTTCAAGAATACAAACAAGGAACTGAATGAAAGAAATGAAAAAGAAAAAAAATGATATGAGACAAGCAATCAATGAACTGAAGAAAGAAAATAAGACATTAAAAAAAGAAATAGAAGAAATGCAGAAGATGACAAGGCCACTAGAGGAGATAAAGAATGCTGGGAAAATTAATGAAAACAGAATAGATGAAATGTAAGAACAAATTAATTGGCACCCTTGAAGATATAGAAATAAAGAGAATTAAAGCAGAAAAAGAAAGAAGCAAAAAGGAAAAGGAATTAAGAAACACTTCAAGGAAAGGAGATATCAGAGTTATAGGTATAGGTATAGTTATAGGTATTCCATAATGTGAAGAGAAAGGCCAAGGAATCAAGAAAATATTCACAGAGATAATAGAAGAGAACTTCCCTAATATGAAGAAGGAGATGAAAGTAGATATCCAAGAAGCAAGAAGAACACCAAACTACCATGACAACAGGAGAAATACAGCAAGACACATCATAGTAAATATACCAAGAATATCAGACAAGGAAAAGTTAATGAGAATGACAAGAGGGAAGAAAGAAATAACCTATAAAAAGGAGCCAATTAGGCCGACATCAGACTTATCTGAAGAAACACTACAGGCAAGAAGAGAGTGGAGGGACATACTCAACAAAACCCAAAGCATTAAATGGCAACCAAGCATATTCTATCCTGGGAAGTCTCCTTCCTCTATGAAGAAAGAATAAGGATATTTTCAGACAAAAAGCAGCTCTGCAATTTTGTCATGACTAAGCCCCCACTCCAAAAACTACTACAAGAAGTCCTCAAACCAAATCCAACAGAAGAATGAACAAGAACAGTTCAAAACAAGGAATAAAAATACAAAAGGACTGGGCCCTCCCTGGTGGTGCAGCAGGTTAAAGCACAGCACAAGGAAGCTTAAGCCACTTCCGCATAAGTTCAACCCCCGCCTGCCCCGGAGGAGATCCACATGGCCAGGCAGACCTCTCCAGCCTGACCCCCCTGCTGCTCCCCTCAGCAGTGTACTTCGTCAATCTGCCTGTTCTGAGTCCCACTCTATCTCTGGTGAATCCTCTCCCCCTCCACATCTCTGGCCTGTACCCCAGTTCTGTACAAATAAATAAATAAAATCTTAAAAAAAAATAAAAGGACCAAAATGGCAAATGTAGGTGTCAGTATATCAATATTATCTCTAAATGCAAATGGCTTAAACTCATCAATAAAAAGACTCAGAGTTAGTTGCAGGAGGATTAAAAAACAGAACCCAACATTCTGCTGTTTGCAGGAAACACATCTAACTGCAAACGATAAAAACAGATTCAAAATAAAAGGATGGAAAACAGTTCTACAAGCAAATGGACCAAAAAAGAAGGCAGGAACAGCTATACTTCTGTCAGATAAAATAGACTTCAAACTAAAAAAGGTTAAAAGAGACACAGAAGGCCACTACATTATGATTAAGAGGACAATACAAGAAGACATAACAATCATCAACATATATGCACCAAATGAAGGAGCACCAAACTTTATCAGGAAACTACGGTCATCTACGAAAACGTGTATCAGAGAAAATACATACATAGTAGGAGACTTCAACACACCACTCTCCCCCAGGAATGATAATGGGGCTGGGGTCCATGATTGTCCATGATACCTATATTTTATCGATAGTCTCAGCATTTGAGTACCTTGCAATTCAAAAAACTTTCTAGGACCTACATTGTCAATATACCCTTGCAGTCTGTTCAAAATTTAGAATCTCAGAGCTCAGCCCAGACTTAGTAAGTCAGAATCGCATTTGACAAGACATATGTATGCCTGTTAATGTTTAGGGAATTTCTGAACTCAAGCCACCCTGATGTTGCCAGTATTCCTCAAATTAGTGTTGTTTACAAAGCAAGCAAATTAAAAGATTTCTAGGCTCAGATATGTTTGAGAAAGGTTGCTGAAATAATTTTATTTACTTGAGGAGATGTCAGAACTTTCAATGTGTTAGTGGACATTATAATGTTAGGAAAAATTTAGAGAAAGTAGAAATCATAGAAGACAGAATTTTACAAATGTATTTGGCTATTCAAACACTTTTCTCAAGTCACACCTATTAACAGCTCAAGTGGAAAATCCTAACTAAAACTTTCAAATGCTAGTTTGAAGAACATTAAACTAGGCCTCTGTGTGTACTTAAAACAAATTTATGATTAAAGTAAAGCACATTGGTAAGAATCTCTTACCAGTTACACATTTTCTCATCCCATGACACATTTTCTCATCCCATGATTGTAAACTCAATAAATTTGTTTACATCTACCATTCCTCTGTTCTATTTTTACCACCTTATCTTTTTTCCACTAGTACATACTCACACAAAGACCTGGAAAGGACTGAAATTAATAGACTAACAAAACAAACTACATTTCTTTCCTACATCCTAAATTTTAACCATAGTTCTTCCCTTATTCCCAAAAGCCAGTTATACAGAGGTTTTTGTATATCTGCAGATATACAGTGAACTTTGCTACTGAATTTCTGGACAAATTGTCAAGCAGTCAGTACATCAAGTGATACCCATGTACTCAAGACTTTATTAGGTGCCTAAGAAGATATTCCTACATCTTAGAGCTTCCGCTTAGTAAAGGATTTGAGAGTTTATTTCTAGCAATGGGATAAGTTATGAAAGGTTCAAATTAAGTAGACTTTTAAGCAATACAAAACTTATTCATGAATTCAGGGAATTTGTATTTATTTCTTTTAGAGAGACAAAAATTAAATGTAAAAGTCCTAAAAACAAGTGGTCGGAAATACAGTGCAAAAGGGTTATTAATTAATTCTAGAGGGGAAAGGGGTAATTATCCACAAGGAGGATGAGTAACAAGTGATGATCTGAGAACAATTAGGTATTTTCACATTAAATGGGAAGAGAAGAATTCTGAGCTGAAGGGTAGCACTGATTTCAAGCTGACCAAAACAGAAACATACCAAGGAAGATATTTTTCAATCTTTTCATATGTTAAGAAGGCCCCATTCTATACAATTAAAAATAATTTAGCTTTAGGCCCTCCCTGGTGGCACAGTGGGTGAAAGCACAGCACTAAGAAGCTTAAGCCACTTCCCCATGAGTTGGATCCCCGCCTGCCCCGGAGGTGACCACATGGCGTGGCAGACCTCCCCTGACCTGCCCGCTGCTCCCCTCAGCAGTGTACTTCATATATCTGCCTGTTCTGCTCCCCGCTCTGTCTCTGGTGAATCCTCTCACCCTCCTCATCTCTGGCTTGTACCCCAGTTCTGTATGAATAAATAAATAATTCTTTAAAAATAATAATTTAGCTTTAAATTACATGGAAATTTATAGAATGGGGATGCACATTTGAAAAAAGGAGTGAAGATTGCAGAGATTCTCAGAAGCCAATGTTCTGGTGTTGGGAGGCCATAAATATTGAAAAATCCAGTGTCAAGACAGGGCCCGAGGGATCAGGAGCTGAACAGACAGTATTGGCAAAAGTTTGAAGAGAAGTGGTGATGTATTAATAGTTGATAGGAGATTGAGGAAATGGCTGGTAGCATGGAACTTTACCTGTAAATGAGGTGTTGAGTTAGGTAGATAGGGAAAGAGGGTGAAAACATGTCACATAATTGTCAATCATGAAGAATAGTCCAAGGTTGAATCCAAGGGGAGAACAAAAATAGACTTAAAATTACTTGGAATATTAAGCATAGATACTCAATTCGATTGGTCAATTCAATACAATTGGTCAATTTCAATAAAAGGGAGGAAGGGAAACTGGGGTAAGTTGATCTTGCTTTTTATGCATTAAACTACAATCAATTTAACCATAATAATGTGACATATTTTCACTACAACACAGTAAGAGGCTGTGACTGGCTAATTTTTCAAAAACAACAACAAAAGAGCGAAGAGACTCATTCACGGAGGGGGTTTTATAATACCCCATGTCACCTTCAGTGAGAGATTCAATGGAGATAGTGAGCCACTTTCTCACTGTACATTAATCTAAAAATGTCAGATGCTATTACTGATATTACTGTCAGATGGTATTACTGATATGATTCCCACTGCTGTTTGTTTATTTTCTGAGTTTTTCTTTGAGTCTGAATAAAAATACGGAGTCTATGAACTCTGAGAGCATGATGTGCCATTCTCTTGACCCACTACACGGCTCCATCAATATTGATTTGAAGCAAACCCTCAAGGACTGTCTGTGTTCCTGGCAACTTTTCAATACTAACATGTGGTTAATTTTTTAGAGGGTTTTTCTTTCCCTTCCTGTGCTCAGGAGGAGCCGTAGAGTTTGTGGGAAACAGCAGCTTGATTCGTGCATCTGTCTCACTGGATATTTCCCTCAGCGATGGTGACCCTTTACTCCATAACCCTTCTTTACTTTCTGCACATTGTGTTCTAGGAACTTGGAAAGAGCATATCCCTAGTGCTTAGAGAACTTTGAAATCAATGTTCCTGGAGAAGGGGTTTCTCATATGGTGTGTGAGAAAATTCATAAAATTCTCACTACTTAGAAAACTTAACAATTACTGCATTTTGTTACATCTGTAGCCATTTATGTTCATTATGCATTTGCGTTTTGTGTTGCTAAATGCAGAGGCTGTTATAAGTACTTGCTCAAAGTAGGTCAGTTTATTATATAACTCATCTGACCAGGAGCACAAGAAACATTTTAATGCAAATAATGGATATTTGATCTTTTTATGCCATTAGTGCCATTTTGTCAGGTAGGACAATGAATTATTTGGTTTTAATTATCAAAGTTCATGAGAATTGTGTGCCATAAAAATAGCATAGTGTTCCTCATTTCAATAACATAAGGAACTATCTCCTTAAAATTCCATTAACTGTAATACATATCTTTCTTGGGATTATTTAATTTGTTTTCTGCCTTTATAAATAATAGTAAAATTCACTTTCATGCTGAATTTTTGTGAGCAAATAACGGAATCTTTAAAATAATGAGATTGTAATTCTTATTTCCCCCTTATTTTGATTCAACTTCCCAAGTCTATAACTGATCAAAACTTTCCATCCTCAAGGAGACATTTAGAATCAAAATAATCCAGTGCTTCCTTTAACTTGCTTTTGTCGAAAGAACATACATTTTATTTTGTCAGTAATGGTGATAGATTCTACATAAAGTTCTATGCTTTCTCATTCATTTAACTTTTTAATCATCAACAAACATGGTTAAATAAAGTTTAAACAGAATTTTGTCAAGTTGGATAAAGGCCTACACCAAAGCAGAAATTAGATGATGACACCATTTCTTCTTATAGACACAATATATTTAAGAAATGCCTGACAACTTGTTATAAGTAAAAATATATTATCATGAAAATATTTACCCTAGGACTGAACTGTTAGCTACAAAGTACAGTGAGGTGAAATTTTACTAAGCTAGCATATGATGCCTGTCCACCAGCTAATAAAATATGTCAGTTTCTACAAATCACTTAATTGGCAAATTTAGATTTTACCTTGAAACAAATAGAGATAATATCATGCCAATAGAGGTCCCATATAGAGGCGAACAGGGATTGGAGAAAGAGCAGAAAAGGTTTGTTTTCTGTTGCTACTCTTACTAAGTTTTACACAAACATATTGTTTTTCTCATAAAAATATCAGATGGAAGACCTAAAAAAGGAGTGTTGGTGAAAAGAAGCAAATATACAGGTAGTATGATGTTGGGAACAAGGCCAGTCCATTCCAGTGGGTCTTCATGTGCTATTTCCTATCTCTCGCTGTAATTTGCACAAGAATTCAGCCAGAGCTAGTATCATACCACCCAACTGAACCAGAATTAAAATCTGTTTTTAAACTATATATGTCTTAAAGTATTCCCAGTGTACATCCCATGCCTTCCATTCGTCCCAATTGTACTCAGTTTCAAGGTTCTATTTAATTGCCTTCTCCATTAAACTGACCTGATCACTCAGTCAGAATCTCTTATTTTTTTTTTTAATTTTCCTGCCTTGTCTGTTTGTTAATAGCACTTCTCTAGCACTAAACTCATAGTCATTGAATTTTCTTTGGCTACTTGTTTACATGTCAATCTACTACATGTTATATGAACTTCTTAAAAGGAGAAAGGGTTGTCAATCCAGTGAATTGCTCAGTAAATATGCAGAAAATATAACACGGCCCCATCCTTGAAGCCAGGGATAGAGATGAGCTGATTTACTCCAAGAGTAACTTAAACAGTCAGAAAGAAGAGATTCATAGTGATCAAATACCTGTTTATCAGCTAATCTCTGCAGTAGCCATGTCTAGTCTTCCAGAGTATATTTTAACCATTTTCCAGGTAATCTCTTCCTATAGTCAAACATAGAAAATCAGGTGTTCCTTGATATTACTAATCTTAGACAGTTTTTGCATTGGTAAAAAATGAAACAACTTGAAAATTTCTTTCCAGCTCTGAATTATTCCTTTGTTTTATGTTTGCTTCAGATTTTCTCTATGAAGAATAACAAATTTATCCCTAGTAACTCCATCTACTTTGGACATCTGAGAAGAGTAATATTGTAGTCTTAATCCCATCTTTTGAAGACATAGTTACTAATATTCATTGACTGAAATATAACTAAGTGTATATTCTATATGTATACTTCAAGCCAAAATATTTTAAAGAACCTAAATCAAATTTTTAAAGGCTATGTGACTTTATTTAAAACTTCATTTAACATACAAGCTTTGACATGTTTATTTGTACTTCTTTGTGCTTATATAATTGGTGGCCAAAAATTTACTACTCTTTATAGGAAATAGATACAAATCAACTCCACAGGAGACATGTATTATTGAATTTGACCATTTGAATTAAAAATCATAGAAACTTCGGAGCTCCTTTTCATGGTCACATAGTTTATAGGGAGAACAAATAAGATATAGAAGGGAAACAAATTCTTACATGTGGTAGAGAGATTCCCTAGACAGAAATTTCAGCTAAGAATTATTATCGTATTGGGAAAGAAAGAGGCACTGTTTGGTTTCCTTATGCACAAGAGAAAGGCAAACAAACAGGTCTTAATGATCTCAGGGAATTGGAGGATGAGTAACTTCCACAGTTTGGAAGCAAATGCTATTTTTCAAATGTTCCTTTCCCTCAGAAATATTATACCACAAAGAGGTTTTTTACGTTTTTCCTAAGTCTTATAAGGACACAAACAATGGACAGCTTCCACTGCCAACAGATTTCCTCATCAGTTCCTTAGAAAAGTTCTTCTCAGTTAGGAAGAGAAATGAAAGTTCTCATAATAGCCATGTATGCTTTCTTCCTGTAGGAACTTTGGTTTTAGTGATTGACAATATTATCAAGATGTTCATTAAAGATTGGAACTTAGTAATTAGTGATTGGCTAAATAGTTAAAAACCACTTTTGAGGGTTAAAGCACAGCACCGAGAAGCTAAACCACTTCCGCATGAGTTTGATTCCCGCCTGCCCCGGAGGTGACCACATGGCGTGGCAGACCTCTCCTGACCCGTCCGCTGCTCCCCTCAGCAGTGCACTTCTTCAATCTGCCTGTTCTGCTCCCCACTCTGTCTCTGGTGAATCCTCTCACTGCCCCTGAGCCCCTGGCCTGTACCCCAGTTCTGTATGTACAAATAAATAAATCTTAAAAAAAAAAAAAAGAACCACTTTTGAGCCTACTATCTATATTTCCTCTGCTAGGCATATCAGAGTTTACAGAGAAGGTTGGGGCCCAATCTCTTCTTATGTAGACTTAAAAATGGATTCAGGAGTAGTCAATAATATGTGTGTGTGTATATAAACTATATAGATTGTAAGCACACATGTACTTCTTTATTCCATCCACCCACTGATGGTCATGCAAGTTATGTAAGTTGCATATATAAGTTGCTTGATCACCTGGAAATTCTATTTTTAATTTTTTCAGGAACCTTTATGTTATTTTCCATAGTCACTGCACCATTTCATATTCCCACCAATAGTATATGGGTATTCCTTTTCCTCCACATTCTTGCCAGCACTTGTTACTTCTCATCTTTTTTTGTAATAACCATTATAACAGGTGTTAGTATTTCACTGTGGGCTTAATTTATGTTTCCTTTATAATTAATTATGTTGAGCACTTTTTCATGTACTTATTGTTTATCTGTGCATATTCTCTGAAAAATGTCTACTCAAGTACTTTGCCTATGCTTTTATAAGTCTTTTTGCTTATTGGCTATGAGTGTTAGATTAATGTATCTTGCATTTATATAAATACATCATAATAAAAATGGATTTTAATTTGCCAAATGTTTCCTTTGTGTACAGAAATTTCGGTTTGATGTAGTTTCACTAGTTTATATTTTGTTGCCTGTGCTTTGGTGTCATATCAAAGAACTCATTGCTATAACCAGTGTTAGGAAGGTGTTTTATTCTAAGATTCTTATGGTTTCAGGTTTTACTATAATTTAATTTTGATAGTGGTGTAAGATAGGGTCGAATTTCATTCTTTTACATGTGAATATTTTTTGCCAGCACTACTTATTGAAAAGACTGTCTTTTCTCCACTGTGTGTGCTTGGTGATCTTGTCGAATATTAGTTGACCATAAGGGATTGGATCTATTTCTAGATTATCTAATCTGTTCCAGTGGTCTCTGCCTATCTTAATTCTAGTATCATACTGTTTTGATAACAATAGCTTTGTAATAGAGTTTAAAATCAAGAGATGTGATACCTTTCTCTTTCTTCTTTCACAAGTTTACTTTGACTACATAGGATATCTTGGTTTCATGAATTTCAAGATTGTTTTTCTATTTCTATGAAACATTCTGTTGGAATTTTGATAAAAATTGTGTTGAATCTATAGACAGATTTCAGTAGTGTGGGTACTTACATGTTAATGCTTCTTCTAATCCATAAAAACAGTATATACTTCCTTTTATTTATGCTCTCTTCAGTTTCTTTCATCAGTGTGTGGGTGTGGTAGTTTTCAGAGTAGAGATCATTTACCTTCTTAATTAAAAATGTTGTTTGGGGGTGGAACTAGTTTTTGTTGTTTTTAGAACTATTGATAGAGGGTTTGCTTTATTCATTTTTCTTTCAGATAGTTCAGTGATACATACACACATATATTTATACACATATACCATATGTAACACACACAGTTTTATAGACACACACATAGACACCATTGGTTTCATTTATTTGTATTCTACAATTTTTCTGGATTCTTTTCTTAGACTAATGGTGTACTGATAGAATCCTTAGGATTTTCCACAAATTTTATTTCTTCAATTCAGGTCTCTTTTATTTCTTTATCTTATCTAACTACTATAACTATATATCCACCACTGTGTTGAATAAGTGTTAAGTGTAAGCATCTTTGTCTTATTCCTAATCTTTGTGGAAAAGTTTTTACTTTAGACCATTGAATATGATTGTAACTATGGGCTAACATATATGGCTTCACTGTACTGGGGGTAATGTCCTCATAAAGAGAAGATATCAAATCTGGCTTTGAAGAGTAGCTCCTAGGGAATTAGAAGTATTCAACAAAAATAAAATATATCTATACTTGCAAGAATGGAATTTTTCTTTTAGAAAAATATTTATTTATGCATACAGGAACTGGGGTGCAGGCCAGAGGTATGGAGAAGGGGATGAGAATATTCACCAGACATATAGTGTGGAGCAGAACAGCAAATCTACTGAAATATACTGCTGAAGGGAGCAGCAGGCAGATCAGGAGAGGTCTGCTGTGCCATGTGGGTCACCTCCCTGGTTGGGGATTGAACTCGTGATGCTGTGGCTGTGGATAGCTTCATAGTGCTGCACATAACCTGGGAAGGCCTAGAATGGAATTTTTTCTTAATTACAATTCATTAACCTTAATTGCTAGCTGAGTGGACATCTTCCCATAGCAATAATTAAGATTTTCAATTATCAGTTTAGAGATTTCAGAGTGTGTGAATACATCACTACACCAAAATTATTTTAGTTACTCATGATAAGGAAAAGCATAGGGTGGAAAAAGGGTATTACTAAAATTATTTTACACTTTACTAAAATTTTTTTCATGTTTGTCAACTTTTTTAAATTGTACTTTGTAGTGCCCTATTCTCTTGGTTTTTAATACGTACTTTTCCACTTAATAAAAAAAAGTAACTGATATAATTCATAATCACATAATGATTCCCTTTATCTCTTACCAATATCACTTTCCTCCCCAATATAAATGTCCTTCCAGAGCTTTTATTGCATGTGTGTATACACTCATTTTTGCTTTGGGTATGGTATGTGTATGTGTATATCCATGTGTGCACATCTGAAACTTAAAGGGCTTCATACTTAGGGTATTGTTCTTCACCTTTCTTTCTCCTTTTACAAGCCCTATGAGTGCCTCCTGTATGAGTAGCAGAACCCCAAGCACAATGTGTATGTGGTATACCAAATATGGGCACCATACTAAAGCACTGAGTGCAGACTGATGGGCAACCTTAGTTTTACTTACCAAGCAGTCAACCTAGGCACTGGGCTGCATCCCTCCAAAGGCCATCAATTTTTTAATTCACATTGAAGAACTGAATAGATTATTTGTGGCTTTATCCATGTATGTCATTCTCCCTCATACTTGCGGGTGATCCAAGGAATATTGGCACCATCATTTATTACACTGAACAGTTTTCTATTGGTGACCAAATAGGTTATTTTCTATCATTGGTCTCTAGGAAGAAAAAGATGCTTCAGAGGGTAGTATGGATCATACTGATGTTACATGTGTACCAGTAAATCTTTAAGATAGGTATCTAAAATTACCAGGAAGGATATGCCCTAATTTAATCTTAATAGATACTGTCAAACTATACCCCAGAAAAGGCAGAAAATTGCATTTCTAAGACATTATCAAGCAAGAATGTAGTAAAGATTTTTTTTTCATCAACCTGATAGATAATAAATAATAATTTTCATTACTTACCTAATTTGCCTTATTTTGATTACAAATAATGTTTAGGATTTCAAATCAGTAATTCTTCTATGAATAAAAAAGTATATTATGTACTTTTCTATATATTAGGCTGTGTTTTAATAATTTCTGAAGTTGTCACGTAATTCTTACTAACATCTTAATTCTTTGTTATAAATATATGCTCTAAATATTTCCTGTAATTCTTTAAAATGCCTATTAAGCTTGATCAGTTTTTTCATTAGTGTAGTTTCACATAATATCATGTCCATAGAATGTTTGGATTGCTTAGTTTTTTAAGATTTTATGATAAATACTCATTTTCTCCTGCAGGAAAATTTTAAAATCAGATAACTTTGTAATTCTTACAGAAACACTATGATAGCTGGACTTTACCTAAAATACTATTTTTTTGAATAGGTAGAATAAAATACTTAAAAATGACAAAATGTTACCAGTTATAAATCTGATAGGTTTGTAAGTTTATTGTATTATTTTTCCCCACTTCGATAACTTTTAAGGATTATTATACTACAAATTTTTGTTTGTTTCCTTTGGAGCTATTTTGGTCTTTATTTTGTGTTTAAGAATCTGTTTTTGCAATATCCATTTGTAAATCACATAGGAGATTTGGTCTGCACTACTTTGAATTCATAAATTAATTTAAAGCATTAATTCATTAGCATTTCACTAATTCATATATTCCTTCAACAAATAGTTATTGTGTGATGATTATGTGCTATTACTGATTTTTATGATTAAGCACTACTTCAGATTCTTATATCACTAAACAAAATGGGCAGTTATCACTACATTCAAGTGGAGAAATAGACAATATGTATAACAACTACTTACCCAACATGAAAAAGTAATTTTCCTATTAAGAAAAATCATATCTCTCTCCATTTGTTCAGTCTATGGACATTTTCATTTTCCCCATGAAGATTTTGATTATTTCCATTTTCTTTATCTAGATATTTTACTCTCTGATGTAACTGTGACTCATTTCCATTTTATCCTGTTTTTTCCAATGGTTAATGACATGGTTAAAAATATTCCTCTGTTTTTAATTCGTTGAGTCAAGTTTTTGTTTATTTTTTTGTTCTAACAGATAACCAGATCATTTTTATAATTTTTCAAAGTACAGATTCTCTTCCTTTATATTAGTCATCTTCATTTACAAAGAACCAAGTGATTTCACTGTAGTAACTCAGAAAAAAGGTTCTCTCCTTCCAAAAAAGTCCCATTTTAGAACACCTGAATCTCCATTTATATATCCCAGATCTCTCAATACATGAAATTTTGTATGGAAAATTTATCCTTCTGTGTCACCTGTAGAAATAAAAAGAAAATGCTTATGGAACTAAAAATATCAAGGCCTACTTGGCTAACAAGAAGCAAAGATAAATTGAACCTGGGGTTTATATTTTCTAATTTTTTCATTAATTAAGTTGGTAGCCTTGGAAAAATCCCAAATTACTAAAGTAAGTATCATACAAAAAAAAAAAAAAAACCAATATGAAATGACTGGGCTTGAAAATATTTCCACACATTTCCAATGTAAGGACTTTCCATTAATATCAAAAAAGCTAGACACACCTATTATTTATAGTGGTAAGAAAATATACGGGGGCAAAAAATTTACTCATTCATGGAAGATAGTGTAAAACATTAAGTACTTAAGTAAATTTGCCATTCTAAAAAGACCTGGAGAGGAGTCTCAACCATTTTTTACATTATTGTATATTCAAATTGTAATTTTAATTTGCTAAATCTAGTCAAAACCTGCTTGCAAATGAGAGAGAACATGGTATATTTGAGTAAACAAAATAAAGTCTGTATTTCTTGTATAGCATTTCCAGAAATAACTATGGTTTAAGGGAGATTAGTCTTACTAACTACTAAGTTAAGGATTTTTTTTATTTTGATAATTTTGTGATTTGATATACATTCCAAAAATACAGGGTTATGACTTATATATTACACAGAACTTACGTATTTAAAACTCATTTTTTAACCATTAAAAAGGTAAGTCTAACTAAAGAAAAATATTGACGAATATAGAGTGGTGCCTCAAATGTGACATTTGTGGAATGCTAGACAGGATCAGTAGGAATGACAAGAAGTAAAACTAGAAATGTTACAGGCTGTACATCAATATAAGATTTTTTTTCTAATTTCAGTACTAATATTCTTAATATTCTTATGAAAAGGAATACATTTTTACCATGACTTGTTTATTATTATTTAACAAAAGACTAAGATAAAATTCCTAAAAACAGTTTTATGAATTTTAATGTTAAATAGATTTTTCTTATACTGTCCAACCAACAAAATTTCTCTTCATTCTTTATGTAAGCAAAGAGCTACTGTAAATTGTTTTTAAAGAGTTACAGAAATATGTAGATCTCGTGTAAGCATGATGACAAAAAACAATCAAAAAGGTTAATTTTGGCTGACTTTATATCTATAACTGTGTTGTGATCTGACAATTAGTCTGAAACACCAGCACATAACGTGAAGGCTAGTTTCAGGATGCTTTCCAAGTGATTTAGGTAGAAATTATATCCCACTTCCCAAAATGAGCCTTTGAAGCCAGTGGAGGAAGTTATCCTCAGATTTCCCGGGGACAGAGAGGAATTGCTGCCCACACAATACTCTTCCAGTTCACACCTGCCACTTCTGAGCACTCTTCAGGACCAGCTGCATAAATGTCCTTTGAAACTGTTCCGGAAACTGTGTAGGCAATTTATACAAAAGTCCCAGTTAAGAAATGCTCCATGTAAAGTCTCCTTGGAGATTAAAGATAATCAAGCAAAAGAGAAACCAATTATCTTCAATATGCCTTCTCCAGAGAGGGAGATAAATAATGAACATAAACACTTAATATAAAGCCAAAATTTACATATTGATTAAAAGATTCCTTGTAACAACTTTAAATAAGGGTATTATTTTTCATTGTCCACTCTCTAATATTACGACTTTGGCACTTGCTACTATTAAATAAAGATAATATACGAACATTTTGTCACTAAGCAGAATATATCTGGCAAATAGAATTTAGCTACTGATTTATTTCCTCCAAGATTATATAAATTTCATCTTGATATGCAAAAGAATAAAAATTAAGAGTGATTTTCTTAACTTGCCTAGAAATTCTGACATTGGATAATTACGTTACATTTAGCTTCTGTCCATTTAGAAGATTTTAAATTCAGATGATTAAAAAAAAAGATTTAATAACTTTCTGGGTTTGTTTTGTTTTTTTTAAACAGGATATTATTTTAAGACAGGGAAATCTAGAATGAGAAATTTATTGTTAAATGAAATATATAGCATTAATATGAGATTTCATACCAGTCCAGCTGGCTGAAGATCAAATAATTCACAATGAAGTTAAGCCAAGTCCTGCTAAAAGGTTCTTTTCATTTATGGGTAAGCAAGGAGTATTACCAGCCCAGAATAGTCAGTAAATGTGCCTGGAACCAAAGACAGGGTAAGAACCAGACCCTTGGATTATGAATCAGGAATCTTACTTCTGCTCTTGGCCTAACATTTAATGTATTATGGCTGTCTGTGTGATACACAATTCGTTGACAAGCAGAACTTCCAGACAGTGCTTTATTTATTGGATCAAATAGTCACTGTTTTGGAAGCATCCAGCATTTTACTGAAGTTTATGGTTTTATACCAAATGCTTGGCATTATGAAAACAGAGCCCGTATGTCTCTCTGAGTCTCCAAGGGAGGCACTTTTCTTTAGTCTTCCTATTTGCCCTGCTGTAAAATGTCCAATAACTTGCATCTCCTCTCTGTCCCTGTGTGTGTGCTGTTCAATGAAGAGCTTCTGGAGAAAGAGAAGCACTGGAATTATTTTCTCCAGATACAAGGGAAAAGGGTATAAAGACTTCTGACCAGAGGATTCCAATTCAGAGGCTTCCTGGAGAGAAAAGCCCCCTAAAAGCCTTGTTGAATTCCCCAGATACCATTGCTATTAAAGTGACTTCATTGCCCAGGGACTAAGCTGCTCTTGGGAGTAAATAAGGAACGTATTTCAGGTTTCCCAATGAACAGCATGTGGCTTGGCAATGTTAGGTCCTTGGCAACAAACCAAATCAAACAGAAGTTTCTCTCTTCATTTATCTGAGTAGCCACTGACTGGTATCTAAAAGAGATACAACTGGAAATTTCTTCTACATATATTATCCACCCCCTAACAACAGTTAGTTGTAGCCACAAACAACAGGAGGTTTCTGTTCTCAGTAAACAAACATATGTTGGGAAAAGGAGCCATATATCACACCAAAGGTTCTAGGGCAGCTCATAGTTAACAAAATAGTATGTTGTCATTAAAGAAGCAGATTATGGCCATCCCATTAAAAATAGCCTTTTCTACAAAAGCACTTAGTTCTTAAGCTGTACTAAAGAGGGTGTATAGAATATATGAAAGTACTTACTTGCCTACTCTGTCCTAGTCAAAGACCATGTAGAGTGATACATTTAATTCTAGCCACCAACCATTAATTGAGTCTCCAACATGATTCTGTTATATCCAAGGGAGAGTAAACAGGGCTAATAAAAATTTGAGAAATAATTAAAGGATACAAGAAATAATTAAAGGATTTGAGAATTATTCACCCAGAAAATGAAAAAGAATGGGCACAGCACTACATAATTCTTCAAATATTTGAAAGTCTTTCACAGAAAAGACACAGTAGAGGGAGAAACTGGAAAGTAAGAGAAGGCAGAATTTGACTCCATAATATTTCTAAAAATATGCCCATAAAAATATCAAAATGGGCCGTCCCTGGTGGCGCAGTGGGTTAAAGCACTGCACTGAGAAGCTAAAGTCATTTCCACATGAGTTCGATTCCTGCTTGCCCCGGAGGTGACCACATGGTGTGGCAGACCTCTCCTGACCCGCCCGCTGCTCCCCTCAGCAGTGTACTTCGTCGATCTGCCTGTTCTGCTCCTCACTCTGTCTCTGGTGAAGCCTCTCACCGCCCCTGAGCCTCTGGCCTGTACCCCAGTTCTGTATGCATAAATAAATAAATCTTTAAAAAAAAATTAAAAAAAAAATATCAAAATGGGGGCCCTCCCTGGTTGTGCAGCGGGTTAAAGAAGCTTAAGCCACTTCCGCATGAGTTCGATTCCTGCCTGTCCCGGAGGAGATCCACATGGCGTGGCAGACCTCTCCTGGCCCGCCCACTGCTCCCCTCAGCAGTGTACTTGGTCGATCTGCCTGCTCTGCTCCCCACTCTGTCCCTGGTGAATCCTCTCACCCTCCGCATCTCTAGCCTGTACCCCAGTTCTGTATGAATAAATAAATCTTAAAAAAAAAAAATCAAAATGGGCCCTTCCTGATGGTGCAGCAGGTTAGGACACAGCCCTGCAAGCAAGCCTCAGCCACTTCAGTACGAGTTCGATCACTGCCCCTGGAGGCGATCCATATGGCACAGCAGACCTCTCTTGACCCGCCCACTGCTCCCCTCACCCATGCACTTTGTTGATCTGCCTGTTCTACTCCCCACTCTGTCTCTGGTGAAGCCTCTCATCGCCCCTGCACCTCTGGCTTATACCCCAGTTCTATATGCATAAATAATAAATAAATTTCTTAAAATATATATCAAAGTGGCTACCTCCTAAGAAATGATATGCAGCACACAACAGGTCAGAACACAACAATCTTGAATGGTTGTTAAATGAAAGTAAAAAGAACTGAATCATCTGCTTCTGTAATTTCTTGCAATTAATTGTGGTCATAGGTATTCTTCCAAAATATATAGTATTTATGTTAGAAAGAATGGAAACCTTGAAGCAAGAATGCATGATGCCTGTATAGGTATTATATTTAAAATTGCACTTAAGGAAGGAAAACGAAATGTCATGATAGAAAGAGACCTATACAAGGGATGGAGCAAGTTTGGGGCAGTCTACAGTTAACCAATGACAGAGAGGTCAGAACTTCAATGTCCTTGGAATTCAAACCTGCAAAGTCAAGACTCCCATAACTGATGTGCTGTACTTCTAGATTTCTGAGTCCTTAAGTGTTGAGTCATGTACCCAAGAAACACAATGGGTAGATTTAAGAAATGTGTCTTGACTTGCTTAAGTACAAATGGAAATACAAAGATAGGTCAATCACAAAACAGAAAAGGCAGTTAAAGGAGACACTTCTAAGAAAAACAGACTCTTCCATAAGTACTTTTTTTTAAGTCTCCAGATTATCTTGAATTTTTCGTGGGCAACAAGAGCAAAAGTTAAGGAAAGTAACCTCCTTAAACTAAATACATTATTTCCATATCTTATTGTATTGGCTAAGCCATTATTACAATAGATCTGGCGATCAACATCTCTGAGAGATGCTGTAAGATGATTCTACCTCCTACTAGCCCTCACTCCTGGGGTATGTTGGAGCCACCATGCACCAGCTCATATCAGTTCTTAAGTACCATTTCTCTGTTCCAACTCTACAATCAATAGCATCTAATTGGTAGCTTAAAATTGGCAGAGGGAATATTTGTCTCACAGAAATTTGCACATGCTACATACAAAACAAGTATTTCTTTTTATTTGGATATTCAATTGCTAAACAATTACCTACATACAAATGACACATGCTTTCAACTTCTAAGAACTTGTTCCCATATTCTATGAGATAAGAAAAGAAAATAATACCTTTTCCACCTTTCGGGTCTCAAAATATAGGGCTTTGTTATAAAAGTAACGGTTACTTCTTTTTAATTGTTGTAATATGGGTCCCAGTCAGACTTAAGCATGAAAGGGACTATGAAGCAAAAGAATAATGGTAGAATAAGCAGAACTATTTAGCATGTATGTATAAGTAACATGTGGCAGTGCTGAAAATAAAATATGAAGTTTAAAAAAATGCTCAATTGCCTATATGTAGAAAACACTCTAAAAGTTTAAAAAATATAGTAAATCATGAATTGCTTGTATCTTGTCAGTGACTCCATTACACAAAGAATAAAATTTACCTTGTTATATTGGCCTTCATGTTGCAGAGTATAATTTAACTCCTGTTTGTATTCAACCACATTTTCTATAGCATCTATTCACTCTCTCTCACGCTTTCCTTTCTCCAGTTTCTCTGACCTTTTTGCAGATTGTCTTGTTCACCAAACTCATTCCCAACCTCAGTATCTTTGTATCACTCAGCTGACTGGGACACCACCTTCCCAATTATACATCCCTTTTTCCCACCTCTTTTCCTCCATCCTTCCCTCCTCCTTCCTTCCTTTCCTTACTTTCTTCCTCCCTTCTTTCTCTCCTTTGCCTCATTATTTTTCTCCCCATTTCATAGAAAATTATTCTATGATCATTCCATATAAAGTGCGACACTTACCCTGCAGTTACTGTATATCCCATTATCACTTTTCTTTACTTCTACTTTGTTCTTGTCTTAAACTGCCTATATATGAATCTTTTAACTTCCATTTATTCCTATTAATGAGTATAGTATTCAAGAAAACAGGCACCTGTCAGCTCTTACTCATTGATGGATATTTTGTCCCCTTAATAGTCAGAAAAACTGACTACAAGAAAGGAAGATAGGTGGGAAGAAATATTATATTGTGGCCATGACTTAAGGCGGTTAAGTTACTGATATATTCAAAATTTCATCAATAGGCATCCTTATCTATTAAGAAGTTCTCCTTCTTGGACTATAATGACAGCATGAAAGGAAAGTTCCACTAACCAAAGACAAACTATCTGCAAATACACAGCTCTGTTTTCAGGCATGGCTATTTGTGGGAGCCTACTCATGGCCATATGCAAGGTTAAAACATATTAAAACATTAATGCTCGCACTCTAAAAGAGAAAGACAGAATATTTACCCAAATCCTTTATTTGTAGTCAAATCTATTTTATGTATATATAACATATATTGGTCTAGTGCTTGGCACTTGAGCTTGAATGTAATGGATGGTGAATAAGGAATAAATAGTATTTATTTCTCTAAAGGAATAGCAGAGACCAAGGTTTTTTGGTTATATTCTTTTTGGTAGGTCATAATGAGTAATTTGATGTTCAGTTCATTTTTAAAGCACAATCTCAACATCTAGTTTGTTCAAAGACAATTGGTTTCTGAGATGACTGCTGATAAATCTAGGATAGATTCAGAATTTTTTTTTAATATTTATTTATTTATTTGTACAGAACTGGGGTACAGGCCAGAGATGTGGAGGGTGAGAGGATTCACCAGAGACAGAGTGGGGAGCAGAACAGGCAGATCGACGAAGCACACTGCTGAGGGGAGCAGCGGGTGGGTCAGGAGAGGTCTGCCACACCATGTGGTCACCTCCAGGGCAGGCGGGAATCGAACTCATGCGGAAGTGGCTTTAGCTTCTCAGTGAAGTGCTTTAACCCGCTGCGCCACCAGGGAGGGCCCAGATTCAGAATATTTTTGTGTTAACCAAAATTAATTTAGTCACTGGGAGAATATCAAAATATATTTTGTAAGTCTTTTTGAGGTGTTATTTCACTGGGCTCTATGTATTTCGTTATTTTTATTCCTGTGGCGTATTGTATGTGCAGTATATAACCTGACTCTGTCTCCTGTCATAAAAATGTAATTTTGTATTTAAGGATATTGTAACGAGAAAATGAAAGACAGTCACACAAACATATATGTGGCTATAAAGATGCCAATAAACATTACTTGCCAAACACAATTTTGGTTTAAAAGAGAAGTTATAAAAGCAAGATATTTTTAAAATAATTAAGGAAATTTCAGTCAGAATTTTTCAATTTCTATATTACTTAGAATAAAACAAAGCAATTTCTAATATTTTGGGGGCTCCATTTGAGGGAAAAGCAGCATTTTGCTATATATAATGCTCTTTGGAATATCACAATGTTCTATAGCATTGACGATTATGAAGTTTAGTAAGGTTCTGGTCTATTTACAAATATCTTGGACATTCTTGAGCACAATAAAATGTTATAATGACAGAAGTCCTATAATTCTCTTTCAAAGCCTCATTAAATGTTTTGGACAATGGGTACTATGGAAGGAAATTAAAGCAACCATCACAGCATGCTGTTGTGAAGGAACTGACATATCTCAAATTTAATTTTTCTTGAAATTAGTATCTATTGAGAAATAGGACTATCTCTTTCTGCAAGGTCATCCTACCCAAACACTTAATAGCGAATTAATGATTACTTTATCAGCAGACTGAACATTTATTTTGCATTTGAAAGATGATGTAAGGATAACAATCACCACTAGCTATTTGAGATGTAGAATACCTGTAGAATAAAATAAATCCACAAAATTACCCTAGTTCCTCCTGCTGGGAATTGTGGCTGTGGTGGGGAGTGGGGGATTGGAGGGGGGAGGTGGTATGCTGACAGTGGACACAGAATCTAGCAGGGGTTAAGAGAAAAATACCAGAGACAAAATAAAAGATCTGCT
This sequence comes from Condylura cristata, assembly GCF_000260355.1. Classification (NCBI taxonomy): domain Eukaryota; kingdom Metazoa; phylum Chordata; class Mammalia; order Eulipotyphla; family Talpidae; genus Condylura; species Condylura cristata. The sequence continues at coordinate 15,724,167 of NW_004567115.1, forward strand.
TTAGGCACTCACTCAGTCATTCCACTATAAAATTATTGATATGTTAAAATATATATGTACTATGACAAAAGAAGCAACTATATAACTTTTCCCAAAAATAATTAAAACGTAAAGTAGTAAATATGTAAATATCAGTACTCATTAATGCAATACTTCTTTTTGGATGTACTTTGCTCCAGAAGATACATATTTAATATTCATGTAAAGTGCTTTTTTGGTATTAGGTCAGTTTCTTCTCAATGAAGAGCCCTTTGATGAAACAGAGTAGAACTTCCTTTTCCCTTTAAGTAGAAAGCTGCCTACTTATTCAGTGTCCTTTCTGTCACATTAAAGAACAGGGAACTTTTTATTCTTCCCAAGAATAGCCTTTCAGATTCAGTAACAACATGTTCTATTCCTCAGGAAATAAAAGAAGATCGAGATAGGGCGCGGCTGGATTCCATGGTGCTGCTAATTATGAAACTGGACCAACTCGATCAGGACATTGAGAATGCTCTCAGCACCAGCTCCTCTCCATCCAGCACCCCAACAAACCTGCGGCGCCATGTTCCTGTGAGCTTTCCACTTTGCCTATTATTTCACAGTCTTGCAAGTGAAACATCCTTGATAGTAACATCTACCTATATCTGACCCTAGTAGTGTTCCATAAAATGATTCAGATAATTCAGAGATTTAAATAAAAATGGTTACTAATAAAGAGGATCACCTTGGGAGTTTATTATTCCTAGTGATCACATCCTCTTCATTGTGCCTATTTCTCTAATTGTCAGTCATCAACAATATGCTATAAATGCATTGCCAAAACTAAGTCTATCTTAGTTGATATTTTATTTCCAGTGTCCCACAAATTTACATTGCATGCAGAAGATGCTTATTAAATATTTTCTGCATGGCTGGATGGAAGGAAGGATGGATGAATGGTTGGATGGAAAGGTGAGTGGGTGGACAAATGGATGAATGAAAGTGTGGGTGGGTGGAAGAGTGGGTGGGTGGGTGGATGGATGGATAGATGGATGATTGAATGTATACCAGCTGAATTAACTCAGTACAATACAATAAAGAACTGAGATGACAAATTAGCTTGAACTTCAAATTCACTCTGAAATACAGTAAGTAGGACAGAGGTATTTATTTTTTACTATTTATTAATTTTATGAAGGCAGAGACTCTTAGATTCTGACATTTATTTTAAAATAAATGAGTAATTTATTGAGTTATTTTATTTTAAAAATATTGAGTTTATTTTAAAATAAAGTTTGGGAGGCTCAGGTTCAAGGCTTACCTGTACCCTTTACATATTTAATATCAACTTTATAATAACTAGGGTGTTAGTTTGTATGCCCTCACAAATTTGATAAGATTTATTTATGTCATGACTACCTTCTTAGTCTACTGCTTTGTAATAAGAAATACATTAAGATCAAGGAGATGGAAAACCTTATATTGAAATCTGAGCACCTACTGTATGAAATTGTTTTATTAATATAGTTCAATTATTAATTCTGAAGGCATTCAAGAATCATTCTGAATATGGGGCAGAATATTGCAAAGTAAATAATCAAATTAACTTGATTCCTTAATTGATAGCTGTTGCTCCATCATCTCTCCACAACCACCTCCTATCTGAAAAATGCATTCATCAGTCAAAGCACACTTAGATTTTTTTCCACCTCTTGAGCAGTGTGAGTAATGCTGCAACCAATATAGGATTTCAGCTATCTCTCTGAGATAATGATTTCAGTTCCTTTATGTAGACACCCAGAATGGGATTACTGAGTCACATAATAGTTCTCTATTTAATTTTTTGAGGAAACTGCACACTGTTTGTTCTAGGAGTGACTGTACCACCAACATAATGTTCTCTTTCTTTAACATCCTCTCCAACACTTATTTTCTCATAATTTTTTTTGCTAGTAGTCATTCTAACTGGTGTAAGGTGATATCTCCTTGCATTTTCCTTATGAACAGTGAATTTGAGTGTCATTTCATGTAACTCTTGGCCATTTATGTGTCTTCTTTGGGAAAATATCTATTGATGTCCTCTACCCATTTTTAATGGTATTGTTGTTTTTTACTATAAAATTATATAGTTCCATATTTTTAAAACATTAACCTCTTAATTGGTATGTGGTTTGTCAATATTTTTTCCCATTTCATAGTTTGACTCCTCATTCTTTTCATTGCTTAATTTGCTGGGCAGAAGCATTTTAATTTTATATATTATACTTGTTTACTTTTAATTTTGTCCTTGTTCTTTTGTTGTGAGACCTAAAAAATTGTTGTTAATATCTGTGTGAAGAAGATTTTCTTCTATATTTTTTTAGGTGTTTTATCACTTCATGTCTTATACTTGAGTAATTTTTATTAGTGATATAAGATAGAGATCATTATCACTATCTCTATCTTAATTTTTATGAGTGATATAAGATAGAGATCACTATCTTCAGTTTCATTCTTATACATCTAAATATCAAGTTTTCCCAATACCATGTATTGAAAGGTTGTCATTCCTCACTGCATATTCTTAGTGAAATTGTCAAATATTATCTCACTCTATATGCAGAAGTTTATTTATGGACTGCCTATCGTATAGCCTTAGGTTCATATGTCTGTTTTTATACCACTAGCATACTGTTTTAATTGCATTAGGATTATAATATAGTTTGTATTAGGATATGTTATGTTGCTATCTTTGTTCTTCTTCCTCAAGATTTCTTTGGCTGATTGGAGTCTTTTGTAGTTCCAGATGAATTTAGTTTTTCTATTTCTGTGGAAAATGTCAATGGAATTTTCACTGAATATATAGATCACTTCAGATATATTATTAACATTTTAACAATATCTATTCTTACAATTTAAGAACATAAAATATCTTTCCATTACTTTTCCTCTAATTATTTTCACCAATGTCATGAAGCTCTGGACATATTGTAATTATATTCATTTTCAGATGAGGGAACTGAATCCCAAATCATAATTTTCTCCCTTACAGTTTATTAGATTTACAGATACTTGAGCTTAATGACTCCAGGCTATTGTGGTAGGCATCATCATGGAAATGTAGTGAGTACATAGATTGTCTTATCACATGACTTATACATGACCCGATTACAGAGCATTATTAAAAGAGTTGTTAAAGGTTACACAGTCATCACAGGGTGTCTGTAGGCTTCTACTTTCTGACTCTTAACTGAAGTGTCCTTGTTGACACTGTTTATTTACTAAAACAACATGTTACCTCTTATTAGTATTTGCATTCTAAAATTATAACCTCTGAATAGCACAATTTTCATTACAAAACAATGCATGAGTATAGGTGACATGTCAATGTCAGTTGTCAACAAAGTTTTAGTGTGTCAATGTGTTCTGGAAGGACGAGGGAGGAAAAGATACTCATAGCAGGGAGAAAGGAGTTAGGGAGTATTTAAATAGTCTTCATATCAATTCATTTTTTCAAATAGGATCTGGAGTCAGGATCTGAGAGTGGAGCAGATACTACCACAGTAAAGCAGACACAAATAAATTTGTCTTCTAACACTGAGTCTACTGACCTACCATCTTCTACCACCATAGTGGCCAGTTCTGGAACCAAACCCAAGACTATGGTAAGTTTAAAATAACAGTTGGTTTCAACATTATTTATTGATTATCACCAAGTTAGTAGTTGATATTGATCTTGGAGTAATACTACTATTGGAATATAAGTTGCAATGATTTTATTGTATTTAATTAAGTACCACCCAACATATGTTACATGTTGGTATGATAAATAATATGCACTCACTCAAACATAATTATTTCATATTTATTCAAGATATATAGTATTAAATGTATTGCTGGATACTGAGAACTTTAAAGAACAAATACTACAAAATCTGGAGATGGATTTCACTTCGTCATTTTCCCAACCACATAACTAACTAGTTACAAAATTGACTTTCTAAGCAAAATAGATAAAATTATACAAATCACACATCCATATATTTTATGTGGGTGTTAAATGATTTATTACATGTACAGTGCTTCGTGAAATGCTTGACACAGAATAAAAGTGTAAACTATTATCATTATTATGATTTGTTCCATTAACTTTAGAATTCTACCAAAAGAAACGAAAAGGTGAATTACCAAATAAACTAATGTAGCATGGAAAATTGTGAATAAGAGACATTTTCCTTTAAGTAAAAAGTTGAACTGCGAACAGGAAAACAGTATTTGTCTAAGAGGTAACATTTATGGAGGAAGTAATTACTACTTCAAATATCTAAAGTCCCAGCAGCTCCAAAATAAGCTTTCCTAGTTTAGTGAAAATAAGTGTCATTTTTTTTTTCAAATGCCTGTGTTGGCTTAATATAAAGAAACAATTTTAAATTGCCTTTAAGATAAAATACAAATCCAAAATAGGACTCAAAAGAAAATAATATGAATTTTTAAATTATGAGTATGTTCAATTGTAAGAATATCTGGAGCACACCTATTACATGCCTTACAATAGGCCAGATAAAAGAGACTCAGAGAGCAATAAAACATATTCTTTGTCTTTAAACAGCTCAAATCCTATCAAAGAAGGATGTACATGAAAGCTGTGAGATGCAATGACATGCTGTGTAGACAGCTGGGGGACTGTATATATTGGGAACAGGAGAAACTAGCAACATACTCAAAATGCTATTTTGTACCATATTGAAAAAAAAAAAAAAACAAGGTCAAAAATAGCATGTGCCAACAAGCAAACTCAATGAAAGCTCTTTTCTCACAATGGGTAAAGAAGGTTGAAGTATAAAATTAAAATTCGGAACCCAGTGATCTTATTTTAACATATCCACATTAAGGAAAAAGATAAAAGCCTTTGGACAGTTTTTATTTGAAGGAATTTGATTTGAAGGTTTGAGAACCATTGAAACGGTGACTAGTGACTTTCTGAACATTGGGGCAGGCACAGAGTTGACTTATAAAAGTGGAAAGGAAAGTGAATTCCTTAACACATAAAGTGTGCATGTGCATTTATATGTATGCCCATGTGTGTGTATATGTGCACATATATATTATTATATATTATATAATTATATATAAACTATAATGTGATGCATTGTATAATATATAATATATATTTAAACATATTTATTTTATTTAATTTTTTGGACAGTGTTTGAGTTCTCCCCTCAGTATAGTACCTGTAGGTGAATTCACTTTTTTTTTTTTTTAAGATTTATTTATTTGTACATACAGAACTGGGGTACAGGCCAGAAGCTCAGGGGTGGCGAGAGGCTTCACCAGAGACAGAGTGGGGAGCAGAACAGGCAGATGGACGAAGTACACTGCTGAGGGGAGCAGCGGGCGGGTCAGGAGAGGTCTGCCACGCCATGTGGTCACCTCCAGGGCAGGCAGGAATTGAACTCATGCGGAAGTGGCTTTAGCTTCTCAGTGCTGTGCTTTAACCCGCTGCGCCACCAGGGAGGGCCTGAATTCACTTTTTAAAGATGTTTATTTTTAAGTTCATCGTTTAACCTCCTGCTATTATCGTGAAAATCAATTTCACTATGATATTTATTTCATGTTTATCTTTTGCTACCCATTCTTTCTCCTTTAAAGCATATATATTCAGTATAAAATCACTTTATAATTTATAACAATTTATACAACTCTGTGTGCAATTCTTCAGTCTTTTTTCACATGTTTATAAATTTGGCCAGTATATTTCCATTGACATATGAACATATTTTTTTAAGATTTATTTATTTATGTATACAAAACAGGGGCACGGGCCAGAGTGGTCAGAGGATTCACCAGAGAAAGAGCTGGGAGCAAAATAGGTGGATCCACTCGATACACTGTTGAGGAGTGCAGTGTGCAAGACAGAAGTCTGCTATGCCATGTGGGTCACCTCCCTGGCTGAGGATCAAACTCACACTGAAGAGGCTGTAGGTAGCTTCACAGTGCTGCACTTTAACCCACTGCATCACCAGGGAGGGCCCTGAAGTATGTACATATTTTTATAATACCCACCATTAGTAAAGTTTGGAATAGGAATCAAAAAAGTCAGTTTTCCCAGAACTTCATCCCTTAGAGTATTTCATGATGGAATCTCTCTCAGATGTTTCATGCTTTACCATACCAATTGACCATACTACTCACTCCACAGAGAAAGTTAAGAAAAACTAAATGAATTACTGAAAGAAACATTTTTCATATAACCTAATCAAGTATTTACCAAAAAGTTGTTTTCTTCTTTCAGGTATAGTACCCATAAAATTCCCACCACCACTTACCCATGAACCATCACCATAGTCCTTGTGCTCATCCCTCCCCTATTTTGATTCCTCTCCCTTCACCGCTCCTGTAGTTGCCTGTTAATTTTGATTTTTTAAAATTATATTTCCCCCAATCCCTTATTTGGTTGCCCTATATTCCTCCTATAAGTGAAACCATCTGTTATTTTTCCTTTTTATTCTGATTTATTTTACTGAGCATAATCCCTCCCAGCCCCATCCATGTTACTACAAATGGCATAAGTTTGTCTTTTATGGTGCTGAATAGTATTCCATTGTGTATATATCCCCCATCTTCTTGATTCACTCATCTAGTTTTGGGCATTTAGGTTATTTCCATATTTTAGCTGTTGTAAACATTCTACATAGTGCTACAGTAAGCATATGGGTGCAAGCATGCTTTTGAATTGACGTTTTTATGTCCTTTGGGTAGATCCCCGGGTGTAGAATTACTGGGGCATATGGTAGCTTTATTTTTAGTAATTTGAGGAAACTCCACACCATTTTAGTGGTTGGACCAGTTTACTTTCCCATTGGCAGTGAAGAAGAGTTCCTTTGTGTCCATATCCTCACCAGCATTTTTTGTTGCCAGTTTTTTGGGTTTTTTTTTTGTTTGTTTGTTTTTTTCTTAACATTTTATTTATTTATGCTTACAGAACTGGGGTAGAGACCAGAGATGTGGGGTTGAAAGGATTCACCAGAGACAGAGTGGGGAGCAAACAGACAGATGTACTGAAATAAACTGCTGAGGGGAGTAGCGAGCGGGTCAGGAGAGTTCTGCCATGCCATGTGGGTCAGCTTATTGGCGTAGGATCCAACTCATGCTTCAGTGGCTTCAGAGAGCTTCATAATGCAGTGCTTTAACAGGGTACACCACCAGGGAGAGCCCACCAGTTTTGTTTTTTTGTTTATTTGTTTGTTTGTTTTAATATGCTCCATTGTCACTGGTGTAAGGTTGATATTTCATTGTGGCTTTGATTTGCATTGCCCTGATTATAAGTGATGCTGAACGTTTTTTACATATACCTATCGGCCATTTGCATTTCCTCTTTGGAGAAGTGTCTTATTAGTTTTTCTGCCCATTTTTTCACTGGATTTTTTTACTGTGTTGAGTTGTATGAGCTCTTTGTAGATATTTAAGATTAGTCTCCTAACACTTGTGTGGAGTGCAAATATTTTCTCCAAGTCAGTAGGGTGGCTCTTTGTTTCATTTAATGATTCTTTTGCTGTACTGAAGCTTTTTAGTTTGAAGTAATCCCAGTTGTTTCTCTTTTCCTTCACTTTCCTTGCTTTGGAGATGTGTCTTTAAGGGTACTGCTGAGATGTATGTCATGTAGTATTTTGCCTGTATTTTCTTCTATTTTATGGCTTCAGATTTTATCTTCAGTTCTTTTTTTTTAGTTTTTATGCATGGTGTAAGGAAGTGTTGGGCAGTGTTAGGAAGTGTTGTTTTAATTCGTGTGTTTCCTTTTTTTTTTTTTAGCATTCCATTTTAAATTATTGTTTGAAAATAATTCTTGGACCATGGATAAGTTTTATTTTTTTGTTTTTTCTGCATGGTAATATTGGAGTGATGAATATTACCTATTTTGTGAGAGATTAAACAGAAATGTTCTGCTCAATTTCAAGGTTGGAGAATCGATGCTATGTCCTGGCAGTATGGTGGCTTAAAGGAGAGAAAATTAGTATCCTACAAAACCATACTAATCATCATGAACTAAATTTCAATTTTAATATTAAGCAGAATCATTCAATTCTAAAAACACCTACTTCTAATATCCAGCCATAATGAACTAACTCTCTGCTCTATAATGGCACCTTTTTACAGCCTGCTTACTTTTATTTCAGATTTATTTAATGTTACATTTGATTTGCTGCTGTGAAGTCTATTTTTAATGGTGACTAACTCCCACAAATATTTGGCTTTCCTTTTGTGTGGAAGGTCTCTGGGTTTCTAAGTGGCTATTTTTCAATAAGATTTATTCTTTTATGTTTATTTTTAGAATGGGACCAGTGAGTAATCTTCAAATTTTTCACAAATACTACATATATATGTAATATATATATGTATATATATACATATTTATGCACATATGATGATAAAAACTGAGGTTTAAAGTAGGTTTTTGAGATGCATTTCACGCAAAAAAATGAGAACGTTAACTGTTGAGTATCTACTAGCAAAAAATAATTTTTTTTTTCAGGGAAAAAGAGGCCTGTACTTGTCAAAAAAAAAAAACATCTATTTCTCTCCTATGCTCTTTGCTTCTTTGACTATCTCCAAAGATCTTTCATACACACACTTCTGCAAACAATCCATGTGCGTTCATTGTATCATTTTCTATAAAGGTCTTTGATTCCCTGTATAGCAATATACTGACATCACTTTGGCAAAGCTATTCAGTTTCTTCAGTTGTTCCATGAAAGATTTTTAAGCTGGACACTAAACCTTAGAAGTCTAGTTGTTACTTTTTCTTAAAGACACTTATAAGAGTAAGCGTTCATTAGATCACCACTAATCATACATTTATAAAGCATTAAGGGAGACCAAACCCTAGATAACAAAAAAACAGCATATTTTATTTGTGAAATAAATAGTCAGGAGAATAGGGAGAATTGCGCATTCTACTGTGTAGAATAATCAAGATCATCATTAAAAGTGATGTTAGCATATGTTTTTAATTTAGCCTAAATTCCCCTCCTACCCTCCAAAATTCCTCTAGTTGCCTTATGGTAGGGAATTCTAATAACAGTGATGAGACCCTCAATCACTGTGGCATGTTGGAACCACAACTAGACAGAGCAGCTTTGACTATATACTAAATGATCTAAAGGAATTTTGGAATACATTGGTGTTCATATCAGAATGTACTGTATGCTAGAGTTACAAAAATAACCCTTTTATAGAAGACATCAAAAATAGCAAAAAGCATTAACCTTTATTACCATTATTGCTACAGGGTAAAAAAGACAACTCCATCACAGTGGTAGTGGTAGTCCTGATTCCACAGATTAATTACACCCCTCATCTTCTCAAAATAGCAATGAGAAAGACGAGGGGGAAAACATCAGAGCATAAGAACAGACAGCATGGTACCAGCCTGCACAGCTAACTCCTTTCAAGAGTGGTTCAGAATAAATGCTCCTACAGGCTGCTAGAGAAAACCAAAAGAAAGCCTGAACAGTAATTCCTGATTAGTGGTTCATGAGCATTCCTAGATGACTTTGAAACAGAGGAGACTCAAGCAACCTGATCCTTTAACTGCTTTGACTAACAATTCCAAAAATGACATGATCAGTCCAACCTACTGCAGAAGAAAAAAAACCCTCTACGTGACCCTTGAAACACAAGTATTTCTATCTTTATATTAGCCCTTTAAGGAGGGACTTACATATCATCTGTTATCTTGTGCTATTCAGTGATGGGCACCAAAATTGAAAATAAACATCTAGATACTGGAGTTCAAATCCACATTTAAAGTATCACTTAAAGCTTAATTCATATGCCAAATTTTAGTGATACCTTTATTTTGTTTTACAGGTTATTATATATTATTGTTTTTGCTTAAATGGTTATTAATTTTTTAACAAATCTGATGATTTCCCATATTCTGTTCATAACACAAAATAGAGATGAAGTTTTGAGTTTTGTTTTGTTTGTTTTTTACTAACAGGAATTGCAAACATCCTCCCTTTTTACTAATCTCTTCGGGATAAAATAACAGATAACATATAAAATTGACTAGAATTTAAGTAATATTTCAGATATCACATGCAATAAGTGAAAAAACTAACGTAGTAAAAATGACACTGAATTTTTAAAGAAAATTTAGTCAATCTCTTTTGAAACACTGAAAAGTTAAATCAGTTCCATGTACCAGTAAACACAAACAAACAAAAAAAACCTTTGTACATTGTAATGCCTTTGAATATGTCAATTTAACTTTGACATAGCTAAGCAATAAAATTAAAGAGTGTGGATTTTTAAAGAAATATTTGTCTTTGTTCACTGAGGTCTTTGTTTTTAAGAAATAAAAATTAGACAAAATTTCTAGTCTTAAAAAAGCAAAAACTGAGTCACCAGAGAACTGGAAAAAGAGGAACTCATTCTGTGAATAAAATGAGATGTTTCTTAGAATTCTGCACTTGTAAAGCACAGAGGGTATTTCACATATCGGGATTTTAAAAAAATATAAAATAAATAGATAGGTAACTCATTAATCTGAGACTTTGAAAAAGAGAAACATTTTAAATAGGCATTTGTTTTTCTGTTTTAAACAAATTTAAGAATCTTTCATCCCTTGTGTTTAAAGGTACTGACATCTGTTTCCAATCCAATTACATGTTAATTTATGACAGTCTTGTTCGGGATGGGTTATTTGATCTCCCCCAATGACTTCCTCATATAAGTTTCTTTACTTTGAAACTAGGAGTTTTATTTTGCCAAGAGTAAATATAACCTGTACCCAGATACAGTGATCCTTAATATATACTAAACTTTGAGCACATAGTACTTAAATAATCATTTTGAGCTTGCAAAATTGGATCATTATCTTGTCTGTATTTACTATCTATGTGTGATAATCTAGTTGATTAAATGTCTAGAACAGAATCTCTAAAACCAAAAGAAAGATGGAAAAAAAGGAACACACATGAATGATGGGAAGGTTAGAACTAACTTGATTCTGTTAGAAAAGGAGACAATTTTCAAAAATCACCGCAACCTCAGGTTTGGTCATATGAATAGTTCTTTTGTATGTTATCATCATTACAATGAGAAAATTTTAGTTTTTCCATGTGTTGATGTTCCGTATTGAAACCAGCTCATATTTCCTTCCAAGAGAAATAACTTTCAGTTATTTCTGGGCAATGTAAAATGGGCAGCCAGCAGCATGCCACATCATAGCAACCAGAATATAATTCATAGCACTAAGCAGTAATAATAATCGGTAAGCCATTTTCAGTCCTCACTTCATTTCAAGCCTGCTTGTCTCAAAGCTCTAATTACATCTTCAATATGTTCCTATTTTTTCTACTTTTATGTGACTATTCAATTAGCAGTTCTATGAAGTTTACACAGGGCCTTCTTGACTATTTTTTGAACTGTCAACTACATACCAGATTTTTAAATGAGAAAATATAAACATCAACCAAGTATTTGAGTTTTCTGAAAATCATATGTCTAAACATTTGGACTTATGTAGTAAAAATATGAAAATAAGGGAATTGTTTACTCTTTATCTTTAGAGTATGCTAAGACTAGCAATGTTGAAAAATACCAATATTCTTGACTGTGCAGAGCATGTAATAAGCAGTAATTTATTAGTCTTTTTTTTAAGTCACTAGTTATATTCTTTAGTTTAGTGTTGGCATTATCACTTTTTAGTGATTTTCTATTCTTCCCAAAGTAACAATTTGCTATAATTCAGAATATTTCTGAATTAATAAACTCCTTAAAAAATTAACTGATATTCATGAAAATATCTTTCCTCTTTGCTATATATTGCTCTCTCCATTGCACTGTTCTGTTGATTCATCTCGAAGGCCCCATTGTTGTACAAATATCAAAGTAATTTGTTAAGTGGGCATTTATCAAATTAGCCGTATTATAAAATACAGAGACTCAGACAGACAGGCAACATTTACTGAATAAATCAGAATCGTCAAACTCTCTCCAGCACCACCAGCACTGCCTCCTCACACCTACCCTGGCAGACTCTTATTTTTATGTCTGTTATATATGGACCTTATGAATAAGATCTTCTTTGATCAAATCCATCACATACATTTTGTTTCAATTCTAGCTCAACAAATTATGAGGGCAAGGGAAATGTCTTGCGTCTTTTTTTTTTTAATGTGTTCAGGCAGTCTCTGATATAGGTCTATTTGATTTCCAAGTGTACCCCAGTGAGGCTGCTTCCTTAACTCCCCCAATGCTCTCGAAGGATAGTAATAACTACAGCTTCATCATCACTGAGTCCTGAACTCTGGAGGGACAGTGAGAAGCAAAAAAGGATGTGAGAGAACAGGTTCTAAATTATAGTTACTCCATGTAGCCCAAATCATTAATTTTAAATACAAAACAAATTCTAGACTTCAGAACACTAGGATGTAGACAAATACCTTTGCTTTTGACTAACTTTATTCCTACTGAGAATTAAAGAATTCTAAATAATAGATGGGCATTTAGAACTCAGGACTAGTAAATGTCCACTTAGAGATATATACTAAGGTGTTTTTTTTCTAAATATTTATTTATTTATTCATATAGAGCTGGGGTACAGGCCAGAGATGCAGAGGGTGAGAGGATTCACCAGAGACAGAGTGGGGAGTAGAACAGGCAGATCGATGAAGTACACTGCTGAGGGGAGCAGCGGGAGGGTCAGGAGTGGTCTGCCGCGCCATGTGGATCTCCTCCGGGGCAGACTGGGATCGAACTCATGCAGAAGTGGCTTTAGCTTCTTAGTGCTGTGCTTTAACCCGCTGCGCCACCGGGGAGGGCCAAGAGATATATACTAAGGTTTTAACTTTTCATTTGTAATGATGTGGCTATATCAGAACTGTGTGATCACTTCCCTGCATGTAACACCATTGTAGCTTTTTTCTACCTTAAATGCAATAGTGTATCTATAACACTGCCATGGGCAGAGCTACACATGTTTTGTCTGCACTTATACTATTCTCTTAGGTAGTTCCACAGATCAAAAAGGAATTGGAGGAAGGTAAAGATCACTGGGCCACATGTTGGAGTTATCTACTACATCTCTTACTTCCTTAATGTAGTCAATGTAGTCTTCGTATTTCAATTTGTGCAGGTCATTTTGATTTTCTACAACCTCTGGAAATACAAGAACAATTTTAGCTTCTCCTACTTAAGGTTTTTTTATACCTCTAGTCAGCCCTCTGAATGGTTCCTTTAATGGCAGATGTCACACATATCTGATCCATAACAAACACTGTCTTTTTCCCTGAAAGATCTATGTATCAGGATGATACTGATAAGTCACCTTTGGCTCATTAACTGATTAGGCCCGGTCAGGCTCCGGTGTCCCACGTGCTATCGTGACACATATCACCTGCTGTGTGGGTGAAGAGTTGCTCTGAAGTTCCTTTAACCAGTCATGAAATGAAAGCAGACACACTACTAATGCTTCTGTAAAGGGAAAGATGTCCATGAACTCATGGTACTCCCGTATCTCTCTCCAAAATCACCTGTTTCTGAATTATCTGATTCCTAAGCCTATTGCATTCTTCAGGAGAATGAGAAGTCCTCTAATACATTCTCTTCTTATATATATATATTTGCAATTTCTACCTTTTTTAGTCTATTTCACAACTCAGTTTGACATCAAATATGTTACCTTAGGATTAGGTCAAAACCTAATTTTAACTCCTAGCAGAGGGATCTACTTTCTGAGTTGTGATTATGAATGCCAAGGGTACCAGGCAAAAACATGAGGTACCCAAGGACCCCAGACTGTTAAGGGGAAAAACTTACATTGTCAGATCTAAGGGTAAGTGCCCACCCATGCACATAATACACACATAATAGTGAAGTAATCAAACTCTGATGTGCCAAAGATTTTTAATTGGTGAAAGACTCAGAATAAAGAGAGGGGGATAAAAAGTAGGGGGAGAGATTTCAAAAATCAGACTTCCAGTCTAACTCTGAAATGGTCAGCAAAACAAGCAGGGCCCAAGGTGGAGAATAGCAGAGCCAATGGCGCTGTCAAGAGCCAATGGCAAGATTGTACCGGGTCCAAAAAGCTGGGACAGAAGAAAAGAACCAAAGTTCAAAATATACTTCTCAACTTGAATCCACCACAAGTTCAAGATGGCAACTGCCACAATCTCTTCAAGAGAATGAGAGCTTGCCACCCACCAAAACACCAAGGCTGGAAAAGAAATGGCGGAATGATGTATTTTCAGTATTTTGTATCCAACATGGTCACTCACCTCTGCCCCTAGTCCCTAGCAACAACGCCCAGTCAGGAAGTCAAGACAGCCAGTGGGGAGCTGTAATGCTGGGTGCTGATTATAGGCGGGTGCTGTTCAGGACATCCAGGGACACCAGCGAGTCCTGTTCCCGGCTCCCTAGTCTGCACTGGCTGCTGCGCTTCCTCCTCTCACACCAGGAGCACATTTTTTGCCTGTTGTCATTAGATAAATAAGAACACTTTGAGCAAAATAAAATTACAGATTCAAAGCTACAGTGTTTTGTTTTGTTTTTTTCTGTTTGTTTTTTGTCATTCACTAACCCTGTACTCAGGTAGTACTAAAAACAGGCACCCACCACCCAAACTCCAGCTCTTCTGTTCCCTGACTGAGCCTACTAAAGTCAGAGTGTAACCCCTGAAAAGGGTTAAGGAAGAGGGAATATTAAACAAGGGTTTTCTCTAACTGCATTAAATTAGTGCACATATTTAAACCAGTGACATGTTAAAGCATTAAAAAATAGTTCGTTTTCACTTACGGTTATTTGAGCCATGGAATAGCAAATTTGAATACAGTTTCTCAGTTTGGTAGACTTCAACTTTTTTTTTTTTTAAGATTTATTTATTTGTGCATGGAGAACTGGGGTATGGGCCAGAGGTGCAGAGGCAGTGAGAGGCTTCACCAGAGACAGAGTGGGGAGCAGAACAGGCAGATTGATGAAATACACTGCTGAGGGGAGCAGCAGGCAGGTCAGGAGAGGTCTGCCGTGCCATGTGGGTCATTCCCCTGTCTGGGATTGAACTTGTGCTTAAGCAGCTGCAGCTAGCTTCACAGTGTTATGTTTTAACTGATTGCACCACCAGTGAGGGCCCCAACTTTTCTATGTTGTTGTTGTTGTTGTTGTTGTTGTTATCTATGTGACATAATTTTTTGTCTCCTTGGGGGCCTGGTTTCTTCTTTAGCTCTAATAGCTCTAACAAGTCTGACTTTCTTGGGAACAGGAAATGCAATGTTGCAATAACATTTCTGCCTGGATAGCAGTTATGGAATCTCATATTGGCGCTAAGATCTAGAAGTGCAGCAGCTTTTCAGAATAAAGAGGATGATTTTCAGCAATAAGTATTCCTACCGGATTTTAACAGTCAAGCCAGGCATGGGTGGAGGAAATGACGTCAGGTTGACTTCAGAAAGGAGAGATGATATATTCTGAATTAGGAGCTGCATGGCCAATATATCCCAAGGGTATTTGCTTACATTCACAGTCACACTGAATTTGTTTTGTTTTAACTATTTGAAAGAAAACTAAATGTATTTTTCTCTTACAAAATTCTTACAAAACTTTCATTAAAATATTGTCATCAAACTAGAAACTAATTGCTATAAGTAGGTCCAACTTTAGTGCTATTTAAAAGCTGGAGGCACAAAATTAAAATAATTTCAAATTTTTCATGACTATTTGTATCATGTATTCATTATTTTCACCTAGCCTTCCCTAGTATAATTTCCAGTTACACAGAGTAAATAACATTGCTTATTAACTGGGTTAAAGAATATTGTCATAATGGATATCATCATTCCATATGCTAAATAAATTGGAAGGAACATCCCAAGGATATAACTATATGATTCCCATACATACTTTCAAAACAGTTCAATTCAGTTGAGTTTGTTGGTAAGTTAAGCACATGAGGAAAGTCCTGTTACTCTTTCACACCAATGAAGGGCTTTCAGTATTGATATAAACAAAAGAAATATGTGTAAAATCCAATGTCTGGATTCAAAATAGCTCTAAATAACACAATTTTGGAAGTTGTATACTTAAATAAAATTACATTTATGTATTATATGTTTATAGAGATCATACATTTCCCATGGGAGAATCATTTCATGTTTTTTGAGTTGTGACTTATGTCATGTGCTTATAATATAGAATATATTCCTGCATCCCAAACAGCTATTTTAGAGAATGAACTAACATTTAATTTCTTTTTTAATGACATGTTTGATTTTCGTGTGGATTAGCTTCAGATAATGTAGTTCGCTCTATGAGAAAGCAGGACACCACTGGCATAAAATTCTGTAGTCTATAGATGAGTGCTGCAGAATCTTCTTAAAGGACTTTCTCCTCTGGTAAGAAAACAGTACAGGGAGGTTCTTATAATACCTGAGTTGTTTATTTTTTATTATAATGGGTGTATCTTACACCTTGAAAATATTAATATGCAAGCTAAGTAAAATAGACTCATTATTATAATTGAAGAACACAATGATGATCATTGTAACTTGCCTTTTATTTTCATGTTTGCTTTGCTGTTTTGTTTCTTTCAGAATGCTGCCATCTTCTGGTCAAACTGTAGGTCGCTTCACACACACAAGAGATTGACAATTTATTGTAGGTTCATATATTGATGAATTCACATGTATTATTAGCAGTCACCTATTTAAGTTTTGTGCCTCCAGTGTCCTAGAACTAGAGATATTTACCAGACTTTTCAGGAACCTTAAGAAGTTAAATTCACAGAGGATGTTTCAAAACTGGTAATGCCATCATTATATTGCACAGCAAACACATGAAAATACAGAGAAAGCAAAGCATCTCTAAAGAATATGTTTGAGTTTGTTCTATATCTGTAAGAATCTTTGACTTTGGTACATATATACAATGGGATATTACTCAGCAACCTAAAAAAAAAAAAAAAAAACACATGTCTTTTGCAGCTTGGATGGAGCTGGAAAAGATCATGCTTAGTGAGATAAGCCAGAAAGAGAAAGAAAAATACCGGATGGTTTCGCTCATAGCAGGAGTATAATGGACCAGGCGAGAAAATAATAAGAATAATGAGCAACTATATACCAGAGACATTTTGTGGGGGTGGAGTGAGGAATGGGATCAAAAACAGGGGATGGGGGGAGGAGGGAAGGAAGTGCACAGGACTACGGTGATGGCACACGGGTGACTCGGTGATGGGAAACCCATGGGGATTACAACTGAGATGGAAAAGGGAACAAAATGATGTAAAAGTAAACTATTATAATAAAAAAAAGAATCTTTGACTAACAGTGCTTGCTATTTTGACACATACTTGCTATTTCAATTTTTATAAGATTTATTTTTCTCTTTTTTAAGGATTTATTTATTTATGCATACAGAACTGAGGTGCAGGGGTGGTGAGAGGATTCACCAGAGGCAGAGTGGGGAGCAGAACAGGCAGATTGATGAAGTGCACTGCTGAGAGGAGCAGCAGGCAGGTCAGAAGAGGTCTGCCACGCCATGTGGGTCACCTCCAGGGCCAGGGATCGAACTCATGCTGAAGTGGCTTGAGCTTCTTAGTGATGTGCTTTCACCCACTATGCCACCAGAGAGGGTCTATTTTTCTCTCTTTTTTTAAATATTTGTTTAATTTATTTATGCATACAAGAACTGGGGCATAGGCCAAAGGTGCAGAGGATGAGGGGATTCACCAGAGACAGAGTGAAGAGCAAGACAGGCAGTTATACTGAAATATACTGCTGAGGGGAGCAGCTGGAGGGTCAAGAGAAATCTGCTGCACCATTTGGGTCAGCTCCCTGATTTCAGATGGAAATCATGCTACAGTGGCAGCTGATAGCTTGATAGAACTGAGACTTAACCTGTACCATCAGGGACCCCCAACAAAGCTTTAATTTTCAAAGTGGTTCACCTTGAAAGAATATTTTTATAATATTTTCTAAAATCCTTTATTCAAATAATGTCTCCCTTATAACAAAGCAGAATCTTGGTTTGACATCTATCTTCTTGTCATAAAGTTGTTCATATGTATAACCTCCTATAATAATTATTTGTTAAATAGTATGTAATTTAAGGACAAGTTTTGATCTATATAAGTATGATAACTACATAATTCAACATTCTAGGCTTTATTACTTTTTATTTATTGACTGAACAAAACTTGGAACTTTTAATGTAAATCAATCACCATGGTGCTGAAAATTCAAAAAGAGGTGAAGTGCCGTCCCTGGACTTTAAAATGAACAACATATTGGATTTACTTAACCCAGCCTTCACTCTGTACCACATTGTTCTTAAGTTACACATCAGAAATATTTTAATCTACTAAACCCAGAATTAGTAATTCACCATGCCAGCATATGAAACATCTAACTCTCATTTTGTCACTAGATTTCATTTTGTCTGTTTTCTACCAGATTTTCCCTCACCATATTTACAATCTGCTGACCTGTGTAATTCACACCACATACCCATGAAATTAGTCTCAGTTATCAATATTTAACTGAAGTATCTTGACACAGTGAGGCACATTGAGGAGTCACTCAGTAAGAGTGAGTATTAATACTGGAAAAAGAACAATCTTGTCTTGCATCTGTCATTCCAAAGACTTCTGAAGGTGAAAGTAGGAAGCTACTTTATCAGAATTGTGAAATAATGTCATGAGACAGAATCCTCAAGAAAGATGTAACTTGTACTGTCAGCTCTAAATTGCCAGTCTCCCCGTGCTAGCTATTTGTCCAAAAGATAAAGTATTCGTCCCTCTCTCCCATGCACCTTTGTGTTTATTTTTTAACATTTCTAACTGCTGCATCAAAGTCACACTTTATATTCTAACTAAATTGCCTTCTTTATATTCATAAATTGCTGATTTAAAGGGTTGGTCATGAGCAGGGGAGAATATGAAGGGTGCTATGCTTTAGAGTAGGGGGTGAGTCCCAGAGTCAGCTGTGTTTCCTCAGGATGCCAAGCCCTCAGGTCCTGGGAGTTGGTGGGAACTCTCTCAAGAGCTTCCTTCCAGGAATGAGGAATGTATGTCCTTCACAAGTCCCCCGCGGCTGTCTTATTTCACACACAGCACACTATTGTTTTTCCTCTTATGAAGAAAATAGGTAACCAATCACATGCTCTATTGAATGGTCACTACCAGATGACGTGGAAATTCTCTCCACATTTCTGCAATAGAAAATATGTCCCTCTGATAGATATTATGTGATCACAGAATATATGTGATCATCAAAGTCAAACCATTCCTTCCACCAAGAAGGCAGAACTAAGACTGTATGGAACAGCTTTTCTTCTGAAGACTTTACTTGAGGAGTAGAGTATGATATAAAAGTTTTTTTCAAGATTCATGCAGGGGAAATATTAACAGAAAATTAGGAAATCTATAAGTCAATTTAATAATTATCATAGCTATTCATATTTCTTGATATTTTGAGATGATTCACATTACATAATTCAGATAATCACTGTAATATATATAATATTTACATTTAGAGCTTCCCATTTTTAACCAAATTTATTGTTCTGTAGTTACATGTACTTTTTGTTCTTCTTGCAATTAAAATGGTAGCCAAGCTTCAAAGTATATTAATGATTTTTAAATTCCTATCACATGGCACAAAGAGTA
Source organism: Condylura cristata (assembly GCF_000260355.1). NCBI lineage: Eukaryota > Metazoa > Chordata > Mammalia > Eulipotyphla > Talpidae > Condylura > Condylura cristata. The sequence goes on from NW_004567115.1 coordinate 15,743,770, forward strand.
GTTGTTGAAATCTTCAATATAGATAGCAGGTTTGAAGAATTTAGGATGGAGTCAACCTACCCTTTAACCCCTCAGGTCAGAGGTTAAGTGGAAGCTTTGGTTTGGAGTGTTTGCTGTGGAGAATATAAGTCCATATCAAAGCACATGAGTATTGACTTTGTATTTCCAGTCCATTGAGACTTAGTCAAGAAGCAAAATTTAAAATATTAAAACCACAAATTAAAAGAAGACTTAAAGCTGTTTCATTTATTGCATTTCTACACACACCTTTAAGTAACAAATACCACATTCTATAATTTGTCCCTCATTAATACTCTATGTTATTAAATTCTTCTGGAAATTTGTTAGATTTAGATAAAATTTTAATGAAAAAATCCAAACCTAGAATCAAAGCAGTACAGATGTACAAGACTATTCTTAGCATTTGATAAAGCAGTACATGCTATATGCAAATAGACAGTTAGATGTTTTATCTGTTTCTTTGATATTTATGCCAAGCTAGTTTTTAAATATTTTCATTTTGATTAAGTTAGTAATTTAACCAACTCCTGTTAAAAGAGTATTCTGGGAAATTAGAAAAGATTATGGCCGTACATCTCTGTAAGATGTGTATACATCTCTTAGCAACATGCATAGCAAATCTCCTACCACTGCAAGCCAATACTAGGTTCCTTTTTGTGCAATAGATATTCTTTACAAGGAGTACATAAAATTATTTTTGGCAAATCAACTATTATTTTAAAATAGTATATTTGCATTTTGTTTAAATTGTATGATAAATCATTCTTTGAGCAGAATCATTTTCTGAAATTTTCTGTACTAGGTTCTACTAAAGAGAGACATCTGTGTCACTGAGAAAGGGACCAAGACAATTGGGTTAACTAAGATCAACAGCCCAAAAAGAACATCCTTGTTCTACATGTCCTTGCATAAGATAAGAGCAATTTGCAGAGGCAAATTCCCAGAAAGACTGGAATATTCAACCTCAGGGAAAAGTATAAGATGAAGGAGCCTTTTATCATCAGAGAAAACCCACAGCACACTTTTGTATTCAAAGTGACACTAATGAATGTGGTCATTATCTGGGAAGACATGGATTATGAAAAAGATTAATAATCCACCCCTCTTTGCATCCATCTCAATAACTGTCATTTGGGTTCAGCTGTAGCCATCTTTCTGCTTTCTGTCACTGCTCCTCTTTGTACTCTGTTTTCTGAGTCCCCACCCCTGCCTCATAATGAATACAGGTCATGTGGTGATATGCCCTAACCATCTTGCCTCATTAAGAATATTCAAATAACAGTGATTGTAAATTAGAAATACATATGTCCCTGGGAAATTTATTTCTGTGGTTTCTTCTTACATTTTATAAGGACAGGTTTATACAGGTGCAGTTACAGGAGGGCAGGGAAGAGAGCTGCTTCTGTGGTTTCTTAGGTGCTTACACATAGTCCTCTTTCTAATGAACAAAAGATCTGTGGTAAACAGAATACTAAGACTAGTCAGTCAGACTTTTTCTTTTAAAATGGGGTATCCTATGTAGCTCTATTAAATTTCCCATTTCTATGAATGGCACATTCCTTTGTACCAGAGAAGAAATACTTTAGCGTGTGGTGAAAATATGACAGAAAGTTCATGAACTGTGTTTTTTTTTTTTATAATGGTAATAATTCAAATGTCAGCAAGTAACCATCATTATTGCATCAATACTGAACACAAACACTGAAAGGAGAGATTTCTGCACTGTGTTGGCGCCTCAAGAAGAAAAGAGGTTCTTCCCACGTCACCATAGAAGAATTTGTTTGGACATTTACTTGGAATGCTAGTGTTCTGACCACCAATCCTTGAACAATACCACTGTTTGTGTACAAAGTGGTCATAAACAGGCTACCACAGAAACAATGATTTATATTGATTGTAATTCTCTCTGTATAAATATTTAATCTTTATTAGCAATTATAAGGAGATCTTGATTTTGATCATTTCACTTGGAATTTTCTGGCACTTAAAATGATCTCTGATAAATGTCAGTTCTCTTTAGCCCAAATCAGTATGTTGTTTCCCACTATAAAAACAACACAAACATCTTTAAAAGAAGGAAAACATGAAATGTAAATGGTAATAAGGTGTAACTATTCCCAAGTGAGCAAAATTTCAAAGTGTAGGCCAACTGAATGATCTTTCAGTCTTTTTGAAAGCATTCTTATATCCTTCCACTGATTTCTGTAAATATATCTTCAAGAGTAACTGGCTCTTATAATGTGCTTGCTCAGCACATTTTATAGATCAATAGATAGATAGATCAGCACATTTTATAGATCAATAGATAGATAGATAGCAAGCAAATAATATCCTCTGGTGATTCATTTTCTCATATATATATATTCATATTCATATATATATATCTTAAATAATATATATAGCAAATGATATCTTCTGGTGATTTGCATTCTGTTTATCTATTCAGTAATCATTAAGTGTCTACTGTGTACCAAGCTTTGTGCTATATAATATATGTATACTAGAATTCCTCAGGGAGCTTAACTTATTTTTCTAAGAAGAGCAAGCATATAAAGGAAAGATACTTAAAATGTAGAAAGAATAGGAAGCTAATATCAAGGGAATAAGACTAGGGCCAGCCAAGAGTTACCAATTTGTTTTAACAACAACAAAAAAAAAATCTTTAATTACTTTAATCTTTTTTTCCCCAAAATCAAAAATACTGAACTTACTAGACAATGAGAAGGGGTAGCTCCATAGATTGAACAGAAAGAATGAAAATTTCTGAAAATATACCACATACAGCAATTTTTCTCAATGTTCGACACTCAGAGAGAGAGCATTGAAGACACAGTCCAAGTTCTCTAGAAACCTAGAGACTGTGGGATACACATATGAAAGTGAACTAGCCAGTCATACAAAGCATGGTCATGCATGGCCCCAGAGTTGAACAGGAAGAGCATTGCTAATATCAATGCCGCTTCTCTTTTCTCAGGGGAAAATAAAAAAAAAAAAAAAAACATTTGGGCCTCCCTGATGGTGCAAGAGATTAAGTGTGAACACTGTCAAGCTATCAGCAGTCACTGCAGTACTAGCTTGATCCCAAACCAAGGAATTAATCCACATAGGGCAGCAGACCTCTCCTGCCCTCAGCAGTGTATTTTAGTAGCTCCGCCTGTTCTGTTCCCCACTCTCTCTGGTGCATCCGCTCACCCCATCCCCCCTCTGGCCTACACCCCTGTTCTTGTATGCATACATAAATAAAATAAATCTTAACAAGAAAAAAACTTGCATTTTCTCTAGAAACTATGAACCATCCAAAAATCATATGCCTTTCTGTGAGGGATGTTTAGCCTGTAAGTTCATAGTGGGTGCTTACAACATAACACCTAGGTTCATGTGCCAGGACTGGTATGTATCAACTCAGTACACAGATAAATTCAGCAGACCTTTGAATGAAATATTTTGTTCAACATTGTTTCATTATAATTTGATGAAAAAAAGATCCCACTGACATTGAATGAATAGATGCTCCTTGCTCCAGAACCTGCTGTAGTTTTTACATCTTCCTGCTTCAAGTCAGAGTTTCTAAGACCCAATGAGTACATTCAACAAGTGTCCACTGTCTGTCTTGAATGCAGAGTTTCCTCTGATAGAATGTAGACATTTTTAGGAATTTTGTTCCATATAAGAAACTGCCTTGCTTTTTCAACTGGGTAATATCCCAGTCTCAAACTCAGAGCCTCAGGACTTCCCTGCAGGGAGCAAGAGTTTGACTTGATTGTCCTGCCAAGTGAAATGGAATCAATCTCCAATCAGCAGAGCTGCCCCTGTCTGAGGAAGAAGTTACCAAGCCTCTGTGGAAAGAAAGGGCCACCACGTGGACTTGGGTTTGGAGTCATGGAAAATGTACTGCTGGAGAAGATCGAAGACATGGCATTTAAGGGCCCTTTATCACAGTGGGACATTAATCTCTGTCCTAAAGTGGGGCCTTTGAAAAGTCCCTAGTGTTTCTTCCAATAAAACGGCTCTAATTTTATTTCCCACTTTGAGTTATATATTACTGGAATGCATGTGGTTGTTTGGAACACAGTGGTGTCTTGAAGCCAGGGTTAAAGAGTTGGTCCTTGAATAAATTCATCAGCTTTACACAGAGAAAACAGCCCAAAAGCCATAAACACAATTCAAAGCCCACACAATTATTAATCCTAATTGGAACTGGAAGTATCTGCATATTTCGGTAAAATCACTCTTTAAATTGAAAACCTGCCCAAAGCTCTTGCCCTAATAACATCATCTCATCAGTTGCAAATGTAACTCAAAGAATCTCTTGAAACCCTCTCCTATCCTTTCTCATTGCAGTTGTGCTGGCAGATGGGCCAAGCCTGCTAAACTCATCCTCAAGTAGCCCAATTCAGTTGAAGGGAAGGCACAAAAGTGATGAATGAACCATTGAGTGTTTCACTTCTATTTAAATTATGTTGACTAAAAATGACAGAGAAACTGACTTTAAGATTTCAAAGAGTGCAGGAAAAATTCAGTGTGCTAAAGAGAACAGACCCTTAGCGTCCAAAACAAATAAGCACCATATGGTTTGGTTTGCTGTAATAAAGAAACTAACATTCTACAAAGAAACAATTCTTGAGAAAATCTGTGGTTGGTAGAGGGTGCTTTTGCTTTTCTGCCACAAGGCCCCTAATGATTAGGATTAAAATTCAATAACCAGTATGGAGGTAGCTCCCAAGAACAGGATACTGAAGGTATGACAGGGACTTTAAATAACAGTGTGGGGTCACAGTCAGCAATTCTCTCTGTCACATTTCCTAGCAAGTGGACTCATAGCAAATCTGGACTCATTGACTAAAGAACATTCCCCATCCTGAGTCATAAACATTGCAGTCGTTCTTCTCGTAAGCTGATTAGATCTCATTGTGAGGTTGGACAAGAGACAGGATCACACAAATGTAAAGGGGAAGGTTACGTAGCATACAGGACCAGTGACCAGGTCTACCGTTGAAGCCCAGAGTCAAAGAAGAGTGAGAGATGTTAAGAGTATAAGGAGAGAAATGTAGATCAGAATCAGAAGGAAAACAATTGAATTTCCTTCTGCCTCTATTCTAGTTTTCAGCATTCTGAAATACAGTGACAGCCTCCAGAGGGGCAGAAAGATTAAAGGGAAAGAGGCAAAGTTCACTGGAGTGAGGGGGCAGGCACGGGGGTTCAAGAGAAAGTGTTCCCTGAACACACAAGAAAGGAAGGAAGGAAGTGATGCAATGCAGCAAAGAATTCAAGAGAGCCCAGACAATTCCAAAGAGACTGGACTGTGTGGAAGGGGCCACATGAAGGAGAGTGACTGATGGGAAAGCTCCTGGACCAAGTTGCAGCCCGATGACCTCTGCTTAGAGGGGAAACAGAGACTCTGTTCTGGAAGGAACAAGGCTCAGGCTTATGATCTTCCCATACTCAAGGCTGGGCCAGTAGTGTTGATTGCATCTTAAGAGAACACTCCAAAGGATAGAAGTGGAGATAAGACCTAGTCACAGGAAATTCATTCACATCCTCTCTAGCTGAGCAGATTTCTGATATGTTTCAATTCCTTCTCTTCCTATCTGAACTTGGGAGGAAGAGCACTCAAGTTCTGTAAGTCAAGCCCTCTGGACTCTGCCCACCTCTTCAGTTAGTTAGTTGTAGGACTTAATCTCTCTGGACTCAGTTTACTCAGCTTCAAAGTGAGCAGGTTGGAACACAGTCATGTTTTTAACATCAGAACCTGTCCACTCACACACCTCCCACCAGCCCACAGAAAACATCACTTACACCTCTAGCTCCATGGAGACCAGGCCTTGTCTACCTTGACTACTGACATCAGCACAGCTGGAATTGTGCCAGGCACATCAACATAGAAGCTCCAGGGATGTACTTTAAATGAATTACAGTGGACTGCAATCCCCACAAAGCAGATAAAAGCTGAGTTGTTTTAACTGTAGCTACATGGGACCCTCTACTTCAACTGTTCTCATCACCCCTGGGTCCTTGAGAACGCCAGGACTGTGGAAACCCATTTGACACTTTCAGACTCTATGTAGAGGCTTCTCCACAAATCATAGGTCTGTGGTTTCATTGCTGCACATGTTGAGTTGAAGTATAGAAATTCATCTGGTTTGGCCCAAATTTACCTGACTAGAGGATCACATTCCCTCTTCACCCTCTACTTCAAAGTCTTCATCTGTAAACCTTCTTGCCGGTACATTTCCCCCTCCCTTTGCAGAAGATGAAAGCATTTTTCCAGACAGGCCTGCTGTGAGTGACTTCATGGAAATGAATATCTTGTGTCCCTAATGTGCCTCTCACATGGAGAACTCCTTGTATTTATTTATTTTGAAGAATAGGGCTGGGAGGTTGACGTTTCCATTAGCAGTTGAGTATTTTTTCTTTTTAAATAAAAACCCTACGCCTCAGTGAGACATGCCTCACATTCCGGTCTCCCCACTTCAGGCAGTTATGTGCTACTAAATATGCAGTGGAAATGACACATGTCTGGAAACTCAGAAGCAACACCGTCTCGTAAATGCTTGCTCGGTGGTATACAATGAAGGTGTTGTAAGTGGTTACCTCAGGAAGGCAAACTCCAAGATCTCAAAAGAGAAATCAGAGGTAACTTATGCATCTGGCATGTGTCCTCTTGTGCAGTGAAAGACTTCCTAGTTTTGAGGGCTGATCGCAACTACAGCAAGATGAAAGCACAGAAACCTTTCATCTTCCAGAGGATCCTAGAAACACCATGGTATCTGGAAGTGAACTGAAGCCAGTAATTTCTCTTACAGGGGAAGCTAAGACACCATAACAGGGTTGGGACAGTTGCTCAAACCTTATCTTCAATTTCAGTGAGTCTGTGGACAGTTGGCCAACAGCATTTTGTAGGTAGCAAATGATTACATTTCAAAGGACATGAGTTTGCGTCAAGTATTTTTCTCGATTTATATTGAGGAAGGTATTCCTCAGGTGTTCTCTTGACCTATCTGAAGACTAATTGGACAGAGGTTGTGAAATGGGAATTTAAAATGGAATTACATTGCTAAAGATTATGCTAATTGATACAGATTGGATTAAATGTAACTTAAGTATCTGAACAGGAAGACATCTGTCCCTGTTGGAGAAAGTGTTGAAAGTCTCTGGGCACAGATATACACGCAGTCCTCCCAAACACACCAAGACTTTCATCCTCGGCAAAATATGAGGTTCATTAAGTATGAGTGGAAAAATTTGCAGTTACCTTTTAACAAACTCAAAGAGTTTCTTACACAATTCTTAATTGTTATTGTTTCAATAATTTACAAGCAAGTGAATTTTAAATATTGAAACAATTTTCCTTAAAATATGCATGTTTTATTTAATTTGGGGCTTGGTTCATATAGCTCTTTGAAATGTTTGGTAAGAAGGATGGTATGAGATAATTTATAAATCATCTATCCCTATTCAAAAACGTGAATAGGGACATGTTAACGATCCATGTTTGAGATAATACAGACATTTATGTGCCAATATTTGTGGCCACCAAAGAAAATGAGGAGCTAGAAATGACCTTACCCAGAGATGTGGAAACTGAAAAATAATTATTGAATGTAAGGAAGAACCTACTAGGGATAGTAAATCTGAAGAGGAAGCAGATGAACACTCAATGCAAAGTTCAATGTCATCTGAGAATCTGGACTAAAAATCACTTTAATAGCATGTCCTGGTCTTTCTTTTGCCCCTGCCTTTTCTGTAAAGCTGGAGTGTAACTTTGTACGATCTGTAAGGAGAGATTCCAAGGAAAAAGAAAGGAAATGAAAGCATAAATGTGAGCAAAATATATGCCTGCACAACCAGATACACACATTGCACACACCTCCCAGCCAACACTCAAGTGACATAAATAACCATTATAGTAATCAGTTCTAATTTCAGAGAAATTATTAGCATAGAGAAAGAATTAAAACAGCATTTACCTTTGTACCTGGTTTCCTTTAGCCAAGTAAAGCAAATGCCACACAAACATACAGCTTTATTCTTGATCGTTCTTGCTATCATTTTGGTGCCAAATAGAAGGAGATCCAAATGAAATCCCATTTTGCAATCACCAAACACTCAGAAATATTTGATTGTGTTTGATGAGTTTAGATTTTGTTGATCCTGCAATACTTTTGGGAAATGATGTTGTAGCTTTTTTTGCAAGGTATTTAGATTTTTTTTGTTTGTTTTGGTTTGATTTTTGCTTGTTATTTTAAGGAGAAAATGTTGAAATATTTTAACCAACAAACTTGGTTAAACTTGGACAGCCCTATATTATAGAACATCAATTTATAATAATTTATTCTTTGCCTCTTACATACCTTTGTATAATGTAGGAACGACTGAAGTAAAAACAAAATTCAGTTTCTAGTTCTGTCACCAGTTTTATGAACTTGAACTAGTTTCTCATCAGAACTTCATTGTTTTGCACCCATAAAGTAGGGATAAGTATGCATAGTTCTCATGGTTACTCTGAATTTTAAAATAAATAGAGAATACAAATGCTTTTCATTCATGTATTAAGTGACATCTATGAAGCCCCGAGAGTGTACATGCTTTGGGGCTACAGTGCAGAATCCTCATAAACCAAAGATTGCCCTCGGGGAGCAAATTGCAAGTATGAAGTATGAGAGAGATAACAAGCTACTAATAAATCCCAAGTGTTACAGGTTAGTTCCATGGGCTCTGGTTTACAGATTACAGAACTAGGACCTTGCAATTATTACTGTAACTGTATCTAATGTTTATATCCTCCACAAAGTGCAGGATCCATAATGTTAGTGACCAATATTGTATAGCCAGACTGTGCACAGATTAGCAAATACATATATGTGCAGAATAAATGAATGAATGCACTGTGAAAAAGATACAGAGGATATAATGGTGAAAACAGAGAAAATACAGGTGTAGAGAATCTAGGTAGACCTCTCTAGGATACTGGAACTCTGACATGATGAGAAGTCAGCCATATGTACTAAAAGAGCCAGGACAAAGAGAAGGGTACACAGGAAATACCACAACAAATACTCTGACACAGGAAAGAAGGTGGAAAACTTATGGATGGGAAAGAACCAGTGTGACTCAAGCAGGAGTAACATCTGGATCACACAGGGCCTGGAGTTCTTAGAAAGTTTTAACTTTATTCCAAGCATAATTTATGTTCCCATTGCCCCTTCTCTACCTACCCTTGCTTATAGTTTGAATTAGTAACAAGAATAGCATGTTTTTAAAAATTAGGCGACAATACCAGATAGTTGAAAATTAATTACGACTTATAAGAAACATATCCATGTTCAGATATGAAAGGGATGTGAGCTAAAGCATTCAGAGAAAAGTTAACCTGTATCTGAGTTCATCTCTAATTTCAGGCTTACGTCCAACGTTATTACATTAGCAGGCGCTCAGCTCCCTACTCTGGAGTACCCAGAAATGTGACTGTACCATGACAAGTATTCCAGTATCACACTTTGTTCCCCCACTTTGGAGGCTTTCAATGAATTTTTTTTTTCAAGCCAGACTTTCAAAGGCTCCTAAACACAGGTTCTTCCTCTAGTAACTAGTTTTACTAGTTAACATTAATCAAGTCAATTAAGCTTCATTGCTCAGCTTCTATTTCTTAGAGCATCACTGAGTTGACCTAAAGATTTTGTCTTCAGCTTCTGTTCTAACTTCTTAGAGTAAGTATATACTAATTCATTTCTGTTGTGGAAGCATCTAAATGTAAGCCACAGCTCAATATTTTCCTCTTTTATGGCGGGAAACTGTAAAAATTTTGCTAATTTCTCAGAATTTTAGTGGTTGCTGTCTTTTGAGTTCAGAGACTCTGGCTGAGTTTGGATTGATTTCTTTGGTTTTAGGAAATTCTCTATTCTTCCATCTTCTTTCTGCCTTGACTCTGTTGGACAGCTATTTTACCTTGACCTAGCATTCAGATCATTACCTCGCCTTGTGCCCACCACCTAAAGAATGACTTATTTATAGAAGATGACTGATAACTGTGATTGATGAGGTGCACTTGGGTAGTAGTATCTATGTCAGTGCTTTGAGTTCTCCCTTTGATGAGAAGTTGACTTTTCTCCTTTATACCTTACCAGGAGGGACATTTGATTTTGGTAAAGGAAACTTGCCAAAAATTCCTGGATATCATATCTGGGATTTTGTTTTAAATATATATAAATAATGGTATATATAAAGGAAAGGTTTTTAAACAGAGGCTACTTAGCTGAAACTACAACTGAAGTGTATACTAAATGACATTGAAATTGTGTTATAATGTAGAATATAATGTGTACCAGAAAAGTTACATTATTTATAAACGAAAAGAAATCACACTAGGCAAACCAAAACACACAGAATTATATTTCTTCAAAACTGGTCTACCACTGAGGAAAGATGGTGGAGGTTCCTCAGAACACTAAAAATGGATCTACCATATGATCCAGTAATTCCACTTCTAGGAATCTATCCAAAGGACACAAAAACACTAATTCGAAAGGAAACCTGAATTCCTACGTTTATTTACAATAGCCATGATATGGAAATGACTAAAATTACACCAAAATAAATGAATGGCTCAAAAATGTGTGGTGTATTTAGACAAAGGAAGATTACTCAGTGATCAAAAAGACAAACTTGGGCAGTTTATCCTGGACATTGATGGACATGTCACAGTCCATGCCATTGGTCAACGTGGATGAAACTGGAAGGGATTACACTAGTTGAAATTAGTCCGAAGGAAAAAACTAACTACCTTATAGTCTCACATGTGGAATATAGAGGAACTAAATGAAAGATCTAGAAAAAGTCAAAACTAGCAAACTGACCATAGAACTGAGGCCTACAGTGAAGGAAGGGCCAGAAGGGAGAATAAAATAGGTGAGGGAAGAACACAGGGAATACGGGGATGGTTCATGGGTGTTTGATTCAGTGGTAGGAGAACCATGGGGACTACAATGATATAAAAAAAGAAAATCAATTAACAAAGCATTTTAAGAAACAGAATGATATTCCCATACTCCATAGTCTTCAACCTAGCCCTGTAGACTTAAATAATCAATTAGTAATCATTTATTAAATAAATAAAGGCAAAGGGAGGAAATTTTGGAGGGGATGGATAAATTTATGGCCTTGACTGTAGTAAAGGTTTCCTAATTTATATTTATCGCTAGCCTAAATTATGTATGGCATTTTGTATGTCAAGTGTAGCTTAATAAAGTGAAATTAAAAAAAATCACCTGGGTAACTTTTAACATGTTCAAATCCCAAGGTGAAACATGTACCAATTAAGTAAGAGATAGAAAGTAGGAGTATTTTTTAAGTTCCCCAGGTGATTCCAGTGTGTCACCAGTGTTAAGAATAACCAGTGAACTAACTGGATGGCGTGGATCAGGGAGTTGCAAACCTGGATGCAGTTGGAGTCTCCTGGAGAACTTTTATAAAACCAATCCCTAATTATAATTTTAATTGCTTTTTTTACTGGTGTCCTGTATGTGTAGTTTTTAAATTTTCTCAGGTTATTATGATATACAGACAAGGTTGTATCCCACTGTTGTTGGTAAACTAACAGATATTTATTCCAGGCAGGACCTATGCTGAGTGGTCTTTGTGCATTTAATCCTCAAAGTAATCCAACAAAATGAATATGATTATCCTCAATTTACAGAAACAGAAACTAGAACTCTGAAACATTAAATAATTTTTCAGTTCAACCCAGCTCATGAACCCAGATTTTATTTATTTTGTTTTATCCTATAGGGTAAGCAAAGAAAGGACATGAAGAAACCTTTTAAATGTTGGGACTAATTCTTTATAAATCTTTTAGTTAGGTATTGTTCCATTCCTGGTGAACTCCATGAAGCAGAAAAACACCTGCAATTTCCTCACCATGACTGTCTCTTCATTCTGTAATGGCCTGAAGAGCATTAATTCATATATGCTCTGGTACATTCTGTCATACTTGAAGACTTAAATAACTTTCAGAGTTGTTAAAAGTTATAATGATGTCTCATTGTTTAACTTTAGACACTTCTTTTTCGATCTAGCTCATATTTTTATTGTCTATCATATCATTTTGGTAATGAATTGGGAAGTATATTTTGACTGTTCCTTAAAGATTTTTGTAAAATTCTTCAGATAATTGAAAGTGTTCTTGGATGGCACAAAACTGGTTTTAGAGTTGCTGTTCCAGACAAATTTGAACATCAGTGAGTTTGCTGAGATTTCCTTTCTGAGCTCCGTTTAGAATAAGTTGTGTTTTTCTGAAAAAGCTGAAAATAAATTTCACTCTTTCTCATAGTTGGGATTCCCACAATGTCCTTAAGGGGACATTGCAGAGCTGGCCCTTTTCACTAGAAGTGGAAAAGCACCAATTCTTTAAAGTAAAATTCATTTGCCTCGATCTGTATAGCATTACGAGAGCATAACATTACTAAATAAAGTCAAAATGGTTGGGTTAAGGATACAAAATAAGCCATTTCAAGTGTCAGGAATTCTGAATCAGCAAACAGGGCAGATTTGTGAGGAAATAGAGAGGACAGAGAAACAAACACTGTTTAGGAAAAAAATTTGGTTTTGTCTCATAAAATAGATGTTATCTTTTATATATTTTGTAAAGGAATATGTTCTAACATTCACAAACTTGCAAGATAACATGGCCTTAATTTGAATTACTTAGCCAGTGAGTGTATGCAAATTTTGTTTATTTATGTTTTTAATGAAATGACCATTTTGGGTACTTGTGTTCAGATAAAAGGGGAATCTTTTCTATTCATTGCCTCTTCTTTTCCCTTTTCTAGGTTAAGATATTTCCTTGGCACCTAAGGGGTAGACATTTTATGTCGTGCTTTCAAGTATTTTGGAAGCCTTTTGGTTGGATTATTTGGGAAAAAGAAAATAATTGATAAAGTTGAGAAATATTGTATTTTCACATTCTTATTTACATCTTTACATGTAAGTAAAATATGTGTGTATTTCACATGTGTATTTTACATAGAAAAGATGTTCTAATACTATCAGTTTTAATAAATTAGTGATTTAGAATCTTCTCACATCTGTTAGTTCCTGGAAACTTTAAGGTTAAAAGAATATGATAAAGCAAAATGGATAGCAGGATTGGCCATTAATATTTATCTGGGGATTTTCAAAAAGTATCTCTTTTTAAGATAAAACTGAATTTCTGTGATTATATGAATTTATAAAATATGTACCCTGCATGGAATTCATTTTTTTTTATTATCAAATAGTTTCCTTCTCATTTCTTCAAAACATTTTTTACATCTTCAGGGAACTGCAAAATGTCTAGTTTGTTATTAATTCTAGCTAGACACACAGCATTAAAAACAAATAGATGTTTTTTGGCAATCTTTGTTTTTCTTATATGTTCTATCACAGTGATATCTCACTATCATAATTCTCAAGAAAGAATCTTCATTCTGAAGATGAAAAGGATTGGGCTTTGACTCGTGAAAAGAGAATCAACCTATCTTATTGTAAGTTTATTCAGAATTTCACAATTCTTGCTAAACCATAAGGGGAGGGCCAAAAGCAATAAAGCAGCAGAAACTCAGTAAGAATGTGCCAGAGTTCAGAGAACAATTGCCCCAGGCTTAACTTCATTAACCTTTAATCTGATTGGGGCATCAGAGGTTTCTCCATAAAGCATCCCATAACGTGACCAAGCTCAGGCCTAGCATAACAGTCATAACAGTAAAAGTCAAACTTGAATGTTGGTGCTGAGTCTTTGGGGTAAATTTGCCTGATAAGAAATAAAAGCTATCTCTGACCTATATTTGAAACATGTAAGACTGACAGTGAATTAGAATGTAGTCTCTGACTCAGGGAAGAGCTTTTCTGAGGCTTCTCCGATTTGTGCTGATAAAGTACATTGCCCCAGAGGGTCTTCTAGAACTCATAGCTAGCATCTTAAGAGTAAAGTGTAGGAATAAAAAGAACACAGATCAGGAAGTCAGGAAACCCAGATTTCCACTTTTAACTTACCATTTATTAGCTACATGACCTTCAGAAATGAAGACAGGAAATCACTTACTTAAGCCCCATGTATAGGTTAGTATATAGCCTAAACAGATCCTATTTGCTGACTTCACTAAAGTCATGCTACAAATTAGCATAAATTGCTATGATAAAATCCAGTAAATGATACATATGCCTGTGGAAAAATTCTAAGAGATAGAAACAAATAATTTTCTTTGAGGAGTAGAAACATTTGGAATATTTCAATCAGGACTTTGATAGATAACTGCCAAGAAATGTGCTTTTGGTGAAAATATACCATGTGGGAGAAGAAAGTATAATTTAGTTAAAATGTGAGTTGAAGCAAATTGTGAAAGACTGAATAAATAACATGCTACAGAATTTGGGCAACTGGGGCTCTTTGGGACTAAATTTCCACATTTTTAAATAAAAGTAGTTGGACTGGACTATTTCTGAGTTCATCACCAGGTCTGAAAGTCTAAATAAGATGACATGAAAAGTTCAAAAGGAAATGCCTTGTATGAAACCTTGCCAAATTATATCAATTCTTGTAAAGATAATGCCAAGTCAGTGACTATTACTCTAAACTGTGGTCAAATAACCTCCCTTGCATCATCATGATAATGTTAACTGAAAACAAAACAAAACAAAACAAAAAACCACATTTTTTTTCTTTTTTTTTTACTGAGCCAATACTTACCTGTATTATACATGGCAAAAGAATAGTTTCCGGTGCTTCAAGTTGATTATTTAAGATGTTATTCTGGAAGGTTAATGTTACAAACTGAATTAGGCATTTAAAAATGTGCATATTAAAGCCCTAACCCCCAATGTAAATATAATTAGAGTAAGGTAGTAACTAGAATTAAATGAAATCATAAGGGTGGGGTCTGGGCCCAATAGGATTAGAGTCCATATGAGAAAAGACTCTGGAGATCTCCTCTCCCCTCCTGTACAAAGAAAGATCATGTGAGGATGCAACAAGAAGGTGCTCATCTGCAAACCAAGACAACAGTTTCTTACCAGAAATCAAGTCTCCTTGGTCTTGAACTTGGACTTGTGGCCTCTAGACGGAGAAATACATTTCTGTTGTTGAAGCCATACAGTCTATGGTATTTGCTCTGGAAGCCCAAACTGACTAAAACAAATATTTTATTTGTAGTGGGATATATATATATATATATATTGAGTTTTAGTTCTGATATCAAAGTCAATTTTTTAAAAAAGTTGATTATAGTATTTAGAGCATTTGAATTGTTAATTATTTGTAGTAGTTGTTGAGCTCTAGATGATATTATTTTTATCGTGCAAAAGCATGATCATGAAGACAGCCCTTCCAACGATGTTGTATTTCAACTGAAATGAAAACATTTATTGATTTTAAATTTCTCATTTTGCACATATAACTTTGTCACTGAGCTACAGTTACTTGATACCAGTGTTGGCCCTGGGAATAGATGAAACTGGATGAGGGCCCCATTCCCTGCTTTTATCTAAACTCATAGTCAAGCCCATAAGACGGTGAAATTAGCAGCAAGACGGGAAAGTATGTTAAGGGCTGTAACAGAAGCACAGGTTAATGTGGGGACATTAACAAGACAAGAGCACCTATGGGCCAGGAATGTCTTCCCAGAAAATGTTTTAGTACTAGTCACAATATTAAATGAAGAGATGTTAAATGAGTAGGAATCAGTCAAGCAAAAAGGTTGGGGGAGATTAGTTTTCAGGCAGCATAAGCATCATGTTTGAAGGACTTAAGTGTAAGAACATAGGCAATCGCAGGAACAAAAAGAAGTTCAGCAGGAACACAAAACAGTAGTTCAAGCGACTGAAATGTGGAGAAGCATCTTTCAGGGATAAATTTGTTAGCCTGTTTTTCTCTTGGCCATCACTGTGTAAATGGAGAATTGCACCCCTGACTGCTGCGTACAGAGCTTTAGAATAAAAACTTTAGAAAAATAATCCCTTGTTTTAAATAAACAAGTAGTAAAAATTGTAAATAACACATATGGAATAGAAAAAAAAAATAGTGTGAAACTCCCTGACCAGAATATCCTTCTCCTTTTCCATCCAGTGGGATCCTCACCTAAGGTGGGGGCAGCGAGGCTGGGCAGGACTTGCATGGTTTAGGGTCTATCACCAGTTTGGGTTATGGCTTCAAGGAGCAGAACCACCTCTAGTCACCCTGCCAGGGCAAGATGATTTGTATTAACACAGACAACTAAGACAGCAGAGTAAAAACAGAGACATGAAAATTCTATAAGATCTTAAAAAAAGAAAGTCTTAATTTTATAACAATATTGCTATATTGTGAGGCTCTGTTGCTTTACTAAGACTTTTAAAGTCGATTTCTGCTTTTGTTTACCATAGCAACAGTACGAGCCAATTATTTGGATGAATTTGAATACTACTACAATGGAGAGGTATATGATCAGTGTTATAAATGTTCTGGTTACACATTTATTTAATTGTTTTCCCCTACCTCAGTTATCACAGTCACCTCATGAGTCTTCTTCCCCAAAAAAACAATGGGTCACTTACATATTAATGACAAAATAATGAATGGGTTAGGAAATTATTTTTAGACCTTTTAAGTAAACTTACAGGGGAAATTTACTATTCACAATAAAAAGGGGTTCCCTGTTAATTCTTTTTCCATTTGCTGATTTTCTCAGCATGCATTTGTGAACATGGGCCTATGCTCATGGCACATGTGTGTCACACGAATATATGTGGACATGCACATGTGCCCACCCAAAACTACTCAACAGCCGATAAGATAGCAGACAGATTATCATGGGACTAGTCCTTTCATTGAGAAGTTGTTCTTAAACAACTGTTCTAATTCAACTACCCCAAAAAGATAAACTTTTAAGTACAAATTAAAAAAAATAAATGTTTAACACTACATTTGAAATGTATTGTTATCTGAAATGCAGAAAAGAATATTTTCTTATATGATATTTTGTTGTCAGTCTCTTGAAAAACTACGTATCTTTCCATGAAATGTATGTATTTTAAATAGAACATAAACTACCTCTTAAAAATCTACATAGCTTTACAATTAAATGTTTTTGTTTTAAATGTTTTTATTTTAAAAAGTATGTTCAGATTAATCTCCAAATGATATTATAAAAATGAGAACCATGAATGCAAACTATTTATCCAAGTGAACAATTTCCCACTATGTATCTTTAAATGAGCCATATTTTGATTGGAAGATTTAAGATAATCAGATATTTTGATTTATTAAGAACTCAACTTTATAGTTTTGGACAATTTAAGTATCAAACTTAATCTCTACTGCGATGTATTTAATACTTAACTTCGAAAAATGAAAGGCCCAACATGTATTTACATAAGTGAACATTCTATTTTTGAAAAAAGGATAAAATAATTCATCTAATATTACAAAGCAATAGTTAATGTTTAGACCATAGTAAATGTTTATTTAACCTTAGTCTTATCTGCTTGGTATTTTGGGCCACACCAAACAATGTCTCCTAATCGAGAACCATCATATCTGTTCCATACTATAAATATATTCATAAAATCCTTGAGACCTCACAGATCCTTTAATCTCAAGCACATAATTCTACAGATGAGGATACTGAGGCCAGGGTGAGTAGAGGATCAATCATCCTGAGTGCTTCCGTATGGAACTTGTGTCACAGTGAAGCAGAGCTGTAGATTTGAAGGCAGACAGTCTGGCTCCAGGACCCACCTTTGACCACAGAGCTCCATTGCCCATTGCCTCTTTCTATCTGCGTTTAGCTTTTTACATTTTTTTCCATCATAAAGTGGTCTCTACATGATTTCCTTTTATTTTTCAATCATTTGGAGCTATTCAGCATAAAATAGAAACACATTCTGTGTGTCAAGTGCAATAAAATTATTTAGTAATAAAGATTTACTTCATCTCTTAACAGTACATAAAGCACTGTATAGATGTTTGGGGGAGTGAGATAACATACTCGGAAGTGATGTCACTAAAGTTCTTATCTTAGTCTTTATACTTCCCTGTGTTTTTTTTTTTTTCAAAGATTTATTCATTTATTTAGACATACAGAACTGAGGTACAGGCCAGAGGTACAGGGTTGGTGAGAGGATTCACTAGAGACAGAGTGAGGAGTAGAACAGACCAACTGATGAAGTACACTGCTGAGGGGAGCAGTGGACAGGTCAGGAGAGGTCTGTCGCACCATGTGGTTCATCTCCGGGTCTGGGGATTGAACTTACACTGAAGCAGCTGTGGCCAACTTGCAGTGCTGTGTCCTAACCCACTGTGTTTTTAAAACAAAAATTTCTTCAAGCAGTATCTGACATGTAAATTAAACATTTATTGAGTGAATAAAATGTTATATGCATGAAAATGAATTTGATTTAAAAGAAGAAAAATCAAGCAAAATAGCTATAGTTTAAACTACTAAAACTGGCATATTTTAGAACTTCTTTTGAGGAATATGTCAGAATATACACCTCTCCACAATTATTATTCTTCTAAGCAGGGATCAGCAAATTTTTCCTACAAAGTGTCAGATGGACTGTGAGCCATTCATTCTCTATTGCAACTCCTCAATTCTGCTTTTGTGTCACAGAAGCAGCACAGACAATATATAAACCAAGACACATGGATCTGTTCCAATAGCATTTTATTTCTTGAAACTAAAATTTCAGCTTCATATTCATTTTCATGTGCCATAATATATTTTCTTCCGTTTGCTCTTTTCAAATACCAAGAAATATAGCTTACAGACTACAAAAATTGGGGTAGGATGAATATTGCTCAAAGGCATAATTACACAGCCCCACTCAGTGATTTCATCAGGAGCTCCCTTTGCATGAGGGTGTAGCATTTTATCAGTGCTACATGGATTTGTGACTGAATGCCCCCTCTACTTGCAAATTTAATTTCAAAATAATTTTAGAGTCGCAAACTGCTGTAAGAACTAATGCACATAAATCCAATGTAACTTTACCCAGCTTCCCCCACTACACAACTATGATAGATTCACACCAGAATATTGACCTTGATATACAGTTTAGGAAGCACACTTGGATTAGTCGTTTCCCTTTTACAATCACATCACTTCCCAAAAGCTACTCCTAACAAAAACGTTGCCACTCATTATCTGGTATCTGTACTCCATTTCTAGAAATGTATTTCAAAAGTGGCATATTAATGACATCATCAAGTATGTAAGGTTTTGGGTTTAAAGTATTTCCTTCAATATAGTTGTTTTGAGAATTGCTCATTATTTTGAAATCTCAATTTTAATTGATTTGGTACTTATGTATCTGCTTTTTAGTGTACAACTTCACACCTCCATATGTACATGTACATGTGCCTCACTTATCCTACACCAGGACTCCAAGGCCGATGCCCATGTCTTTGATACAAGCTGTTTTAGTCACCTTTCTCTAGATCAACAGAATAGAAGTACATATGATGGGAGGGAAACATATGAGAGGTACAGAGAGACACAAAAGTTACATTACAGAGAAATTCATGTGATGATGGGAACTGGAAAGTTTGAAATCTGTCAGGTAGGTCAGCAGGTTGGAGATAAGCAGGGATGTTACCATATTCAGTGCAAATTCTGCAGAGAATTAAAACAGAAAACCAGGCAGGGTTTCTGTGTTGCAATATCGAGGTAAAATTCCTTTTTCTGTGAGAAAAGTCAGTTTTGATTCTTAGGTCTTCAGCTGTTCAGATCAGGCCCACCTACATTATGAAGGGTCATCCACTTTACTCAAAGCCATTTGGTTTAAGTTTTAAACACTATTTTAGAAAGTTCTTCATGGCAATATCCATACTGTTATTTGACTAAATAAGTGACATGGGAAACTAGCCAAGTTGACACAGAATATTAGCCATCACCTATCCTTTGTTTGAGCAAATTGTTTACTTATTGTTGTAATTGTATAGAAGTTTCCAGAGCAGGAAAATTCCAGTTTACTGTATGCTATGAAATATCTTTTCCTGAAATATAAAGTTTCTTAGTATAGGTGTTAACTAGTTTGTAAATTAGGTTGCCCCTGATTACCTATTATAAATTGCATCATATTCGTGACAGAGAGGTAGGGCTTTCTTTTCTTTTGTCATAATCTTCAATCATACTTAGATTCTTCAAGATCATATATATTTTTTCTAATTCTCAGAGTGAAAAGAAATAAGCTCTTTTAAATCATTCTTGCTAATTGTATCCTCTTTATCTTCTACTTTTCAGCTTAAAGACTCTACTGCTAAGTGAAGTACGACCTAGCTTATAGAATGGTATCTTATTATCTTACTTACTGAAGGATTGTTTAGCTGACAAAATGGCTGGTCTTGCATTCACCAATGATTAGAGAAGTTGAAGGATCATTTTGGTTCTTCACACATTGGGTATAGATATAATCAAGCTGCTCTTGGCGGCCTTGATGGGGCCTGCTCTTCCCTGGTGCATCAGTGTAAGTGCGACATAATGTTTGGAAAACACTTGCATCTGAGCAGCTTACCAGAAAGATGTGCTGTGTGCTTACTTACGGGGCCACCATTTTGGCCCTGCCTCGAGGCCTTCTCCAAGGATTTCTTAAAATATCCCAACAGTCATCACATCCTTGTCAGCCTAGCAGCAGTTTTCCAATCAGGAACTATTGGGAATTGTCAAAGCTATCCATCTGAGAATGTGGCCAGGCATATCAACATCCCCAAGGAACTGTTAGAAATAAAAATGTTTTATACCCCAGAGACAATGCCTATGGACTTGGATCCTTTGTTACAAGTCCCTGGAGGATTCCACTGATCACTAGTGCTCAAGAAGCTGCTGTAAACCTAAAGTATGAATGCTACTCAACGGATTCACCGACTTGGCTGCTCTGGGCTTTATGGGGCAGTAAAGATGGTGATTCCCAGGTGTTCTGTTCTGTTAGGAGGCTTCAGGCTGGCCTTTTCTGTTTTGTTTTGTTTCTTTTCCTTTCTGTTCTTTTCTTTTTTGGCTATTTGGTACTAGTGTCTTTTCTAGTGTTCTCAAAATGGCTAAAAGCTAGAGAAATTGACTCAACTGGAAAAATTAAACTTTTATTGAAATGTGATCCCCAGATCATCATTTTCATGCAAATCCTCACAAATGTTATGTTTTCCCCAGAATGAGTTTCAAAATGGCAGTTATGATTCTGGCGCTCCCTATAGCTGATGAGAATATGCCTTTCTAAGTGCCACCATCAGGGGAGCCCTAAACCTTCAGATTGAGGTGCTGGTAAAACCACCGCTAGGTCAAGAATACTTCACCTACAATTGGATGCAGCCTTAGATAATAGTTTTAAACTTACCAGTATTTTACCATCACTGCTTTGTGACTCTTTGGTGGATAAATTGATTACAGGATATATGGTTTCCACAAGATTGTACTGAATGTGGAAGAACTTTGAAACCTGGGAAGTTTGTAACAATAATAAGCACCACAACATGTTAACATTTTAAGCAATCAAATAGTCAGACACCCTCATTTTATAGGAGAGGAAATTAAGAGCAGAAATTCACATCCATTGAACCTATGAAAGAAAAATAGCACTAAAAAAAGTAAGCAGAACCATGTGCAACAGAAAATTCTGCATAAAAATAGTAAAGATAAAATCTTACTTACCCAGTGCTTTTTAGGCACTTTTATGCTGATGACTTTCTCCTGCATTTTCTTCAGTTCTCTGCTCTGAGGCCACTTTACTGACAGGCTCCCTGAGCCTCTATTTGAGACCATAAGAACACACTCCACGTCACCCATTATATTCCATCTCTGCTTTTTTTTTCTTTTGTAACATTTGTTATTACCTGATTTTATGTTATATTTAATTGCTTTTTGTCTACCCCCTTCTGAAATATGTCTGTGAGAACAGCAGGAGATCTATTCATTGTTGTATTCCCATTGCACTAAGCACATAGCTGCTATTCAATCAATATTTATTAAATGAACGGAAAAGGAAAGAAGAAAAAAATGAATGCAGGTCCTTGCGTCATAATTGAAATTCATAATAAGCTCACTAATCATTATAGATTCTCTGTACCCATCCCTTTCTGTATTTAATGAAAGCTGGGACTTCTCTTAAGCTATAGTTGTACACACACATAAATAGATTTGACATGCTATTTTAGGGTTGAAAAACCAGGTGCCCACATTAGGAACCCTATTTTATGTGCTTGCTGACATACTTTTTATAGAAATGGTCCCTGCATATTAGATCAAAAAGAGCCTATGAATTTGCCCTCCTTTCTCTAGTGCTTGGTTTACATATTATATGTTGACTGACTTACATCATAGTTTAGGCTGTTCACTATCGGGTATCAATACTACAACATACCCACCATCAACACACCAGTAGTCCATCACCATAACCCACTGTGAGCTCTCCACACCCTGTTCTCACCACTCTTCCTCTCTTTCCCTCTCTGGTAGCCTCAGTTCTCTAGTCAGCCTTCTAGAGTTAGTTATTAGTTTAACTTGACCTGACCCTTTGTTTGGTTTCTATATCCCACATATAAATGACACCATCTGGTATTTGTCTTTCTCCTTCTGACTTGCTTCACTTAGCATAATCCCCTCAAGCTCTATCTAAGTTGCCACAAATGGCAAGAGTTTATCTTTCTTAATAGTTGACTAGCATTCCATTGTATATTTATACCTCATCTGCCTGATCCACTCATAGAAAATTTTCTGGAGACGAAAGATAGCTCTTCTTTTTGGTTCAAAACCAAGGAATAAGAATGGCATCTTCACCTTGTATCAAGTCAGTAACCAAGTCTGATTTTAAAATACACACAGATAACAAAGTATCTGAAACACTAAACTGTAATCTGTTATCCAATGTGATGATTCCTGACTATATGCCTTTGAAAGAATAAAAATGGTAAACTGAAACTAAGGAACTGAAAATTTAATACTTTATTTCTTCAGCATTTGCCTGGCATTATGCTGACAGCTTCTCATGTATCATCTTGTCCTTATAAACACTCTAGAAAGATTGTCACCAAGAGGCCAAAGAAAATCAAGCATGGTTCCTTGACCTGCATGGATTACAAGCCAAGTACTGAATCAGTGGAGCATTTTGTCCTTTTGTATAATTGTTTTTACTTTGAGAATTCTTCTTATATGCATCATCTCATTGTCTTTAAGTCACAGAGCAACTTTGTGATAAAGGTAGTTTAGTTTGTAAAATTCCTTTTTGACAAATAGAGTATGGTTCAGTTGATTAACTCATTATTAATCATTCTGCAAATATTTATAGACTTTCTACTCTTACTGAAATTCCTTTCTGTCTTGTTACCCTATATATGTGTGTGTGTATGTGTGTGTGTGTGTGTATAATTGTATATGGGCATATACACACATATATGTGTATACATGTATGCATACATGTGCATACATATATGTGCGCATATATGCATACACATATATATATAGGGTAACAAGACAGAAAGAAATTTCAGTAAGAGTAGAAAGTCTATAAATATTTGCAGAATGTTATGTGTGTGTATATATATATATGTGTGTGTGTGTGTGTGCACACACACATATATGCACACACACACACACATATATATACACACGTACATGGATTGTTATATGTGAAGTGTTCTGATAAAAGAAAACAAATCTAATTGTTAAACTGTCACCTTACAAATATTATGTTTGGTGATATAAAAGAAATTAGTATCCAAAGTGAAATTATAGATGCCCCTAACAGTTGCTGGTTTCTCTGGATTTCTTTGATTTCCACACACAATAAAAGGAACTCCAAATGCTACTGTTTCATAAATAGAGTAAGTTGTCCTTTACAAGTTGTCAGTGAGCCTGGTAGCTCACCTTTTGTGATCTGGGTGTAGAGTCATGGCGTATCAGAAAGGAATGAGCCCTTCCAGGACATCTGTCTCTAAATCCTTGTATAGCTGAGCTGTTCAGACACATGAAATGTATTTCACAAGACCAAACTTCTTTGAATCAAGGGTTATTACATGTTGGTGTCTTCACACAGTGGACATACTGGTTGAAAAAGAAATGCTCACTAAGTATTGATATTCTTGATTAATATCCAAACTTGGATATCAATTTTTATTATTTGTGATATGATTAGGTATGGTAAAAACAATGTCTCCAGGGCCTCCCTGGTGGCACAGTGGGTTAAAGCACAACACTAAGACGCTAAAGCCACCGCAGCATGGGTTCGATCCCCATCGGCCCCAAAGGTGACCCACATGGCGTGGCAGACCTCTCCTGACCTGCTCGCTGCTCCCCTCAGCAGTGTACTCCATGGATCTGCCTGTTCTGCTCCCCAATCTGTCTCTGGTGAATCTTCTCACCGCCCCTGAGCCTCTGGGCTGTACCCCAGTTCTGTGTGCATACATAAATAAATCTTTAAAAAAATAAAAAAAAACAATGTCTCCATCTTATGGCAGTAGTTGTGATGTGATTTCCCTTTTTTAGTGAAGGCAGACTGCCTACTGCCATGCTGTGCTCCTTCACTTCAGGATTTGAGTATTACTGACGGATAGCTGAGGCTTTAGCCACAATGATTTCTAGTTAAATTAAAATAGCAACTTTGTAAAAACATGACATCATTATTCTAATTTAATTTTAGACCATTTCAAACTGTTTATCATTTCATTTCATTTTCTAACAAGCCTCTGATGGGGTAAAGGTGTCATCCCAGGGTCCTCCCTGGTGGCATAATAGGCTAAAGCACAGTACTATGAAGCTACCACAGTCACAGCAACATGAGTTCAATCCCAGGCCAGGGAGGGGACCCACGTGGTGTGGCAGACCTCTCCTGACCCACCCAATGTTCCCCTAAGTAGTGTATTTCAGCACATCTGCCTGTTCTTCTCCCCAGTCTGTCTCTGGTGAATCCTTTCACACCCCTCACCTCTGGCCTGTACCCCAGTTCTGTATGCATAAATAAATACAGCTTTTAAAAAGAAAGAAAGAAAGACGACTCTCCCTGGTGGCGCAGCAGGTTAAAGCACAGCACAGCAAACAAGCCACTGCCAGCTGGTGCTAATTTGATCCCCTGCCCCAGAGGTGACCAAAAGGCGCAGTAGACCTCTCCTGCTCACCCTCTTCTATCTGCCTGTTCTGCTCCTCACTCTGTCTCTAGTGAATCTTCTCACTGCCCCTGCACCTCTGGCCTGTATCTCAGTTCTGTGTGCATAAATAAATAAATCTTTAAAAAAAAGAAAGAAAGAAAGAATGTCAGCCCAGCCCTATAGGATAAGGTGAGTTCTGAGGAATAGACAAACTAAGTACCTTACTAAGGTCACTTAGGTTAGGGCCAAACTGAAGTTAGTTCAAGTTCTGCTTCAAGCTATCTGCAAAGTTAATGTGATAACAATTTCACCAAGATATTAATTCCTCTAGTTATAATTTTAGGCTGGCAACATGGAAAGATACCATTAAACATATAGTAAGGGGTCAAAGAATAATAGTTAGAGGAAAGAATAAATGAATGAACCTAATTGAGCAAATGACATATAGAGCAATATTATTACCAAGAGTTTTTGTGTAGTTTATATCATTATTTCTTGGCAACAAGCAATTCTTGCTTAATTCAATAATTTAGCTAATATAATTAATTTATTGCTTTTTTTAAATCTTTCTCTCTTAAATATCAGTAATATTATACTTTCTAGTCTTGTTTTACCAGAATTTATAGGAAGGTGATTTGTAGATTCCTATGTACACTTGTGTAACTTATATATTACATGAGAAATTTGGCTTTCTTGATTTTTATCTTATACTCCTAAATTCTCTGACATGCAGTAAAATTGAACAATGTGGTGAAACATCAGAACCTACCCTCTGATTTTTCCATCTACTTATAACTCATGATGCTAATCTGATTATCAAGTCAAGTCATTACAAAGCAAAATTCTATCTCCTGGAATATGTTAAGAGCCTACATTGAGACCTTTGAAAATATTGGACAAGATTTATTTTACTTTGAGTGAATTCATCCTTTATTACAAGTAAGCTAATTCATTATTCTGAAATGAGACATATAATGAGTGATTAATTTAAAAATAATCCTAATTGAATCAGAAGTATCTTTACTTAAACTCATAAGCCACAACATCAATAGCTAATGTGTGATATGTAAATAATGTCCATGTACTAAACTCTCTCAGAACTTTTTTGTTACAAAATCAAAATTTTAGTAGAGCAGAAGCATAAAGAAATTAAATATAGTCTTGTAATATTCTGGAATTTAGTTCTACTATTTAAGTATCACATGGCAATGATAACAAATAAAATATTTGTACATGTCAAAATTTTAAGTTATTTTATTAATTATCACAAGAACTATTGTTATTCTTTTTTTATAGATAAAGAAGATAAGGTTAAAGCCAAGAGCTTACAGCTAATAGCAACAGAGCTCTTATTCAGACCCAATCTTTGATTAGTCCTAAATTCTATCACATAGAGCACATAGTTCAGCTGTGTGGGCCAACACAATCACTTAATCTTGACTACTTTATCTCTCTAGAGTCTTGGTAAATTGCAAAGGAAATGTTAATCTCATGCATTGAGGGAAAAATGGTACTTCTCTTTTTGAGGATTAAAAAAGCCCCTGAAATTTCCCTTGTCCTGGTCTGAAATATTAAAATCTACTAGCAAGTGTTAGTGCCTCTATTAAAACATTGTGGTTTCTGTCATTGTTATTCTACCTCTAATCCCAATTTTCAGCTATTCCTGCATATCCTCGTGCAATTTCCCTTTAGGTATATGTATATGTAGAAAAGTATATTTTATTAAGGATTCTCTATCTTTGGGTTTTAGTAAATTAATGCAATACGCTTCATAAATTTAGCTGAATGTTCTACAGCTCCTTTTGAAAGTTTAAGAAAGAATATCACCTGTTCCATTGTACAAATTCAAAATAAAGATGTACCTTTGGAAATATATGCCTTACAGTTTTTAAAAGAACTCTCTCTTAGGTAAAAGTTAACTATAATGTGTGATAGATTTTAATAAAGAGAACTACAGAGTAAAATCTTTTCATAGTTTGTAAAAAATTTCTTCAGTTATTCTCTTGTCAAAAAAACTAATGAACTCATAAATAAATTAAAATTTAATGAATCATAGTTTTTAACAAAGTAATAGTTTGACCAATAAATAATGATTTATTAATTTTGCTTCTTTATGTGTTAAGGGCCTGCGACTGATTTCATACAGCATGGATAAGTAAGCTAATATTATGGTTCTGTGGGAAGTAGATCAGGGTTGGCTTGAATATTTTGTTGTTATTGCTATTTTCTACAAGGCAGAACATGTACTACACAATACCCTATCTGTCTTGAGGTTCATTCCTAAGAAGAGGGTTTTTCATGAGCTTGACCAAGGGATGAGAAAGAGTAGAATGTTAGTTTTCCGTATGCTCTCAGAAGCTTCAGCAGGTCAGACAACTCTCCCTAAGTTGTTTTCCACCCTCCATCAGATAATCACATGACTTGATAATAAAGATGAAGTTATCTGGAAAAGATTTTCTTGTATGTGCACATTGTTTTCTCTACAAATATTGGCATTCCATAGAGGAAAATTGTTGAACTCATATGTCATGGGTTTCCATATCTCCTGAATATGATCCCACTTTTTAAAAAAATCCCCCCCAAAAATTATTTATTAAGATGGGGGAATGATTTTTTCCATTCATAATAGCTACTATTTCTAATACTCTCATGTTTCTTTGCTCTTCCTTCTTCTACAGACATCCAAATTGTTGGAGGCCCAGGACATCTCCAGCCTTCTTTTCCTCTTGTTTACACTCTTTTCAGGCCATCTCATCCTACCCAGTAGTTATTTTTAAAAAACGCCTCATAGGCCAATCATTCTAAAATACGTTCCAGAATCTTGGACCTCTCCCCAAAGCCCAGTTGTCTCTCTTTCTTCAACTTACCACAATGACAAACAGCTAGGGCTCCTGAGCCATTTTTCTAGGATAATTCAGACTATACTTTGTATTATAACCTTAGCAGTTATAATAGACCTTCCCACCTTCCAGTAATCATTGAATGGAACAAATTAGCAATTCACTTAAAAGGACATACAGTAGTATTTGGCACATAATACATAACTTTGGCTTATCTCCATTTGTATTTTAACTGGGCATTTCATGCTGAACTGACAAAAGCAGGACCTTCGTGTCTTCTCTACACCCTGGTTTCCAGTCAATATCTCAGGGAAACACCTAGAAACAATCTTTGAATCTTCTCTTTCATTAAAATGAGCCATCCAATCCAATTTACCTACAACATATCTGGTATTTTCTCCCTTTCCTGTCCTTGTCCAGAGGCAACTGGTGTTTGTCTCGTATAATGCCAGTACAAGTCACCATTGCTTCCCAGAGTCTCAGCAGTTCTCCACCCTCCTGTCTCTGCCCCCACAGTTCATCCTCTGCACGAAGTAATCTTTCTAAGCACTAACTAGATCAAGATACTATTAACGCTTCAACACTCCCAGGTGCTTAGCATTGTAGCCAGCATAAAACTCCCACAGGGTACACAGATCTGGCCTGTGCCCAGTTCCCTGGCCTCTTTCACCATAACACAGTGCCTCTAGCCTTATCTCTATCTTCTGGGCACCAAGAACCTTTCCTTTTGAAGGGCTTTGCACTTGCAGCTCCTGCGTTTCCCATATCTGTCAGGGCTGTCTCCACAAGTCACAACTCAACTGCCACCACTGTGAGAATCAGACTACGTTCCCTAAAGCCTCCCCATCTCCATACTTCTCACTCTCTGCCATATGACCTTATTTTATTTTCTTTCTGGCATTTATCTAAACAGGATATTAATTTACTTATTTTCCGTCAATCTACCCAACTAGAAGGTTAACCTCAAGAAAGGGGAGACATTTCTCATTATGTTTATCACCCTTTCCCCAGTGCTGGAACAGTGAGAAGAAAAACTCAAAGAAATGTTTGTCTGACTAAATCTGGGTTTGTGAATATCTTATAATGAGCTCCCTACTCTTACGTAGAACAAAAGAAAATGAACATGTTGGTAGATAGCTAGCAAATTGATGCTTGGTAATGAAGGAGAATGAGTCATTCTGAATCGTCTAGAGACTCACAATTTGTTTGGGTTACTGTGCATTTGTATGTCTTCAAAATAAATTCATATTTTAAATGGGGGATACTGAGTTATGAAGGACACTCTTGAAAGAAATTGGAAAGACATTTCCCACTACAGGTCAAGTCAATTTGAGAAGTTCTAATGTTAGAGAAGAGAAAAGCTTTGTACTATATCTCAAAGGAAAACATACATATTACTAAGAAAGAAATGTTTTGCAGGAATTTATTTATGCACTTAATAATACCGATAAACAAATTTTAATTAGAGTAGTGATAAGTGCCCTATAAGCAAATATAGTTACTTTACTTAAATAACTTTTAGGACCCTAGTGCTGTATAAGTACCATAGAGGTGATCTCTTGTCTTTAGTAATGATGAATAGAGATCTCATTTTTAAAAAACCAGAACAAGAGATTCCAGAATCACAGATTCACCATTGTGTATTCATTTTGGTAGAGACAGTAAATTCCAAAATCATCACAGTTAAATATTTTCTTCTGTGTAATATATTTTAGAGGATATAGGATAACCTATATGATTTACCTGATGGGTTGCTCAAGTAACCTGTAATTTGCTTCTCAGAGAAAAGACAAATCAAGAGAATCACCTGTAGGTGTTTTACAACATTTCTAGGCAATGCTGTATATCCTCCTCATTCTCCAACCCTTAGGTGTAGTTTTTGCAACTATAGTATAGATATGCAACCTAGATGATTAGTCACTAGGTCAAGAATAATTTTTGTCAAAGGAAGATTGAGTTGTGTTCATTATGCTGAAGCATTATTTTCTAAGGTAGAAGAATTTCTTAATCCACTTTCCAATTTTCACCAATGGTTGAAATTCACTTTTTCTCTTTAAACTAAAAGCTGTGTTGAGGGGAAAAAATGCAATTTACATTCCACTTCTAAAATAGTCTGGTCAGCAAGATTTTACTAGGTGTGCTTTAGAGGTCATTAAAAAACTGAAACTAATTCATTGGTTTAAAACAATTTTTGTTATTATTTCATGGAGACCAAAGTCAACCTAGCAGGATTTGATTCTTCATCTTCAAAAGTTACCCA
Organism: Condylura cristata; assembly: GCF_000260355.1. Classification (NCBI taxonomy): domain Eukaryota; kingdom Metazoa; phylum Chordata; class Mammalia; order Eulipotyphla; family Talpidae; genus Condylura; species Condylura cristata. The sequence continues at coordinate 15,773,966 of NW_004567115.1, forward strand.
TTTTGTGGTCACATTCTCAATTCGTGATGTCAAGGAAAAAGACTAAAAAAAAAGAACAAGGCACGGAAAGCCTAATAATAAAGCCATTTAAAACAGGGAGCATGGCTCAACTTGATGCCAACATCAATATTTTACTTTTTTCGGTATGTAAAAGTATTTGTGCTTCTGAAATCTTAGAAATTAAAAAAAAAAAAAGATTGTATTTTTAAGTAGAAAGTAGACAAGTTTAAGAGTTTATAAAAGGGTGTGGTTTCTTTTCTTTGGCTTAGGGCGTATTGATTGGTTGTCTTTTGGACATTTCTCTCTGCATTGTTTTTAAATTAATACATAGGCACTTTAAACTTGATTATGCTCTACTAAAGTGTAGGTAGCTATGCAACAAAATCAAGTGTATTGGGTTTCTTTTCTTGATTCTCCAAAGCAATAATTTATATATATAGATATAGATAGAGATAGAGATATAGTATATAATATATATATGCATATATGTGTGTATGTGTATATATGTATATATGTGTATATATGTATATATTATTTACAATACAATATATTATTTACAATAGTTTTTTAAGAAAACAATATTTCTCCTTTTAACAATATGCCCTCCCCAAAATTCAATAGAAAAATCATTATTTCTGGGAGAATCTTCCTGCATTTTCTTTAGTTTTGCCCTTTTTGAAGTTGTTTCACTGAGTGAGGTTTATTAAAATACTGTTAGGCTTAGAACATGTTCTTTGTACACCTAGGCAATTGTCTCATGACTTCAGATCCCTGAACAATTAAGAATCCCACAAATTCAAATTGACCCCCAAGAAGAGGCCACAGTTTCTCCCATCGATTGCTATCTTTCATTTAAAAGCAAAGAAAAGTGTCTTTTTTTAAAAAAGATGTATTTATTTATGCCTACAAAACTGGGGTACAGGCCAGAGGTGCAGGAGTTGTGAGAAGATTCGCCAGAGACAGAGTGAGGAGCAGAACAGCCTGCTGACAAAGTACACTGCGGAGGGGAGCAGCAGGCAGGCCAGGAGAGGTCTGTTGTGCCATGAGATCTTGCTTACTGAAAAATGGCGCAACAGCAGCCAGGAAACCAGCGAAGCCTCTGCGGGCAGAGGAGCCGGGTTCAGGAGTTGTAAATAGCAAGGAAGCATTTCTCCTGCTACTTGTGCATCCTCGAGACTTATTGTAAGACTTTTGGAGACAGTTTCTTGCTGTTTCTGTCTTCCTTTTTATGACTCTTTTTTACATTCACTTTAATATAATTTCCAGGGTGCAAACATTTTTCAGAGGGAAACCACCCGTGGTGCTGAGAAAATTCAGGGTGCTCTGTGAGAAAATTCATTTTGAATCATTGCTTTCAGCCACATGTTGCAGAATGTATGGAAGAAAGTTAAATGAGCAAACAAAAAAGAAGAGGCACATAGTATGCAGAGTGCATGTTCCTCAAGCCGAGGGGACACAGCCAGTCCACACCCTGTTCCCAAGGATTGTGGCACAGCTGTGATCTGCAACCTGGCGGGAGAAACAGAAGATCCGCAGCCTTCACTCTGGGAGTGCCCTGGTTGGCCAGGAGGACATGAAACAAGCTTGATGGCTTCAATATGTTGGCCTCAAAACTATCATCTATACTTAATATCTGTTCAGCACTCACTAAATATGCAGTCCTTCTTTTTATGAAGGTGGGCTCCAAGAAAGAGCCCACCCACTTCAGACCCAACACCCACTTTAGTAAGTAGATAATTGTACTCCGTCAAAAGTTAACATGGATTGAGATAAATAATAATCAATTTTAAAAAGCATGCACACACAGTTTGCTAATGTTTGACCTTGCCAGCTTCATCAGGTTCTTTTAGTGTCAGATGAATCTAATGGTCAAGGTAAAAATTATCCTGATTTTAAACACTGAATAATAGAGCAATGTATACCTTTCTATTCTCTACAAAGTCTAAACATTAGTGTGGATTTCATGTAGCTGTGTATTCACCAAACAATAAGCATTACTCCCTACATTAAAAATACTACACCACTATATAGCTCTCAAAATGAATGTTGTTCTTATGAAAAGTGCCAGATAAGAAAATAAAGTCTTGTGTTTATTTCTAAAAAAAAAAAAAAATACTACACTGGCTTCGGAGGACAAAAAGAAAATGTATTCAGTTTCCATCTTCAAGATCCGGAAGCTTCATTGGAGAATAAGAATATGTAAAAATATTGCAAACAATAATATATAGCAAATGAACACTACATCAGCTTTTCTGGTTATAGTAAAAAGGAGGTCAAAAATACCCCAAAACAAGACCATCCCAAAGTTTAGCAGAAAAAATAATTATTTCTGAGTCTTTTCAGTGGTAAGCACATAAAGGTGAACAGAACTGACCATACCTGGGTTACAGAGATATAAGGTTAACCAACCTGGAGAGGGTCAGGATTCCATTTCTTCTACAGATTAGTGCTAAGGACAGAGATAGTCTTTCTAGGACTCAGCTTTAGCCTTGAGCAGCCATTATACTCATCCAAGTGATCTGTACCAATATATCTTGACATGAAAAATTGGTAAACTCTGTGAGACAAGCAGTCAATCACAAGTCCAACTATGAAAACTTGTTTGAGGGATCAGTCTAGGAAAGGGGGAGAGAGGAAGGTGTTGACATATATGTTACCACAACTGGTCTTCTCTGAGCCACTCCAAACAGACCTGTTTTTTACCTTCTCTCCTGGGCTGAGTTGTCTTTAATAATATTTGTTCAAACTGAATAGAATATACCAATTTCTGGATCAATTATTCAATGGGTGAGTACCGTTACTCCCCCCACACACACACTCACTCTCATTTCATACAATCTGGTCTCCTGTCCCCACCAAGTTTCCACATGCACCCCTGTTAAACGTTTCAGCAGCTTCCACATTGCTGGACCAAATGTTAGATTTCCATCTCACGGTACCTGATTTCGGCGTATCTCCCATCTCATGTCAGAATCTTTTTTGTTTTTAAGCTTCCATGACATCAGCCCCTCAGTTTTTCTCTTTCCTCTCTGGTTCTGCTCATTTTGCTCTGCTGGCCCCTTCTTGACTTGGTTATTGCATACTAGCACCCAGACCCATGTTCACTCTCATCTCAAGTCAGCTCTCCTGCATGGACTCTGAGACCTCCCCTCCCTAGCTTCAGTGCCCACCAAATGTCCACTTAGTTCAGACCTCTCATCTGAACTCCAATCTCTTGTCTCAAATGCTTTCATTGTCGACAGTCATCTCTAGATGAGTTGGTCTACACTGAAGAAAGCTTCCCTGAGTCCATTTCCTACTTATCCCATCTACTGAACTTCCTATGACAGGAAGCAAGGAGTTTACACTCTCACAGACAATCCATTAACAAGTATCCACTGATGATCCACCCTCCAAAATATAATTCTGACATTTTCTTTCATCTTTTTCAATAGCCCTATAGCTTAAGCAGCAACTCTTTCTCTTTCCTAAATTTTCATTGTTTCTTACCTGTTAATGTCATCCCTACTCTCTTGTTTCCAAAACATCCTCCTCAGAGCAGCCATGGTTATCTTTGAAAATGACAGCAAGATCACATCACTCATATATATAAACCTTCATATAGAAGCTCCATAATTAAAGTACAAGATCTTGTATAATCTAGTCATTGCCAGCTTCTGTAACATTTGTTCATGCCTCACTAAATTCTAGTGACAGATTCCATTTCTGAACTAAAACCAAATAGATATATTGTCTTAGATCAGCAATTCTCAGTATAGGATAATCAGAGTAGTAGCTGTGGCATTATCTAAGATCTTAAATATAAATTGTTGAGCCTTTCCCTAGACCTGCTGACCAACTGAGTCAGAAAATTCAGAGAGCAGAGCCCAGCAGGTGATTATGATGCCCACCATGTTTAAGAATCTTTGATCTGGTTAGCCTGAAATGGAAACACCTAAAAGTTCCAATTTCCCCAATTTTATTACTTAAACATGCATTATGTGTCTTGTTCTTTTGGTAGACTTAGTGAGAAATAAGACTAGGGATGAATGTTACTTTCTCAGCTTAGTGCATTGACTATAATTGGGGTGGGAAAGTAATGGGTGACGAGAAATACACGATAGTGTGTGCTGTTTTGATGAATCTTTGGGTGTTCTGATACTCATCTCAAACTTTTTTTTAAGATTAAAAAAATTATGCATACAAAAATGGGGTACAGGTCAGAGGTGCAGGGGCAGCAAGAGGATTCGCCAGAGTCAGAGTGGGGAGCAGAACAGGCAGATTGACAAAGTACTCTGCTAAGGGGAGCAGCGGGACATGTGGGTCACCTCCCGGGCAGGGATCCAACTGGCACTGAAGCAGTCACAGCTTGTGTCACAGTATGACACTCCAACCTGCTGCACCACCAGCGAGGGCCCACATCTCAAACTCTTAAGTAGAGGTCAGCTGATCTTCATACAACTAGTTTTTACGTGTAAGCGTTCCTGAAGTAAAAAGCTGGACCCTCCAGGTGCAAAACATCACTTTTCTCTTGTGATTTATTAGTGAAAATTCCATGTGGAAGGATGTGTTTTTCTCTCCATTTATTCTCGTTTACTGAGGCTAGTGATTTTTCATAATTATTAACAACCTTCTTTGGCTTGTGTTAATGTCTTTAGCATATAAGATGAATGGTTGATAGAGCTGTGTTCTTACTTTAATTTGGAGTAACTACAAACTGCTTCTTTTAAAATGTGATACAAGAAGACAACTTTTCTCCTTAATGTCCACATATCCTGGAGGGTATTCAGTCCTGATCTTCCAAGTTAGTGTCAGGTGTTCTTTTTCTGTAATTGTTAAACCTCTGTAACATTTTAAAAAGAAGTACAACAGCTGTTTGTCTTCACCTACAAAACCAATTACTTACTGAGAATTTTTCCCTTACAAGCTGATTCATTTAGGTTTCTACCTTATGAGCAGACCTCAAACTACCCACTCATCAACCTTTTATAAAGTCGAACAACATGTATGATCTTCTGAGATTTTTCTCTCCGTGTGTGTGTGAGGGGGGGGGTGCCTCATTATTGACCCAAAACATGCTTAAATGTTTGAAAATTGTTACTGCAGACTTTGCAATTTAATGTGACTACAGAAACCTGAAATTATTTTTTGTACATAGTACATCATTCCTTCTTGCAATATGTGAAGTAATCCAACACATACCTTGAAAGACCAGATGAGGTCTGAAAGCCAAAAGCTCATTCTAGGTCCTACTCAGGGTTCAGGGCTCTAAGCAAACTATGCCAGCAAAGACTTGAGACTGACAGTCTCCTAAATCTAAAGCACATTTATAACATGAACAATTTTCTTAAACAATAGTGTTAACTACAACAAGACTTGTTTTATATATCATACAATTACTTTGAATATAAAGAAAATATTAAAAGTACAAACGCTCAATAACAAAATAGCCCTAATTTTGCTATATCCCCTTATCATTGTGTATATGTGAAAACCACGTATATGTGTATATGTGAAACCATGTAGCTGAATGTCTGCACATGTCACTCTTTTTTGAAAAGTCTATGTTCATTACAAGCGAAAATTAACTTTTATTACGCTATTTGTAGCCTCTGTTTTGACTGAGAAAGTACAGAGGAGCTCAAAAAATATAAATTAATAAATTAAAGCCATTAATCCAAGGAAAATACTAAACTGCAAATGTTGATGAAAAAGAATAAAGATATAAAAATGGTTTTCTGCCTAATTTCACTAGGTCTTCCACAAATGACCCAGACCATGCTTAATTGTAGCAGGGAAAATAAGTGATTCTTTATATTAGAGTGAATTAGTGTATTTGAATATGAACCAGTCTTTTAAAAAAGCTATAAGTTTGCTAGTTCCAAGGATAAATGATGAATTTTAGGTATAGTCTTACAAATGTATACAAAAGTTATTCACACATTCCTTGTTTAAGTATATAGCTAAAAGTATTCTTTTTTTTTGTTGCTGCATAAAAATTTATCCTAGAAATTAGCAATTAAATAATAATACATAATTATGTTATTTACTCTCATATTATTTGTATGGATCAGAAAGTTAAGAGCAACTAAATTGCAGTGGCTTAACTGAGACATTAGGTGGATGTCAGTCTATCTGAAGGCTTATCCCACTGAAAGCCACCCAAAAGAGACAGCAAGGAGAACACCGCTTTGACTGTTACCACACAATGGCAGAAGTCACACCACCTCCCTTCCACCACACTGGTCAGAAGGGAGCGAGGCTCCATCTTTTAAAGGAGGAATGTCAGAAAAGTTAAGCACCTATATTAAAACCATCACAGTAGAATTAACAGTCAATACCATAACTGTGAAGTATAGAAATATCACATCTTAAAACTCATGAGCTTTCAGTTTAGCTAAAAATCCCCTCCCTTTTTTTAAAATTGTAACTTTGGTTTACAAAATTGTATATAATTTAGAGGTAAAATATCACCCCCTTTAGGTATATATTACCACAGCACACCCACCACCAAGATACCCATAGTCCTTTTCCACAGTCCAATCATTAAAAATTCCAAAAGAAATACGGATGTTTCACCACAGATTTAGAAGCTACAATCTAGAGTATCCAACATTCTTTTTTGTTTGTTTGTTTTTGATTCATTAAGCTTTGATCCCCTCCCTTTTTACCCGTTTGTCTATAGACATATCTGTTATATGTCATATCCTTATGTAACTCCAAGAAATAACCTAAATTCAACACAACAGTTGAATAAAAGAAGAAAGCTTTATAGGGAATATGAATAGATATAAACACAATAATTCTTGCCCTCAAGGTGCTTGTACTTTAAGTAGAAAAAAAAAAAAAGAAGAGAACTGTTAAACATTCCATTACAACAATTAAGACTATAGGGTTTCATTTAACAGGTTGTCTTTCAAACATGATCAAGCGTATTCGACAGCTATAGTAGTAGTTTTCAGTTAACAATCTGTAAATGATATCTTTTTTTTTAAGCTTCCTTTGATTTATTTAATTTATATATCTATTTGCACTGTTGTTCATTTTACAACAATGTTTACACCCCCCTCCCCCACCCATCATCTCCATAGCCCCCCACATCCCTCCCTCTTTCTGACCCCTCTCTTCACCCCTCCCCTATAAGATCTCTCTGCTTTATAATTGTCTGTTTTGTTGTGTTTCATATTTTAAAAACAATATGCTTTTCTCCCCCATGTCTTATTTGATTCTCTTGAATTCCTCCTGTAAGTGTGCTCAGTGAAATAAATCAGAAGGTAAATAATATCTTAAATATATGGGTTACAAATGAAAGTATTTAGTAAAACACAGTTGTATTTCATTTTGTATTTCAAAGTGCCATTGTAAATACATTTAATAAAAAATACTTCTTAGGCTTGCTTTAACAAATCTTTAATTTTCTAGTACTCTAGGTATACAAAGCAAAAAATATATGAGAAAGTATCATTCACCAGTGGGATTTTCCCCAAAGCTAAAGAAAAGTGTTGAGGAATAAAAATAGTCTTACCAGAGAATATGGTACTTTTGCTAAAATTAGATACTGTCTAAAATATATGTCACATAGCTACAAAAGTCAGCAACTTGCAGAAAAAGATACAAGTGAAGGAGGATTAATAAAACTTCAAAATTATATAAAATAATATAATGATCAAAAGATAACATCAAATTCTAATTTATTATAGCTACTTGAATTGAACATTACATTTAGCAGTGAACTTACATAATAACAAAGTTGGGGAGGGAGACATGATGTAGTAAGTTCTAAAAGGAATTTATAATATTAATTGCACCTATTTCTATTATGAGTAACATCATTAACAGTGGCTTTGTTGGAATAGAGGAGCATTATAATTATAAACATCAATAAGTGCTAAAAAAGAAAAAAGGTAAGTCAACGTTGTCTAGTCTTGGACTTTTACATTTGTCTAGTGTGTATAAAGAGATTAGTCTTAATTTAGAATAATAATTAAATTTCCGCTTGTGCTATATTTTCAAATAAAAATGGTCTTAACCAAAATTTTGTCAGGACCTAGACAAGCAGAAATGTAGTATTTAGCTTCCATAGATTCAGTAACACTTCAGCTATCTGAATTAAGCATACAATGAGATATTCCTTCATTAAAGAGTCACCAACTTAACCAATTTTAAACACAGCAAATGTCAGTGTTTTTAAAAAGAAGAAAGCAAATTGAAATTTAGAAGCCCAATGTATATACCTATCAAGTAGAAATCAACCCAGCTCTGCTTAAAGATACACTACAGGATGAACCATGAGCAGTAGCATTAAAATATTCCCAAAGAATCAACTTTGACTTTATTCAAATATTTATATATTTATTTTGAACTAGGAGTTCAGAGTTCTACACCAGCGCATATAGATGAAGCTATGGATCTGATCTATAAACAAACTCATAGACATTTCTTAAAATAATTAATCTTTGGAGAAAAAAAAGGTGTTCAATATAACTGGCAATTTTTACCAAATAAAACACATCAAATTCTATTTGGAAATTTGGAATTATATTTCTCAGGTAAATATATATTACCTGAAATATATATTATTTCAATTTGGTTGTATACATAGTTTTCACACTAGCACACTGTCACTTCCTCCAATAGAATTTCCATTATCTTCCATCGTATAGTTGAGGAATAAACTCTGGGTGACATTTGGACTTCTTCAGGGTTAGGAATGATAGTATTGATCTAGATTCTTGTCTAATCACCATTTGGCAAAATAATCACTACCTGCAACATTGGGCAAGTCACTTAATCTCTCTGAAGCTCAACATCTTCATATGCAAAGTGATAGAAAGAGCTAGATCAGTATGTCCCAGTGTATGTATGTCTGTGTGTATATATATATACACACAGACATACATACACTGGGACATACTGATCTAGCTCTTTCTATCACTTTGCATATGAAGATGTTGAGCTTCAGAGAGATTAAGTGACTTGCCCAATGTTGCAGGTAGTGATTATTTTGCCAAATGGTGATTAGACAAGAATCTAGATCAATACTATCATTCCTAACCCTGAAGAAGTCCAAATGTCACCCAGAGTTTATTCCTCAACTATACGATGGAAGATAATGGAAATTCTATTGGAGGAAGTGACAGTGTGCTAGTGTGAAAACTATGTATACAACCAAATTGAAATAATATATATTTCAGGTAATATATATTTACCTGAGAAATATAATTCCAAATTTCCAAATAGAATTTGATGTGTTTTATTTGGTAAAAATTGCCAGTTATATTGAACACCTTTTTTTTCTCCAAAGATTAATTATTTTAAGAAATGTCTATGAGTTTGTTTATAGATCAGATCCATAGCTTCATCTATATGCGCTGGTGTAGAACTCTGAACTCCTAGTTCAAAATAAATATATAAATATTTGAATAAAGTCAAAGTTGATTCTTTGGGAATATTTTAATGCTACTGCTCATGGTTCATCCTGTAGTGTATCTTTAAGCAGAGCTGGGTTGATTTCTACTTGATAGGTATATACATTGGGCTTCTAAATTTCAATTTGCTTTCTTCTTTTTAAAAACACTGACATTTGCTGTGTTTAAAATTGGTTAAGTTGGTGACTCTTTAATGAAGGAATATCTCATTGTATGCTTAATTCAGATAGCTGAAGTGTTACTGAATCTATGGAAGCTAAATACTACATTTCTGCTTGTCTAGGTCCTGACAAAATTTTGGTTAAGACCATTTTTATTTGAAAATATAGCACAAGCGGAAATTTAATTATTATTCTAAATTAAGACTAATCTCTTTATACACACTAGACAAATGTAAAAGTCCAAGACTAGACAACGTTGACTTACCTTTTTTCTTTTTTAGCACTTATTGATGTTTATAATTATAATGCTCCTCTATTCCAACAAAGCCACTGTTAATGATGTTACTCATAATAGAAATAGGTGCAATTAATATTATAAATTCCTTTTAGAACTTACTACATCATGTCTCCCTCCCCAACTTTGTTATTATGTAAGTTCACTGCTAAATGTAATGTTCAATTCAAGTAGCTATAATAAATTAGAATTTGATGTTATCTTTTGATCATTATATTATTTTATATAATTTTGAAGTTTTATTAATCCTCCTTCACTTGTATCTTTTTCTGCAAGTTGCTGACTTTTGTAGCTATGTGACATATATTTTAGACAGTATCTAATTTTAGCAAAAGTACCATATTCTCTGGTAAGACTATTTTTATTCCTCAACACTTTTCTTTAGCTTTGGGGAAAATCCCACTGGTGAATGATACTTTCTCATATATTTTTTGCTTTGTATACCTAGAGTACTAGAAAATTAAAGATTTGTTAAAGCAAGCCTAAGAAGTATTTTTTATTAAATGTATTTACAATGGCACTTTGAAATACAAAATGAAATACAACTGTGTTTTACTAAATACTTTCATTTGTAACCCATATATTTAAGATATTATTTACCTTCTGATTTATTTCACTGAGCACACTTACAGGAGGAATTCAAGAGAATCAAATAAGACATGGGGGAGAAAAGCATATTGTTTTTAAAATATGAAACACAACAAAACAGACAATTATAAAGCAGAGAGATCTTATAGGGGAGGGGTGAAGAGAGGGGTCAGAAAGAGGGAGGGATGTGGGGGGCTATGGAGATGATGGGTGGGG
>NW_004567115.1:15784732-15790580 GCF_000260355.1 Condylura cristata
TATATATATATGTATATATAGTATACCTGGTACCAAACTAAGTATTTCAAGTTTTAGTAGTAATTTATTTTCATGTATTTTATGAATTATATAATAAAGACCTCAAACCAATGAATTCATGAAACCTTTTACTTTTATGATTAAGAAAAGTCAAATTAAAAAAGTAAATTATTTTACTTTAATTGCTAAATAAATTTTAGTTGACACATGTATGTTGTTAAAAATTATAATAAAAATGGTATTCAAAGTACTGTCATTTGGGAAACACAATGAACTGATATGGAAGTCCCTCTCCACCAAGAAAAGTCTATATTTTTAATGAAAGAATGATGATTGGCAAAGCTAGAGAAATACTCCATAAGCCAAAATAGACGATATCAGATTGCCAATCAGACATAGCTTTTCAATGAAAGTCTTTGTTCAAATGAAAGCAAACAGAAATTATTCACTGGCTAATATCACAAACTGGAGTGATTTCAAAAGAATCTCTAAATAAAGAGATGGAAGCAAACCCATTTTCTAATGCACCTCTTTCTTTAATGTGGTCTTTCATGTCTTCCCAAAAAATGTGACTCCCCACACTCTTCCTGTCTCCCATTGTGCCCTCAATGGACTCTTGTGCCTTCATCTGACACAGAGGCCATTCCATCACTAAGGGATGTTTTCCAGCCATTTCTAAGGGCATCATTATCCGTTTTGAAATCTCTCTGTAAATTTTTTTTCTGTGTGGGAGAATAAAAGTGTTTTCATGAAAGAAATAAATTTATCTGCCACTGGGTCTTGGAATTTTTCAAAAAGAAAATGGAGGAAATTCCTATAGAGCAAAACAGAATATTCTAGATTCACTTGTGTGTACATCTCTAATATTTAAAAACATGCAAAATAAATACTACCTATAAAGAGAGAAAGAGCAAAATAAGGCCTCTCTGGTGGCACAGAGGTTAAATACAGCACTATCAAGCCACCAACGCCCACAGCAGCATGAGTTCTATCCCAGACCAGCAGGGAGGTGACCCACATGGCACAGTAGACCTCTCTTGCCTCACCTGCTGCTCCCCTCAGCAGTGTATTTTCAGTAGACCTGCCTGTTCTTCTTCCCACTCTCTCTGGTGAATCCTCTCACTCCCCCTCCATACCTCTGGCCTGTACCCCAGTTTTTGTATGCATAAATAAATAAAGAATAGTACAAAATAAATGGCACATTGCCGGTACCCCAGTTTTTGTATGCATAAATAAATTTTTTTTAAAAAGTACAAAATAAATGGCAGCATTGTATTATTTACTCCAGGACAAAATAAAAATTCCTTAAAGGAACCAATCAGTAGATCGTTCCATCTACTACAGCTGCCCATAGTTTGAAAGGGTTGACTCTCAAAGACCTTCTTATTGGTAGCATTCCATGGCCCCAATTCCAAATAGTCATTAAGAGGAAAATAAGTTATATAAGTGAGGGACATGACATATTACTAAAAATGGCATATTAAAGTAGAGAAACCATACTTTTTAAATCAGGAAAAATTTAGATTGATTACAATGGTTCAACTCTCATTGTATGGGAAAAAATTCAGATATGACATCTACTAGTTCTATTATTTTTTATGTTCACAGCTTCTGTGTAGTTGGTATGAGTTCCTAAAAGGTGTCTAGTAGAAATCCTTCTGTAAGTGCAGAAAACCAGCATAGCAATAAGACAAAAGAAACAACATATGTCTACAATACTCCTACAAGTCATGTCAAAATCAGCATTTCCCCAATCATATTTCACATCCCCAAATACAAACAGACACATACACACACACACACACACACACACACAGGCTAATTGCCCACACACAGCCTTTAAAGACCTCATTAAGAGAAAACAAATTACTCCTCTTCTTTTATGAAATAGCTTTCTATGTAATGGATCTTTTTTTTTTTTTAAGCTCAATTGCAAAACACCTTAACAGATCAACTTTGATAAAGATGTAAAATGGTAAAATGTGGAGAAACTATTGGATGAGGAGTATCAATATTGAAAAAGTTGTTAGTCTATCACTTGAATATCATAGAGAGAAATAACGAAAGATTGTGAATGTTTTTTTCCTCTCATTTGGAAGTTATTAGTAGACTTTCCTTTGTTCCATTGAGAAGTGAAAAAAGAAAATATGAAGTTACAGCAAACACATATGGCCAGCAGGAAAATCCTATTTAATTGCTTTATTGCCAGAAATGTTAAATCACTTCCTGAGGATACAGTTCAAATGAAACATATGGAAGCTATTAACAAAAACCCCTAATGAATTAAAAAATATGCTTTTTATGTAAGTTTTCTCATAAGCAACAAACATGTTACTTAAACTGTAGACTTAGTATTTTAATTCCACAAGCATGATGAACACTTACTCTAAATCAGACTAGATAGAGCTTGCATGGAATGTTTTTTCCACCAATACCAAAAATAATAGACCCACATCTGGCCATGCTTCTTCTAAGGAGTCAAGGAAGAATCTTCTGACCAGCACCTCCCTCAAAAGAGTTTGGTGCCCAAGAAGCATTTCGTTTCCACATGGATAGTCTTTACTCTCTTCCTACTTTGCTTAATGCCACATTAATGATGATGCTAATCATTACTATTTAGCATCAAATTTTTGAAACTGTTCTTTGGCTTTCCAAGTATCTTCTCTGATTCAACTATGAATTCCAGAGAAGGAAACTTTGCTAAAGATTTTTGTATATAGGATAATATGAGCCACATAATAATATGAGCCATGTAGTTACAAATCAACAAATAACTTTAATTGAAAATCAAGTATCAACATTTTTTAAATTTAATTCTGGGGTCCTCCCTGGTGGCTCAGCGGGGTTAATGCGCTGCACTAAGAAGCTAAAGTCACTTCCGCATGAGTTCGATTCCCACCTGCCCCGGAGGAGATCCACATGGCATAGCAGACCTCTCCTGACCCGCCTGCTGCTCCCCTCAGCAGTGTACTTCATCTATCTGCCTATTCTGCTCCCCATTCTGTCTCTGGTGGATCCTCTCACCACCCCTGCATCTCTGGCCTGTACCCCAGTTCTGTATGCACAAATAAATAAATCTTAAAAAAAAATTAATGCTTTTCCGGGGGGGGGAGAATGTATTTAATAAATTTTATTCATAAACTGTTTTCTAACGAGACAGTTCTTCCTTAATTTCAAAGATATATCGATTGAGGAATATCCAGCTGTTACAACTATGTGGGTTTACTTTAAAAGAGTAGTTATAAAACTGGGGGTATGTTAAACTTTGATCTTCTTTTCTCTACATTATAGTCTAGTCTTTGCAGTTATTTAATGAAAGTGAGACTTGGTAGCTTTAAGGAATCACACAGAGCATAGTGAAGTTCTAAATTAGCATGCAAGGTCTACACGAAGTATTGCCATTGAATATATGAAGGCTTAAGTATTTTTATTTAGCACAACTCATTAACATGTTTTGTTAAATGTTTATACATGTTCTTTTATAACTTTGTAATCAAATAGAATAAAATAGTAAGAACTGATTTGAAACAAGGCATTCAGTTTGTCTTAAATGTCCTATGTATAAGAGGAAAGAGCTTATTTAGATAATTTCTAAATGTGAGAAGTTTCCTTTGTAGTCATTTTGTGATATAAGTCAATTTTCCTATGGTAGGACCACTCCAAACCTTCTCCTTCATTTCTTTGGAACTAGAATTAGTGACTTAAACAATGTCCAATATACCAGTGGTTGTGTCTTGGCTTCTATTGCTGACCATGATTGCTCTAGGTCTTCATGTCCAAGGAGGACTGAGGACATGAATTATCCCAGGATTACTGAGTTTATGCAAATAGAGTCTTCAAACTCCACCTTGTATAACTTAAGAACCTATTGTCCACTGTTTTTGTACTGAGAACTTTCTGCATGGACAACTTATAGTTGTTTATGGCCAACTTTTATCATCCTGTCAATGAAAAGGTTTCTATTCTATTATTTATTTATTTGTCACAAAATATAAAATTTAATTTTAAAAAACCTTATCAGCCCTCCCTGGTGGTACAGCAGGCAAGAGCACAGTACTAAGAAGTTAAAGTCATTTCAGCATGAGTTCAATCCCCGCCTCAGGGATGACCCACATGGTGTGGCAGACATCTTCTGACCCGCCTGCTGCGCCCCTCAGCAGTGTATTTTGTCAGTTGGCCTGTTCTGCTCTCCACTCTGTCTCTCACCACTCCTACACCTCTGGCCTGTACCCCAGTTCTGTAGACATAAATAAATATATTAAAAAAAAAAAACTGATCTCCAGCCAGTGAAATAATTGAGAAGGAAGACTTAAATATGTAGTATATCATATGAATTTAGTTCCATTTTTAGATCCCTTCTAAAAAGAAACACATAAAAAGTAGGTACATATCACCAAAACTATAGGACAACTTTCTAGTAAAGGGAGGAAACAACTTTTCTGTAGTTTAGAATCAGAGAAGCTCTTCTTATACAAGGTAGAATTTTAAGGTCTTCTTGAAAGGCTGACTAATGTAGGTAGAGATTATTAAAATATACTTTTTTCTTACACCATTCTTCATTTTGTGCATTTTTTCATCTCAGTTGTAGTCCCCATGGACTTCCCACCACCAATTCACCCATGTGCTATCACCATAGTCCTATGCATGCTCCCCACCCTAGTTTTGATCTTATTCCCTTCTTCCCCCAGCACCCCATAAAATGGCTTTGTTTATAGTTGTTCATTGTTTTTCATTTTTACCTTATTACGATTGCTTTTTTTCTTTTTTTTTCCTGATCCCTTACACCCCTGCTATGAGTGAAACCATCCAGTATTTTTTCTTTTTCTTTCCATCTTATTTCACTAAGCATGAGCCCACTCAGCTCCATCCATTTTGCTGGAAAAGGCATGAGTTTATCTTTTTGACTTCTGAGTAATATTCCATTGTTTATATATACCACATCTTAATCCAATAATTTATCTTGCTTAAACAGAGATGATCATTTTCTTAATCCATAGAAAGACATTTTCCTTACTTGAAAACTTGTATCAGTTTCCAAATCCTGTAAATTACAAATGTGAAAATCTCAGCAGTAGCCATTATCTCATAATGCTATACATGTCTTGATATTTGAATTTCTGAAAATGAAAGTCTATGCCATTTCCTTGTACTGATCCACTATAGGGGTACATGTGGTCCCCCACAACATGGACACACACACACCACACTTGCAGCAAATGTGCATGTGTACATTTGATCTTGTTTTTCTTACCTTAACTTGACAGATTTTGTCCCCTAAAGATGGGAGAGAGATCACTTACAGACATGTTGCATAGTCAGTGTTTGCAGAATAGAAGGCATCAAATCCCAGTAGGTCAGATAGATTTATGAAAGGCTTCCAGTAAAGTTAATAAACTCATATTAACTATATTTCATGCATGAAAAACTGAAGTGAATGAAAACCAGAATTCCAACTTCCTTAATTTACTTTAGAGTATTCACAGAAAACAGAACTAAACAGTTATATTTGTAATGTCTTTTGAAGACATATTTTCCTGAACTTTATTTTAAAATAATGATCACTATAGGGTATAGCTGCTAGGAATTGAGCTTCTTATATTAGTAAATTGACCCACTGACCCTGTCCATAGTAACAAATTATAGAGCAGCTACCTTTTTCTGAGGACCTCATGTGCTTTAATAGAGATTGCTTGGGTTAATTCCTTTGACCACTCTATAAAATGGATGTGGTTGTCCTTTTTTATCAATGAAGAATTTGAGTCTTGAAGGAAAAGGGCAAAGATTTGAGATGTTCAGAAACTGACCAATTTGTTTATATACTGCCCTCCATAATAATGTTGAAAATAAT
>NW_004567115.1:15791445-15807233 GCF_000260355.1 Condylura cristata
AGTTTTCTCATTTAAGTAACACCATGCAACAGTTGCCTTTCTTATTTCTTTCTTTCTTTCTTTCTTTCTTTCTTTCTTTCTTTCTTTCTTTCTTTATTTATTTATTTATTTTAAGATTTATTTATGCCTACAAGAGCCAAGGTGTAGGCCAGAGGTACAAGGGGTGAGGTGATTCACCGGAGACAGAGTCAGGGTGGGGAGCAGAACTAGTGGACTGACTGAAACACACTGCTGAGGGGAACAGCAGGCTAAACAGAAGAGGTCTGCTGTGCCATGTGGCTTAGCTCCCTAACTAGGGATCGAACTTGTGCTGCAGTGGCTGCTGATAGCTTGATAGTGCTAAGGCTTAATCCCTTTCACCACCAGAAAAGCCCAATATTTGCCTTTTTTTCTGACTTATACTTCACTCAGCACAATACCCTCAAGGTCCAGCCACATTGTTGCAAAAGGCTGGATGTCTTTCATTCTCTTTATTTAATAACATTCAGCCATAGATATATTGTATCTTCATTACATGTTCATCCATTGATGAATGTTTAGATTGTCCCTGTTGTGAAGATAGGAGTGCATAATCTCGTCAAGATTCTCTCTTCATTTCCTTTGTATCCATCCCAGAAGTTGGATTGCTAGATCAGACTGTACATTTTCAATTTTTGAGGCCTCTTCATGCATACTGTTTTCCATACTGGCTGCACCAATTTACATTTCTCCTAACAGTTCACTAGAATTCCATTTCTCTACATCCTCTCCAAAACTGATTATCTCTTGTTTTATAGCAGTTATTCTAGCAGCTGTGAGACTGTATTTCATTGTGACTTGACTTGCATTTCTATGATAATTAATGATCTTGAGCACCTTTTCATGGAGTTGTTGGCCATGTGTGAATCTTCTTTGGGAAAATATCTATTTGATTCTCTGTTTGTTCATTTTTCTTCGGTCAGTTTCTATTTAATATTTACTCCCTTTATGGCACCCTGTTTTATTCCTAATGATGTGATTTGATTTTTTTTTATAGCATTGCAATTTTGTGGTATTTATTTTCTTTTTCAGGCTGTTCCAGGTATTTCAGAGAAGGAAAAGGCTGGTAAGTTGACATTTGCTATTTTTCTCTCCTCTCTTTTAAATAAAAAATAGTTTCATTATCTATCTAAAATGTGTAGATCTCTGGGATAATGCTCTTGTTAATTCCTGAAAAGTCAATTTGTTATGCTCAAAATATTTTTTAAAATGTGATTTTATGCACGGGACTATGGTGATGCCACATGGGTGACTCGGTGATGGGAAACCCACGGGTATTAAAATTGAGATAAAAATGTACAAAATGATGTAAAAATAAACTAGTATGTTATTTTTAATGTGATTTTTATAACACATTACATAATTTAGAACATGATGCATGCTTCTTGTAGCCTTACTAGCAGCTGCAACCATATTAAGCAACTATAAGCCTTTCAAAATAATAACGAATGAATGGTCTTGAGAAATCAGCTAATAATAATTATCCTATTTTAACCTTAACTAGCCTATTTAGTATTCATAGAAAAGGATGCCTTGCTCAAAGTTGATACTGTAGGTTCAAAAATGCAAATGTGAAGTAATATGACTGATTATCAACATATCAAAGAAAAATTATATTGTTCTGTGCTTTGTGCTTTGATTTTATCATTTAACAATATTATGGGAAATGGATAAGGACTGATGAGAAGCATGGGGCTGTGAAAAACTAAACTTGGATTGGTGGAATTACGTGTTTTCTAAAAATATTTTGATTTGCAATCCTGTCTTATGTTTTCTTTGTAGTAATACTGCTTTTTTAAAAAATATATGTTTAAAATATATTACCATTTGTGATTTTTGAGGTACCTGTTAACAGTTTTATCTAAAAGAAGATGTCATGACAGAGTAACATCACACAAAACCTAGTTTGCTAGTATTTTTATACTTTTTCATTCAGTGATTTATTTTTGGTGCTACATAGTTTTCACACATGTGTTTTCATAGTCTGTATTACTTCGTGAGCTAAGCATTCTCTGATGATTAGGATGGGTTTGGTCCCTTTACTTTAATATGTTGAAAGGCAGCCCTTCAGAAAGGAAGAAAGATGTTGAAATAGCATCTTGTGTCTGTTCAAGATAAAAATTGTTCCATTTAACAATGTAGTGGCAGCACATGGATTAATAGCATAAATTAAAGGAAGTCTAGTTACATTTCTTGAGCTCCAGTATCTTAAATGGATCATGTTAGTTATGCAGCTAGGACAAGAAATAAATGGTTAAGTGAACATTTGAATCACAAGGAAAATAAACTTAGTCAAAAATCTTGCTTTATCTTAAGGTATCCTTTACAATTCCCAAGGTTGCTTGCAATGTAAACAAAGCATATGGATGCACAAAGTTATCATCCTTTTCTAGAATATCAGTATATTCTTTAGTACCCCAAGAGACAATTTGCATGTGAACTGTTGACTTGTGGGGGAAGGGAAAAGGTATATAAATACCATCGCTTGAATGAATTGAAAGGCAAAGAATTATCTTTACCCGCTGTCACTTGAATGACTTCAGTTTGACTGGAAAAAGCGCTTACTTTATCAAACTTCCAAAATATTGTGGTAATGTTTTTATTAAAACAAATAAATAAACAAATAGTGTAAGTACAATAGCATCACCACATTTTAGCATTATATTAGAAAGCTTAATTTTTTTTTTTTAAAAGATTTATTTATTTGTGCATACAGAACTGGGGTACAGGCCAGAGGCTCAGGGACGGCGAGAGGCTTCACCAGAGACAGACTGGGGAGCAGAACAGGCAGATCCATGAAGCACACTGCTGAGGGGAGCAGTGGGCAGGCCAGGAGAGGTCTGGCTCGCCATGTGGTCTCCTCCGGGGCAGGCAGCAGGCGGGAATCGAACTCATGCGGAAGTGGCTTCAGATTCTCAGTGCTGTGCTTTAACCCGCTGCGCCACCAGGGAGGGCCAGAAAGCTTAATTCTTAAAGACAACAAAGTGACATTAACTGCAGTATTTAGCAATCTCTTTTGACTTTTTCTATATTGCTGAAGAAGAGATGGAGAGTGAAAAGCAGTCTTACAGAAATTCAATAAGATGATCTGTGAAAAGTAGGGTCTACCAACTGATAAACATGACCTACCCAAGTCCCAGGCATCTGATACCCCATCTCAATTTCTTAAGCCAGAACAGACTGATTTGAGTGGAACCTGGCTTCAGTATGAAAACATGAGAATGGCTGGAATTTACCCCAGAATTAATTTTGATTTAAATTTCCTGAGAATGTGCTAGTTTGCTTAGGAAGAAATATAACGTAGTTTGATAAATTGATAGGAAATATTTTTTTTAAATCAATGAATTTACATGTCAAGATTAGTACTTTATGTTTGAATATTTTATAATAATGGTAACAGATTTGACACTTCAAAAGAGAATGTTTTAAAACTTTTAAGGGATCTTAGCTGTCTAAGCAACATAGGTCTTCTATTTCTAAACTTTACTCTGCCTATTTAAAACATCAAAAACATTTTGGGTGTTTTATATACAATGTGAATCTCCATTCCCTTCTTGATGAATATCTGTTTTTAAGCTCTGCTGGGCAGAGGAATGAACATGAAGTCAGAGGACCCACTCAATTTTCTAGGAGTTAATTGAGCTCTTAAATAGGATTAAGCTTCATATCCACCCTAAGACCTATCATTTCTTTTTTCCCCCCCTGTCTTGCTAAGTGAATGTAGCCTATTGTTCCTTATTAAGGAAGTCTATTTTTAATCTGTATGACCTCTCATCCAAACCAACTGGAACCAACTCAATCAGGACTTTCAAATCTCTAAGCAAAAATCAGATTCCATCAATAATTCTTGATTGCATTGAGTGGCTGTCCCTGCATGTGCTTTAAGTAGCCATTTTCCATTCTGACCCATGTTGCCTTGTAAATACAGCCTACTGGAATTAGTTCTGCTACTTCTTTCCTACCTTATGGTGACAGAAGTCTCCAAGAGGAGACAATTTTGAAACTACCTTTGTAGTTTGCTTATTCCATAAATGCTTATTGAATAGGAACATGTATTAGGCATCTTTTAGGTTCAATTGAGAAATAGTTGTGCATCAGGTGGAAGTCAAACTCCAGTTATGACTGTTGCAGCAGGCCAGCATTCTCTTCTCCTCTCAACTGAGAATTTCTTTGCCCTGCTTATTCAGAAAGCTTTTCAGGACAAAAAATCAAATAAAATGTATTTAAGTGACTCTATTGGAATATACACTATCAAGATCTGAAATGGAGTCAACTCAAGTTGTATTTAAAAAAAAAATAATTGAGCTCACAAGTATCAATGTAACTATATCCAATACACAATGATCTCACATAATTCCATTTCCATTCTGCTACCAGAGTCTGCATGTGTCTAGACAGTAGGCCCAGTGCCATTGACATCTGCTTCCTATCTTTGCGGCTGAGAGCAAGTTACCTACTCTCCTCATTTCCCTCATTTTTAGAGTACAAATAAAGAGGCTGCCATGTTATTCTGAAGCAACAATACTTGGCACAAATTAGGCCCTAAAATATGGTAGCTGTTTGTATGATAATTAGTTGTGCTTATAACTACCATGTATACCAGCCAAATAGAAGCTGGCTGTGTTACTGTTGCCCACGTCTGTTCCAAGTATTCTTAAATGCTTCCTCAGGGCACCAATTAATAGCGAAGCAGATGTCCATGTGCAAGAAAGAGATCACTTTTTTCGTAAGCCTTTGAGTAAATTAATTTATTCAGAGGTTATCACACAGGATAGATGGAGTTAGTCTCATTTTAATCTAGCATTAGAAACCCTTCTATTAAACTCAGTTCTCACTTGTAAATAACCTTTGATTTTCATAAAAGATTAGTCCCTGAGAAATGTAAAGCTGGCAACCATTGTCCTATGACTGTATTATCCTCCTGGGTCCCTAGTTCCAGGGTCATTGAATCCTATCTACCCAGCAACCATCCCCCCCCCCTCACATCCTGCTGGTCCTGTCCATACCACCTCTAGTCACCCCTCATCTGATCTCCCTGTTGTTGCTATAATGCAGACCTCAGCTTTCCACTAGACTTTTACAACAGCTCTCAGGACTGGTTTCCTTACCTTAATGTATCATTACATCAGTCCACTCTCCACACTGTCACTGGAGTTATCTTTGAAAAGCATGGCTTGATCATAGTAAATCAGGTTTACATTGTCTTTGTTTTCCTATCCATAGGATAAGGTCAATCTTTCCCCCTTGGTGTATCTGGCCAGTTGTATTCTGGATGCAGTATACGTTATTGTACTATCAATGCGAATCTTAACCCTCACTCTCCAGCTACCCTCCACCCCTCTTTCAAAAGCACTATACCATGGAGACTGACCTCTCGGGAAAAGTCCATGGGTTTCCCTATTTTCTATCTTCCCCACTCCAACAATGAGAACTTTCAGCAGGAGGCTGAGGGTGGAGGAGGCAATGGACTGTGAAGTTGGTTATACACCCCTGCTCCCATCTGCCTCCCTGGGAGCAATGCTGGCTTTGCTCAGGTGGCCCTTGCATCACAAGTATTCCAGTTCTCAGTTCTGACAACCATTTTTTTCTCTTGCTCTTGTCATTTCCTTGTATGTTTATCAATCATTCTGTTACTGAACTCACCTTAATTTACCCAATGTGCTACCTGTTTCTTACATGGAATCTCAACAATATACCTACCAGTATTTTCTTTTCTTCTTTTTCTTTTGTGTTTGTGTGTTTATCCAAATTCAGCTACCACATATAACCACACAACCCCTTCTATCTTTATACTTCTTTCTAGATCATGCAGCTGCCTTTAAAATCATATATACATGAAAGGAAGAAATACAGGAAGACATAGAAAAATGGCTTCTTTGGGGAGGAAAAATGTGGGCATGATTTCCTAGGCACAGTGGGTTAAAGCATAGCACTAAAAAGCTAAAGCCTCTTCCGCATGAGTTCGATCCCCGCCTGCCCCGGAGGTGACCACATCATGCGGCAGACCTCCCCTGACCTGCCCGCTGCTCCCCTCAGCAGTGTACTTCGTAAATCTGCCAGTTCTGCTTCCCACTCTGTCTCTGGTGAAGCCTTTTGCCGCCCCTGAGCCCCTGGCCTGTACCTCAGTTCTGTATGCACAAATAAATAATTTTTTTTAAAAATTAAAAAAAAACAACACTTTAATTGCATGAGGAAAAATGATATCCACCCTTATGAACAAGGCTATGCTGTCTATTACAGAGAAGCATGTGACTGAGAGAATTAACATTCTATTTTAGTCACTAAAATATGATTCTCTGAATATATTTGAAAAGTAATACGGAATCTTTCATTCTAAAATTAAATCACAGAACACCTCACAATTTCTGACAGCCTACATGGCAGCCCATGGAAAATAGACCATTATCATTAGCTCAAAGTGGCTATCCCCACCCCAGTCTTCAAAATAATATTTATTGGATTCGATACAAGAATATTGTCTTCTTAATGAATTATTTCCCAGGCAAAGTTAATGTTTGATTGTTCTATGTGCCTAGAAAACTTTTCTATTACAGTCCTGTTATCTTCTTCTTCTATGTGTCCTCTCCTCTAGACTATGAGTTTTACTAAGTCAAGAGGTTTATATTTGTGTATTCTATCATTAAAACAGCTATGAGCTTATATTAAGTGTTCTGTAAACACATGGTAATCTGTAAGCTATAATTACAAAGGTGATTTGGCTTCAATCTGATTTAGAATTAATACGACTCTAAAACTTTAACTTTCCCCACCCACTCTATCCATTACTCTCATCACCTCCACTACTGCAAACATCTCTACCAGATAATTAATAGGTATTATCTGGAGATCTGCCCCCCAAAAATAAAAAGTGTGTAAAGGGTACCACTAAAAAAGATGACTGAGAATCTGATTTTAGTTGCATTCCTTGATCTTTTCCTTAGGACATTTATTCTTACCTTGCTCTTGTTTCATTGGACAGAAAATGTAAAATATAAAAATAATGTATAACTATAGCCTAAAACAATTGTGAAAGATAGCTTTTAGAAGCAAAAGCCTCTCCGGACTTTGTGTTGTGATCGGAAAGCAGAAGTCAAACTATTCTTTGTCACAAATGTGGAAGGGGCGAAAATAAAGTTTTCATAATTTCATTCAAAGATCCTCGTGAGCATACTAAATATCCAAAGCCTAGATATGGTTCCCTGTGTTACTAATTTTATTGGTTGCAGCTGAGCACTGAAAAAGGAAATGCAGGTTACCTAATAAATTTTTTAACTAAAATTAAAATCATTCCCCCTTTTCATTTGATCATCACAGCATCAATGCAGAGAATTACCCATGTACCTATCCCACACTAAGCCATTTTCCAATATCTACAGATTCAAAGGGGAAAAATGTAATACTGCTCTAACTCAGAGTGCTCTTTGTAAGACCACTGCTCTATTTTGTGTCTCTGTGTTTATGTTGATCAGATAGGTTTTGTTTGTTTGTTTGTTTGTTTTTAAAGATTTATTTATTTATTCATACAGAACTGGGGTACAGGCCAGAGATGTGGAAGGTGAGAGGATTCATCAGGGACAGAGCAGGGAGCAAAACAGGCAGATTGACGAAGTACACTGCTGAGGGGAGCAGCGGGCAGGTCAGGAGAGGTCAGGAGAGGTCTGCCATGCCATGTGGTCACCTCTAGGGTGGTGGGAGTTGAACTCATGCGGAAGTGGCTTTAGCTTCTCAGTGCTGTGCTTTAACCCGCTGCACCACCAGGGAGGGCCGATCAGATAGGTTTGAATGCCTCACCCATTACACTATAAACACCTTGAAAGATAGAATTTTGTTTCATTCAACTCCGGAGACTCATTGCCTGAGATTATTAATGTTTGGTAAATGAATGAAAAAAAATGAGATCTTTTTTTTAAAAATCAGCAAGTGCTTTACGTATACTCTTAATACTCCCAAAGTCAAATGTAAAATCTTATCATTCTATTCTGAGTGAAGCTCTTGCTTTTAATGGCACAGCCCCCCAGCTGTTGTGTAGGGTCCAACAGGTCCTGAAAATTGTATTTATCTGGCAAGGCTGGGTTTTGGCCAACATTCCAAATTCTTTATTCCCTTTCACCTTCAGAAAATGAATTTTATTATTTTCTATTAAAGGCTTATAAACACTCACTTGCTTCACTTTTCTTAGTACCGTGGTCTTTGCTTGCCTGTTATTTGTGAGAAAGGAATTTAGGGTATGCCCACATATAACCTTTCAGTTTTTCTAAAACCAATGTAAACTAATCCTTGAAAAGTTGGCTGTGGTTGACTGGGCTGTTGAGGGGGAAGCACATTAGCTTTCAGGTTTCAGGGAATTCATGAAAAATATAGATAAAGCTATTCTTAGGAGCCTGAAGCCTTCAATTCATAGGAAAACTTTCAATATGTAATTTTCTAAATCTATGCCTTAATGTTCCATTGGCATCTCGTTTATTACCAAATAGGTAAAACAAATTACAATATCTCTAAGATCAATCAAGCATATCCCTTTCATTTATTTTTTGTTGTATTTCAAGCAGCACAGGTACTTGAGGATTTTTCTTTTTACAAGCTCCCATTCAAGTGTTACCTTCTGTACTTGAAATAGTCTACCAGGTCTCTGTATCTGCAGATGGGTGTCTCTTTCTGACATTTGGTGATTCTCCTGATGTATTTCCATTCTTTTATTATTTTCCATATCAGGCTATGAACCCCTTAAAGACAGAATCCCCCATTTCATTTTTGTCACCCCATGCCTAGTGTAGTATCTTGCACAGCACAGACACTCAAGAAATAGTTTTGAATCAGTCAGTTTATTCAGCATATCAAATAATGCATATGGACACTTAATCTCCAGTCTGTCAGATGGCCATACCATCTCACAGCATTTGTGAGCTTAAAATTTCTTTCTCTTGTGAATATTTTGTGCTCCCTTTATCTCTGGAAAGAATGGCTGACAGCAGTGTGAAGAGTGGCTATGAACTACCCAGGCAGGCTAATGAGACAGTTTTGTATTTAGTATTTTAATTGACTTTGATCTTTTATCAGTAGAAAAGTAGGTTGTTGTTTTTTGTTGTTGTTGTTGTTGTTGTTATTATTATTTTTCAATATCCCTAAAGCATAATGAATAATGAAAAGACTCCTATCAGTTTTATTTCAAAGTCAATAAAAGAATTTTTTAGTTTAAGAATCATATCTGATTATTTCCTCCAAGACTCTATTTATCTTTATAGAACTTCCAGTGTACAGTTTGCATTTTTTTCTGTTATTCTACAGGCAAGAGTTTAGATCAATAGCTCTTCCAATCCCTAAAAGTTCTATTGTAAGATATGATATAAAGATAGGATTTTGAAATATTGTTTATCTAAGGCAGAAATTGAAGGCAGTTATTAAACTAATGCGCAAGATAAGGCTGGTATTCATCCTGCTATGCAGAAAACCAGTCTGGCCATCTCAGAAAAAAGTGGATGGTGGATTTAAGAAGTGAGACATCTACTACTGTAATCAGGTGGTAAGCTTTCTACCTGATAGAATTCTAGATGCTTAAAAAAAATGGCTACCAAAATCCTCACCTGTCCATCACAATGGGGCTTTGGTTTTGGAATATTTCAAAATATTTCTCATCATTTAGTTTCCCCAGAAAACACATTCAGTGACTCCAAAACACTAATGTTATCAACTGCTTCTTAACATGACTGTTAAATCAATTATTTTCCTATGGATTTAAGGAAATAGATAAATGGAGAGTAATATTACAGCTAATCTGTCTTTAATTCCCCTACCTTTTCCCCCATGCTCTTCTTGGATATATTTCTAATAAATGTTTTTTCTACTGTGTTGTGATTTCCTTAAAGACAGACCTTTTCCTTGCACCTTAAAAGTTTTTGATTTAATGTTGATAGAATGGTTGAACGTGCAATAATAGTAAGCATATCCTCTGTGCCTGCACTTTTTTAAGCACTTTATAGTATGAACTCATTTAATCTTATAACAACCCAATACTAGACGTTGTTTACCACATTATGAAGAGATTCAAAAAAATTTCCTGAACTTTCCAGCATTACATTGTGGCCACGGTGGGACTCAGAACAAGCAATGCAGATTAGAACATGCTGCTAACCATTCCACTGAAAGTGGTAATTGAATGCAAGACTCTTCAGTCTGACATACAAATCCTTCCAAGATCTGTCCTGACCCTTCCTTTCCAACTTTTATCTCCCATCCTCTCTAACATGTGCCTTTCTCTATAATTAAAGGAGCAACCTCGTCTTTCTTCTAAATTTGCTTCTGCATAATTTGACATTTGCACCTCCTGTTTCCCTTCCAGAATTTATCTTTCCCATGTCCTAAAGACTTACTTGGACCTCACTTTTACTGTGGATTCTTCTTGACAATGTATGCTCATTTAATTATTTAATTTCATATTTTTTAAATGATCCTTTATATATCAGACTCCATCATGTATACTCTTATGAACATTTGAGTATTTTAATTATCTTTGTCTTGCCTCCCCATTGTCTTTCACACCCCTTTTAGAAGTCAGTGGAAACAGTGTGAGCCACCTAAGAGTAGTTTATTTAATTAATAGATTTTGTTTTTTAAAATAGCTTTAGATGCACAGAAAACATAATGGAGGGAAGAGTACATTCTGGTAAAGGCAGAACAGTGGCAATAAAGATAGGAGTTGCAAGGGATCAGGGGAAGGAAGGAGTGAATCAAGAGAGCACAAAGGATTTTATTGCAGGGTATTTGCTTTATGTCATTCTGTAATGGTACGACATGCATCTTCTCCAGATTGTCTTCCTCAACTTAGCTATGTGCTTTTATGTGTTTCCATAATTCTAGCTCCTTTACTTTAGCACTTAAATAATATTCCATTGTATAGATAGATTGTAGTCAAGTAACTAATTTAATACATTTTAACTTAAAAACTTTTTTAAAGACATAGATCCTAAAACTTATTACACCCCCATTAATATTAGCTTTTACCTTTTCTTCTTAAGCAAAATCTTTAGTTTTTTATTCAAATTGGTCATTTCTCTTGCAATTTCTTCAAGTACAAAAAAAAATTCCTACTAAATATATTATTATTAGCAGTGCATTATTTTCTGCCTACCATGCAGTCTGCGAAGAGAGCTAGGTACTCCTTGTCTTTGGTACTTTTCAAGCTATCCAGCACATGAATCACTCTTGTTTCAAAGGTGATACTTTCTCTCCCTCTTCCTCTCTAACATCACCATTTGTCTCACTTCAAATGTTCTAATAAAAACTATGACCAACATTAGTATAAAATAAATTAGTAAGAATCTATATGAGCTACATATTTCCACCCTTATATCTTTGCACCTGTTTAACTTTTTCTTCCAATCACACACAGCCTTTAAAAATTCACTTGAATGTTACTGTCTGCAAATAAACCTTCAATTGCTTTTCTTTGGGGTGAATCTCCCTTTGAATCTGACTGGTTTCATTGCTCATCTTATCTTTTACCCTAAAAGAACAGCCCTGTGACCTCCTCTCCTAACCCATACCCGGAGTCAGTCAGTCTGGGGAAAGGAGATGGAGTGGAGAGCACACTTCACTCAAACCAGAGGAAATGTGGGCTGGCAAGTGACTGAGGCCAGTCTCTCTCTCACTCTCTTTCTCCTCTTACCCCCTCTGCCTCCTCTCTTATAAGCCAGGAGATTCAACCAACCTGTGCTGTAGGTGTTTTACCTAGCAGTTTGTGTAGATTGTGAGGTAGAACCACAGAGGAAAATCTTTCTGCAAGAAGGCTTAAAATAACACAGCACTCACACTAAGACAGAGAGGTTAGGGACAAGGTAAACTGGGAAAAGAAATGGCAAAAGTACCTGCTACTATTGCAAATGATGCCTAGGAGTTGGCTCCAGCTCTCAAGACACCACTGTGAATTATCTCTGCATCCTCATACCTCAGGCTTTCAGTTGCATCTAGTGTGAATGAGTTCTTCACAATGGAGATAATTACACATCCTCCAAATTCCTATTGACTATCCTGTTATCAAAAAGTCTTTTACTTAATTTTACCTGACAGCTGGCATCACACTCATTTTGTTATGCATATATGTCTTGTCCCCCAGAAGGTTATCAACAGCGTCAATGAAGAGCCATTACCTAACTTTTGTTTGCTCTCTAGTTTTATTCTGTAAGACCTGGTAAGAACCAAGTCTATAGAGAATGTTCAATAAAATTGTAACAGCTCACAGTTAGATTGCCTTTTTAGTCTTAAAAAGTTATATTACTACTTCACACTTAACCTTGCAACCCACAGGACTCTGGCCCACCTCTTTTAGCCACACTCATCCACATATGTACCATCATATGATAGTCGTGGATTTTCTTTTAACCCTTGCTCAAATAATTATATACTTTTAAAAAACATGTAACATCATCCTGAGCACACCATTCAGCTTTTAATTTGTACTCTAACATATTTGAGTCAGTGTTTTTGCCCTAACAATTGACATCTTCAAAAGATGATACTCACATTCCCTCATTCTACTAGCTATACTATGTAAAATACAGAATGATAATAACTAATGCCATAAAACCAAAGGAGAGGAGAATATAAACAAGCCAATAACAAGGGATGAGATAATTGATATATTTTTACAGTTAAAGTTCTTTAATGAGAAAAAAGAATGCTATTTGACTTATCTTTATCTCTACCCTATGTCTTTGTAATGTCTTAAGTAAGAGAAATGAAATATGTGTGGGGGATTGAGGGATGGCCATCATTTTTTCCCTGAAACTTCTAATGGCTGCATTCCAGGGGCAGTGATAACACAGTTGTTTTCATCTATGCAAAACAGAGATCAGGCAGGTGACCTAAAGACTTTTTATCAAAAAAAAAAAAAAAAGTGGGAAGCAGGCCTATTTATTATATCATGAAAATTTTCATTATTCTGTAATGTGTTTGGGCGCCAAATCTGAGGCCCTTTACAAAGAAACAAGTGATCTCAGTCTAATCTGTGACCCTGACTCTGAGATGGCACTCGTCACTCTGCAGCTAATCAGGAGCCACTCTCCCAGATGGCCCATGACAGCAGGACATAAACAGAGCAGTGACCTCTCATCCTCACATGCAGGAGGCACCCTGACCTGTGCGGTGGGCAAAGGACTGTGACAAAGAGCTGTTAGAAATGTCTTTCCAAGTGAAGATATTCCAACATGTGTTCAGATATCTTCAGGCTTCCAAAAGCATTCCCGTCTAAAATGTAAGCCAATTTTTAAGAAATAACTGCAGATCACAGATATCAAGACAAATTCCTAAAGGAAACAAAATATTAAATTTCAGCAAAGTAGCTTTATAGTTAGATCACAGATAGAAGTTAGAAGGAAGCTATAGTTGTCTTTTTTTCCTTTCCTGGTAGAACCTAAGTGAGCCAAGCTAACAGCATTGATCCATAGAAAGAATTCCACATCTGGAAAATCTTTGCTCCATCTGTGGTAGGTTTTCAGTCTCTCACTCTTTCTCTACCATTTCCCATGACTCCAGCTTACCTCGCTGTTTTCTTTAGTGAGATGGTTTTAACCCTTAGGAAGTTCAGGTCTTTGTTTTGTTTGCTTTGTTTCGTTTTTTAAGAGGAAGGAGAGCAAGAGAATATCCCCTAATATTTTTGTAGATCCCTAGAACTTAGCCTTAGTTATATTTCTTTCAGTGTTTATATAAATGATACAGATGACCCAAAATATAAATATCTGATCAAATCTATTAA
Source organism: Condylura cristata (assembly GCF_000260355.1). Classification (NCBI taxonomy): domain Eukaryota; kingdom Metazoa; phylum Chordata; class Mammalia; order Eulipotyphla; family Talpidae; genus Condylura; species Condylura cristata. The sequence goes on from NW_004567115.1 coordinate 15,805,211, forward strand.
AGATATTTTAGAAATATTTTAGGTAGGCACAGTACATTAACTTTTATTTCAATAGTTTTATATTGACTTAAATTTTCCAATTTGAGAGTCTTATTTTGTTTGTTTCTAGTAATAGTAGTTAGTATCATGGAGTACATAAGTGTAAAGTCACAGACCTGCATCAGAGTGCTCATTGATACCATATTTAATATAATTCAGAAAGATATATACTATCCAATCTTTATCTCATTGATTCCCCTTTGAAGCCTTGAATAAATCACAAGGCTTGATATTTACCTTTTCTTCTTTTTTCTCTTGTCTACATGCTGAGCAAGATAAGTGGTCATAAGAGACTCAAGAGTACACCTGAGCTGGAATGCCCCAGCAAGGATCCAGGGGATCTCACCCAGCTAAGATCTCCATGTTGCCACTAAACTGAACTACCCACCTCATTTCCAACTGCCCTGAGATTCTACCACAGGAATACCCACACTCTCCACATCTTGCATTTTCTACCTCAATGACTTTGCTAATACAGTTACCTTTTCCTAAAGTGTCCTTTCATAATCTCAAATTTATACATATATCTTCCCTTCAATCTTCACTACTTAAGTGATATCCACTTATTTAAGAGTTCAGATTTAGTTCAAATACTAAAGCAGAAGTTCGTATAAAATTGGCCTTTATTATGATTATTGAGATTTATTTTCCCTAATATATAATAAGATCCATGTCTTATTTTTCTTTGTTTTGCACATAAGGACACTCAGTGATTTTTTGATTGGAAAAAAAAATTGACATTTTTAACTGAAAACACTACTGTATACTTTTAATGCAGTGTGTGCTAAAATGTTCCTCACACATTTTATGATGCTTGTTTAGAAATTTTTACTCTCCATATTAACTAAATCAGAATCTCTTAGGTCCAACAATCTGAAATGCAATCTGCAGGCCAGAAAATTCTTCGCCACACTACAGTTTGACGCTCACTAACTAATGTCAATGAAAGTGTCCCATTTACTCTTCTTCCACATACAAAATAATGCAATATGTACTTCAAAGTTTGTATTATATAGCAAAATCTTAAAGTTTAAAAAATTATCCTGATTCCAAATAGGTAGGAAAAGTCACATTTTGTTATAAATATAACCCAATCATTCCTGAATATCCATTTTTATTAAATAACCTGTTGGACTTAAAAAATTAAGACACTGCCCTTAGAGAGTTTATAGTTAATGTGAGAGAGAGGGTAGGCAGATGTGAAGCTTATTGAGCAAAGTAATCAAATCTGCCCTGATGTGTCACATAGCTTCAGGTATTTTTTTATTAGGCTATCTATCCATTGTTCAATCACTAAAGGCAATATTTTAAAGCAGTGCAGACAGTCTCTTATGCAGAAACAATAGAGCAAGAGAAAGAGAACAGAAAGTTTTTGATGAGAAGCTCAACGACCTGTTATTCTGCCACACACACTAAAAGTATTCACTTAAACCAATTTTTATGTGTAATTTCTCTGCAACCTCATACCCATTCACCATCTCCAGGGCTACATTTCATCTTGGAATATCCTGGAAAGGGTTACCATTCTTACAGCAGAGGTTGTGATGCCCGTAAGATTGGTGGGGTGGGGGGAATGTAGGAGGGAGAGGGTTCTTGTTGCTTTGGCAGTGAATGCACAGCTGTATAGCAGGACTGAATGCTTGAGAGAAAGATCTCACAAGAGAGGATGTTCATTAAGGGACTTGGGAAAGTAACAGAAGCAAACATCACATAATTTTACAAATTTATAATCCTAGAAACACTCCAAACGATTCTGAAAAATCACTAGAAAATATTGCTAAAAATTTATATAGGTGTATATAAAATATACATATATAAATTATATATACATATATGTTGTGTGTGTATATGTATGTGTATGTGTGTGTGTATGTGTATGTGTATGTGTATGTATATGTATATGTATATGTATATGTATATGTATATGTATATGTATATGTATATGTATATGTATATGTATATGTATATGTATATGTATATGTAT
>NW_004567115.1:15807333-15858155 GCF_000260355.1 Condylura cristata
TATATGTATATGTATATGTATATGTATATGTATATGTATATGTATATGTATATGTATATGTATATGTATATGTATATGTATATGTATATGTATGTTGTTATTCTTTGATAAGGTTACAAATTTTAGAATCTCTGCAATCTATCATCAGCTACTCTAGGTTAATCCAAGTCCAGCCAAATTTCCATCCAATTCTCTTCCCTCCCCTTTTTTTCTCCCATTTCCTCTTTCCTCCACTAAGAATTTGAAGGCCAGCGATAAAGAGGGAAAAGACTGGGAACAAGTAATATTGATAAGTGCTGTTTTTCCTGCCTCTCCTATTTAGTAGTCTCAGGATTTCCTTGTTCTAGATCTTGAGAACACATGCTTGAGAGGGCTTCCAGTCTTCTGGGCAAGATAATTGGTCATGGGTATGTGGTAAGAGACTTGAGAGACTCCATCAAGACACCTGGAGGAAGAGGATACCTGAGCTAGAATGGTCCAGAAAGGATGGGGGGTGGGTAAGGGCAAAGCCTTGAAAAGCTGCAAAGGCAGCCAGCCAGGCAAACTGGAGCTCTGGGTGTTTATAGAGGGGAGACTGGAAAAACTGGGTGGAGGGAGCCACATGCCAGCAGGACATGGGCAGGGATTTTACTGTTTTATTAAGGATAGTAAGTATGACTGAATTAATCAGTGATGTTATCCCAGCTGCAAAAATCTAGACATTCTCATTCTTAATTCTTTGATCAGTAATAAAGAAGCAAAATGTTTTTTAATGATATACTACAATATTATACACCCTTTAGATGAAAACAATAATTGCCATTGATAAAGACTTTGAATCTGTATACATCATAGGGAATTTAGTGATTAAGTTACAAAAATAAGTCAAGTTTTCAGTTATGATTTAATTTTGGATGGTAAGTCTTTAAAAATACATTCTGTTTTCTTCTAATTCATTGATAGCTCATGATCATAAATAACAAATAATATATGAAAAAGAAAAATAATATATGATTGTGAAAACAAATGTTGCTTCTAAATATTTCCAACTTTGTAACTGGTTGTAGAGCAAATCATCCTAAGAAATGCTAATCATTTCCAAAAAATTAACTGGGGAGAAAAAAGGAGGCTGACTTTTGTATCTTTTCTGTATCTTTTCATTTAAATGATAAAGTTGCTTGATACATTTCCTGGTACCATCTATCCTTGTGCTTTTCTTTGACTATCTGAGTTTTCAATGTTCTCGCATCAGAATCTTGGTGCCACATGTGAACCATTCACTGTGTATGAAATTCCAAAGACAAAATTACTTCCATTTCCTTTAGAGAATTTTCCAAATTTTCAATTTGAGATATTTACAATGTTTGTTGCTCTTTCAAGTAAAAAAAAAACAAGTAGCAAGAAATTTGTAAATGCCATCAATTCAGAGGTTGATTAAAAATTCATAACATATTACTCTTCTCTCCATGGAGACTCAGCAGAGTTAATACACTAGTCATTGTAATACTCAGTCATTGTATTGTCTCTAGATGACACACACATGCATATATAAGAATATAATGATATATATTCTATATGTAATATAATACATATATATGGGGATATACTATATTACATACATAACGAGAAAGAGAATAGTTCCCCCACTGTTTATGGTGATTCATTTCTGATTTTTTTTAAATCTCTCATGGACTCATTCTATTAAAAATATAATAAAAACAGAATTTTAAGAAAAATAAAGTGGGAGGGGAGAGGAAGAAAGCAAAAAATAGAAGCCATAATGTTTTATCATTAGATTCAATGGACATAAAATTACTTTGTGAGCCACCAAACAAGTTTCTAAAACTTGTCCATTTCTATGCTCATCTTTGAATATTCATTCAGGCCATGACAGTCATTGACCACATGCTGACTAGTCTCAGAGACCAAGAACACCAAGTCAAAGTGGATATAAGGACTCCCTTAAATGATTAAGGAAGCAGTATGGGAGCCTGCTTCTGTGATCCAGAAGAAGCACTTATTAAAAATCTTTACTTTCCTGGGCCCTCCCTGGTGGTGCAGTGGGTAAGGACACAGCACTACAAACTAGCCGCAGCCACTTCAGTGTAAGTTCGATCCCAGCCCCAGAGGTGATCCACGTGGCTTGGCAGACCTCTCTTGACCCGCCTGCTGCTCCCCTCAGTAGTGTACTTAAGCAGATCTGCCTGTTCTGCTCCCCACTCTGTCTCTGGTGAATCTTCTCACCACCCCTGCACCTCTAGTCTATACCCCAGTTCTGTATGCATAAATAAATAAATAAATCTTTAAAAGTATATATTTAAAAAAATCTTTACTGTCTGTCACCATCTTCTTCTTCTTCAGACCAGGCAACTCCACCTTCACAGTAGATGTTCTCTTTCAGTGGAACTCAGAAATCTTCATATCGTCTACAGTTTAATTTATGCCAATGGATCATGATGTGCCATCACCCATAATTCCGCTCTCTTTTTCTTTTCTCAAGGCCTTCATGTTTTCTTTCTTTTCCTGCTTTTTTATTTATTTTATTATATGTCAGCCCAAAGAATGAGAGCTTCATTTTTCTCTTATTTAAAATATGTGGGAACAGATTTCCAGCTACTTTTATTAGGAAGGGACTGAAAACTATATGTTTTGGGGATGATAGCATTTAAAAAAATCTCTGTTCACTATAAATATTCCCAAACTTCCATTAGGTACCTTGATAACCCACACAAATAACATATCTTAATATAATAATAGAATTTGATAATAGCCTATTAGTATTGTATTGTAAATAATTTTACTTTTCCACTAACAATACATGAGAATTCCAATTGCCCCACATTCTCCTCAAAATATGATATGGTTGGATTTTTTTTTATTCTATTTATTTTTTTTTAAAGATTTACTTATTTATGCATACAGAACTCGGGTACAGGCCAGAGGCTCAGGGGTGGCGAGAGGCTTTACCAGAGACAGAGTGGGGAACAGAACAGGCAGATCGACATGTTGTTCCACTCCATTCTGATACTTTCCACTTCCATTTCATCTCTTCTGATTGTTTCTGGAACAAAATCAGTGATTTGGTAAATCCCTTTTTTTAGCAATGGTGAAAATTCTGGCCCCAAATCACAAAGCTGTCAAGGGACAGGTCTGCCTTAGTCTCCATTTCCTTCTTAGTCTGTTTGAGCTGCTTCCGCAGAATACTGTAAAGTTGGTGATTTATAAGTAGCAGAAACTTATTTGTCTGAAGTAAGTCTGCAGTCTGCAAATTGTGAAATCCAAAATCCAAGTCTCAGTAGAAATGGTGTCTGTTGAAGGCCTGCTTCCTGCTTTGTATATAGATGACTGTCTTTTTGTGTCCTCATGAAGCAGAAGGGCCCCGGGATCTATCTAGGGCCTCTTTTGAACGTGGGTCCACTAATTACATTCATAAAGGCTTCACCCCATGACTTAATCACCCCATGACCCCACCTCCTAATGACTACACACAGAGGGTTAGGTTCACATCATGAACTTGGAGGAACAAACATATTCATTCTATAGCAGTTTCCTTTCTCACAATCTAGGTGACTTTTCTCAATCCAGTGAACTTTATTTCAAAAAACAGAAGTTAATGATATTCTGCAATCATAAAGGAAAAAGGTATTGTGCGTCAATCAGAAAAATAACAAGATTTTCTTGTTTTGCCAATATTCATATCTTATTCACCTATAAACCTCCCTTATATATTTACCTCACGGTATATACCCCCAACAAGGTGATTTTGTTATGAATCAGTAATGTAAAGATCATGCTTAGTGAGATAAGCCAGAAAGAGAAAGAAAAATACCGGATGGTTTCACTCATAGCAAGAGTATAATGGACCAGGCGAGAAAATAACAAAAATAATGAACAACCATATATCAGAGACATTCTGTGGGGGCGGAGTGGGGAATGAGATCAAAAATGGGGGGTGGGGGGGGAAGGGAGGGAAATGCACGGGACTATGGTGGTGGCACAGGGGTGATTTGGTGATGGGAAACCCGCGGGGATTACAATCGAGATGGAAAAAAAAATGTGCAAAATGATGTAAAAATAAACTCTGTAATAAAAAAAAAACTATCTCTGAACTTTGATCACTAAGTCCCATGAGAGAAATATTTTTAGTATAGAACCACAATATATACATATATTTAGTTAGTTACAAATATATAGATAGACCACTGTACTTACATGATTTATGCATTAGACAAAATGGAAATATTTAACCTTGCATTAAGGCTTTTGGTTGAGAATTTATAACAGTTTGGTCAGAAAAATAGACATAGTAAATAAACATTTCAAAACAAAAGCAGTCAGATAGGCTGTATGTAACCTACATAGTAGGTGTTATTCATTGGAGCAAACAGAAATCATCTACACATTCTTCAGAATTACAGGAGCTTCAAACTACAAATTCTCCTTGTCGTGAGCTTTTGCAGATCTTTATAATGAACACCTCCTCTTTGGGGATAAGGACATTTAGGCAGATCTATTATGTGATGGCAGGAGCTCTCATTCACTATAGTCTGATGCCATGTTGCAGGGACTGGATCACTCATAGGACTTAATCAAAAAGCCCAGATCTAATCATGGCACTAACACTTAATAATCTCTCCATTTTGCATCATTACTCATATTATTTTGGAAAAACTCTGCCAGCACTTTGAGCACTTATGAATATGATTAGTGCTCAATTGAAGGTTTAAAAGAGTTGCAAAGCAGATAAGAGTGAGCGTAAGACCAAAGTGGATTTTCACTACACAGACCTGGGAAAGGTGTCCCTAACATAGATCAAGGCATGTGGGATTTAGATGCACAATAAAATTATTAGTTTTATTGCAGTAAGAAGCCAACATTTATAAATTAGACAAAATCTATGATACAATGCCAAAGTGTGTTGGTTTTCTTAAATGGAAAAGATTAACAGCCACTTGAGTCAGAATCTCTAATTTAATGTACAGAAAAGAATCGCTAACCCCTAGGGATCTGCAGAAGCTTGCTGAGCACCAGACCTCCACCAATAACTGACACTGTCCCTTTATCACCAAAATAAGGAACTGAGAAGCTATCAGAGCATAATGTTCCTATTCTCATTTTTCTTATAATTCCCAGTGGGAGCTTGAAAAAAAAATAATGGACTTCTCAGATTCTCACTTTCTCCATCTGCTAAGCTGAGACAACACTAATTATCACATGCTGTCCTCGCCTCCTGCAGTCACAAGGGACTTGGATTATTTGAAATTTGTGGAAATGAAACTTGAGAAATTGTTCTATAAGCAGTGGATTCTGAAAAGCACTTAGGTGTGAAACATTTCTAGTGACCAGTAAATACAGAGAGAAAGCAAAAGATAGTATATATATAATTTAAATTAGCTATGTATTAGAATTGTTTCCATGGCATATTTATTATCTGTGGCTGAGATTTATCCATAAGAATTAAAATATTCTTACAGTGAAATCTGGATTTAACGAAGGCCAACTCGCCAGCCCTACCTTGGGCTATGGCAAAGTCAACAATTAGATCCCACCTTGCTGGAAAGGTGTGCTGTGCTATACTTTTCCAGAGTCTGTCAATAAAAGTTTCATTTATGTTGATAAGCTTCTTAAAAAAAAAAAACAGACATAAAGACCTCTTAAATTGGATCTGGGGATTGGGATTGCTCTACCTAATACAACCTCTACTTAGAATAAGAAGAGTTTTCCAATATATAGTGAGATAAGCTACAATGAAGAATTATGAGTATTTCCTGGAAAGAGAATGTTTTCTGGTGGAAAGAGATTCATTTTGGAGATCAGACCCGAGTGTCCTATTGTCAAGCAGGATGCAGCAACTATCCTTTGGTTAGTCCTCTTGGTTCATGGCCCCTGAATTTACACAGCTGGGATCACCTAAAATCCACTTGAGACTCAGCTTTCTTCCAGATTCTGGACCAGTTGATGATTTTGTTTGGCTAAGTTTAAGGAGCTTTGACCCAAAGGATACTATCAAAGGAATCTGGGTAGCACTAATGGGTTATTACAATCACTATCATTAATGTATAACAAATCAAGTTGATTAGTAGCTCACTTTGGATGCAGACAGCTCTGGGTGTGAATTTTGGATGTGCCATTTACTCTCTGACCTTTCTCAAATTCTGCTCTCTGTACTGAAGCTGCCTCATTTCTAAAGAGAAGATAATAGCACCTATAATGTATGTATGCCAGTATCTAGATACAGTGCTAGTAGAGTCTGTGCTATATCATAGGTCCTCGGTTAATACTATTTCTCCTTTCCCTTGTTTAGATGTGGGAAAATTTCACTCATTTATGTTACATCATCTCATATAATCAGCTATTGATAATTTGTGCTGAGGATGATTCTATTCCTTGACATTGTCATAAACCTAAATAGGAAATTCAGTGCAGTCAATGCCTAGGAAGAATTAGATAGTGTTTTCTCCTTTGTGTTTCCATAACAGTTTATACATGTTTCTATAATGTACCATATCACACCATGCTCAGTTGCTTATTTTTACTTAATAAAACTTCATTGATATACAGAACTGTATCAATTTCAGGGATTCATCTTCACCTCTATGTGCATATAAAGCTCACCTCACCCACCACCAAAGTTCTAGTGTCCTTTCCAATATTGTGTCAGCGCCCTGTCTTCCCTTTTCACCCCTTTCTATATTCCTGGTAACCACAATGTCTAAACATTGTGTTTGTGTGATCTGTTAGTTTCTTTGCTTTGATAATTTATCTCCACATACAACTTTCTTTCACTTTCTGACTTATTTCATTTAGCATAATCACCCCAAGTCTATTCAAGTTGTCACAAAAGTCAAGATTGCTTCTTTTTTTCAGCTGAATAGTATTCTTTTGAGTTTATATACCACAACTTCTTTATCCAGTTACCACTTGATGGAGACTGTTTCCAAGCCTTAGCTTTTGTAAAAAAAAAATGCTGCTATGAACATGGGTGCATAAATCTTTTCAAATTGGCATTTTCGTATTCCTTGGATAAATATCTAGAAGCAGTATTGCTGGGGTATAAGAAATTTCCCTGTTTGATTTTTAAGTATTCTCCATACCATTTCCATAGAGGCTGTACCAATTTATGTCTCATCAACATGAATGAGAGATCTTGTTTTGCAACAACCTTGCCAGCACATATTGTTTCCAGTCTTTTCTCTTTTTGATATAAGCCACTCATAAGTGAGATGACATCTCATTGTGGTTTTGATTTAATTTACCTAACAATAAATTATTTTGAACTTCTTCATGTGCCTGTTAGCCATCTGTACATCTTCTTTGAAGAAATACACTGTTTTGAAATTATCTGTGGTCAATGTGTTTTCTTCTCCACAAAGACAGAGTTAATGTCTTATTCATCCTCACCTTTCCCATGTCTATTACATGTGTGGTTCACTATTCATGTAATATGTACCTCAGGCTGTTCTTCCACTGAATATGTCTTTATAGATTGATTCTGTTCAACCTGACTGGAAATGAGTCAACATGCTTCAAGGGTCCCAGATATCTTGAAGGAAAAACACACACACTCTTGGAGGGAGGAGGAGAGTGGAGAGAGAAAGATACTTTAGGATCTTAGCTTTAAAATAGAACCCAGTATTAAGCAACCAAAAATTTGGAGAAATATTTTATGGAGAATTGCCCCTTGGAATTGGTTCTTACAAGCAATATAGATATAGATTTAGTTATAGATATATGGATATTTACATACCTTACTAATCACTATTTATTGCCTCCTAGTCTAGCTCCATCACAATAATAGGTCAACATAGATATCCACCAACTAGCACATCCCTTCAGAGATTCATGATCATTAAAAAAAATGAAAATAATACCAATAAGGAATGATTGAAAACACATAGGTAACTAAGAAGCAGAAGTATTAGTGCTCATTATAACTCATGAGCATGATCTCCTATTCTAATTATTAGCATTTATATAATTAAGTTGCCAAAGTTGTAAGGGAAAATAGATTCATACTGTAGAAATTTGAAAGCTCTAGAGATCAGTGTGGGTTGAAAATTATTTCATATATAAGAATAATTATAATAATAATTAGCATTTCACAGTTTCTTATAATTTACAGAGTGCTTGTACAACATTATCTAATCTCACAAAGGTTATGAACTGGCCCTTAGGTACTATCTTGTGCCAATAGTAAAACTCTGTGCCAAACCTTGAAAGAAATATAAGATGAAATTGAGAGGACAGTGAGAAAGGAAAGGATTGATAATGCATTAAAAGGGAGAAAATAAGCCAAAATCATTGGCAGAAGAATGGACTTATTTGACATTTTCAAAACTCAAAAATACATCTTATAAAAGGAGAATTTGGCCCATATTTTTTATTTCATGGTGCCTGGCAAGGGAAGGGGGAGGGTGATGGCAATTATAATGATGAAATTTGTTTAATTGAAACTAAAAGATTCACAAAGCTACGCACCATTTGAGTCTTATTTAATGACAAAAACTTGGAATTCTTTGAATCACTGAGTGTAAATAGAAGAAGAGCTAGAGGGAAATGTAAGGAGTTGATTTTATTTCCCTTAAAATTCAGGTATCTATTTCCTAGAAAAACCCAGCAGACTGATCTGTACTAGGTTCTCTTCAATCCTATCTACCTTTCCACAACCACAACTAAAGCTTGAACTTCTAGCTCATCAGCAGTCTCATCTAATGAATAAAACACCACCAATGGTTCATCAAATGCAAATGTGAATGTGAACCACCTTGAAAGGTGAAGAGAACTCTACCTCTTACCCCTAATCTCCATCTCTCACTTTTTGCCTCCTGCTCTCCCTCCCTTCCCTTCAAAACTGCAAGACTGCCTGGATTGCCAGGGAAGGGGAGACACTAGAAGAACAGCCAAACATGAACCAAGTCAAGTTATTGGATTACACAGGAAGCTAGAATCATCTAGATAGCCGCGAAGGCAGCTCAGAACTGCGCGAGTGCGTCTTTGGCTCATTTGTAAGCCTTTCCAGATGTGGCAGCCGCGCGGGCCTGGCGGCGGTCCAGGAGGCCGGCTGCAGCCGGCGCTTCCCGGGGCCGCAGTGTGAGCCGCAATGCCTGGATCCTAGAGGCGCAGGGCTGGCCCGCGGCTGGCCTGGCCCCGCGCGCACGCTGTCCGCCGCCTGGCAGAGCGACAGCCCGTGGCCAGGAAAGGACATCTTCAGGAGCAAAACGGAATGGTGGCTGCGCTGGGGCTGCGCTGAAGTCCTTTGCGGGTGGATGGGGGACCCTGAGGCCCACGTGATGGCTCGGCCCCTGAGAGCCCCTCTCCGGAGGTCTTTTAGTGATCACATCCGAGACTCTACGGCTAGAGCCCTGGATGTTATCTGGAAAAACACCAGAGACAGAAGACTGGCAGGTGAGGGCGAAAGGCGGGGCGGGAGGGTGAGAGGGATTCAAAGAACAATTAAATACACGGACACAGTTATTAATTCGAATAATTAATGACCTCATTAGCTGGGTAAAGTTCTTGAGTTCTTGGCTATGCAGAGGCTTCAGTGCCCCTTCCTCTGGCATTTAAATGTTTCTGTGTGTGTGTTTCCTCTAATGTCTATCTGGTTATAACTCTGATTATTTCAAGATAAGGTTTTACAAGAGGTTATTTTTTTTTTAACCTTGAAAAAAAAAAAGCAAGGTCTTCTTGAGTATCAGAAAATCAGTAGTGATGAACAGCATCAGGCAAAAGCCTTGAGGTCCTAGGTATGAGGGTCAGCTCTGGAGTGGTCTAGCTGGCCTGGTGGTGCACTGGAGAGGGGTGCAGGGGCGTGTGTCAGACGAGTAGGCTGTGCTGCCCAGTGAAAACCTGCTGGTATTTCCCCTGGCAGCTTGGAACTGCTCTGAGCTCCAGGAGGGTGTCAGGTATGCTGGAGGCAGGCATTTGAAATATAATAAAACATGAACACAGTGGTGCAATTCAAATGTTCTAGGACTGTGTGACAGCAAGCAGATGGCAGACTGTTTGAGGGGCATAGTAAGGAAACAGGAACTGTTGTATGATTCTGATATTAAGAATACTCATAAGTTGATACAGGAATAAAAAAAAAAACTCTCCCAATCTGGAAAAGGTATCCCAATAGTGTGTGTGTCATGGCTCCTTCTTGTTTGCTAAGCCCATATATGTATGTCAACCACATGCATGGGTCAAAGATTCTGTTTTCTTAACCTTCTTGGTTGACCCAGTTTCTCATATACTGAAAGTTCTGAATTGTTGAAAATATTGGAAGTGGTCTCTAAGTGTCAATCCTGATTTCTGTGTTCCTGATGAAAAGGCGTTGGACTTGTACATAATTATCCTGATATGACTTAAAAGGGAAATTTTAAGGTTTGTGGATTGTGATAAAGCAGATTATAAAGAAAAATGCTAGCTGCATACCATTGTAGGCGTAAGTTTGTGCTGAATGCTTGCGCTCTCTCTGTTAAACTAAATAATATTGACCAAGACTGGAAGAGAGTAAACAGTGTCAAGTCTGACCATAAGATAAGGGAAGAACAAAATATTTTAAGCTACTCATTGTCTTATTACTTTTAGGTAAAATGTGAAACCTTAAAGAAATCCAATTTTTCGATGTTTTTAAAATTTTTAAAAACATGTACTCTCTAGTGATAACAATTTGCAATTGGCCAGAAAGTTTAATAAATAAGATAAAGAAATACAAAATTCACAACTATAATTGGTTGGTCCTTTTTTAAAAAGGGTGATTTCTTATTTGATAAATCCATTGTCACAAATGAAAAGATTCCACAAATAATGGCTTATTAAAGATAACACAAAAATATCTCATTGTAGCTTGATGTTTCAATTTCAGAGTAAGACAAATTCAGACCCTCCTGCTGCCCAGATAGTTCTGCTTATATTTTTATTAATGAAGAGCTACTGACAGCTGTTCCCCTATATGAGTGAAAATTGCTATCTCTATTTTTTTTATTTGTTTGTTATATATTAATGGTCTATATGGAGTCAAAATGTAAACTCGAATGAAATTTAAAGAAAAACAAGTTATAGTGTATAGTGAGAAATTAAACACTTCCACATTATAACAGCAAGTATGTCTTTTGCTACACCATGTCCATGACGGATGAAACCCTTTATATTTTTTATTTTTCCTAAGAGGAGTAAGACTAAAGTGTAAGTATACTTCCTGGGTATACCTTTAACTTCCTCTCACAAAATAGAGAATCCAGGTACTTGTATTAGAAAGAAAAAGACTTTGACTGTCATAACTGACTGATTACTGGAGATATGGCACTTTTTGTCTTTTCTTCTGTGCTCAGGACATGACTTATAGCTCATATGGAGAGCAAACTCAAGTATACTAACTTTTGGTCTTCCCCTCAAACATCTCTCTTCAACTCTTTACTGACCAAAGGCAAAATAATAACTATTAATTATCCACAAAAATCACTTCTCTAGACACCAAATACAATTTTTATTATATATCATACCACTTTGATGGAGGGCACTAGAAATCGCAATCTCACCTTTCACTTTATGTTGTGAAATGAATCAGGTAGCAGGTTAAAAAAAATAGTTTGAAACCTCCAGAGAAAAACACTAATGTTAACAGGACCTAAGATGTTATTTTCATGATGGTCATTACCTTGATGACCTTAAGCTCCTCAAAAACTAATCTGAGATTTCAGTTTCTTCTACAGGGTAACCTCACTTAATTGCTTGGCTATAGGAGAAAGATTCAAGCTTCCTTATTAGTGTATTTTCTGTGTGTGTGTGTGCACGTGTGTCTTTCTCTATCAGTCTCTCTCTTTTCTCTGCTACATGCACACACACACACACACAGACACTCTACATAATGTGCGTCATGTACAAAAACTACCAGTTACCTCACGTTCCTTAGGTTTCTTTATATATAAAACACAGGATCTATAGGTAGCATTTTAGGGACTCAAATCCTTATATAAACAAGACACAAAATTGCTCTAGGAAAAGGTCTTTAAGTTGTGAGGTATAATAGAACAAACTCTCTTAACTGCACCTCCTTTATATATAATTGCCTTTTTCTGTCCAACCACAAGCAATAGCGGTTTCTCTTACTCTTACCCTCTTTATGGCCATCATTTCCAATCACACAGGGACACTGTCACCCATCCTAAGCACAGAGAATGGCATTGAGTTTTCAGGGAATTAAAACTATGAGACTAACAGTGGTTAACCAATGGGATAGACCATCCTGTTCCTGAGGGAGGATTTGTGCATCCCTCTCACACCTTCTCAGTGCTTCCACTCCTCCACTGCCTCTCCCTCCCTTTTGGTACATGAACATCTTGGCTTTGGGGTGCATTTTATTCCTGATAATCAGTTGCCTCTTAAGACTTTCCTGCAGAGTTTCTTACTTTTTTTTTTTTTTTCTAGTCCAGTGGGTCTCTTTAGCATTCTGGGGTAGCCTGTGGATCACTTCTCAGAATTTTTTAAATGTCCAAAAGGGCAGGTTTTTTATAAAAGAGAAAGGGAGGTAAAGGACACTTGCACAGGCACAAAAGCAGAAAGAAAAAGATACAGGTTTGATGAGAGACGCCTGCATAGTCAAAGGCCTGCAGTCTTGAGGAGAATTGACTTTGCAGCTTTGCAAGGGAAAAGGTTGGTGAAATGAAACACCGGCATAATAAGGAATATATATGTGTATATATATATATATATATATAAAGAAACACCGGCATAATCACAGGCAGGCAGGAGAGCTGCCTCAGAATAGTTTTAAATGTATAAATAAAATGCATAAAATTATAAAGGAAACCAGTTATGGTGAAATATACTGTGTTGTTGGAAAGGTCATGATGTCTCTTTTCTGTTTTTCAAGCTAAAATGCATTATGACATTTCTGACAACCCAGTAGTTATCAAGGTATTCAAAAAATTGTGATATAATAATATATCATAAATGATTTATTCAGCAAGATAATGCATTCAAGACAAAGGAAAATAAATATAAGTTGAATATCTTTAGAAGACGCCAGTGTGCAGACTAGTATTGTTAAGCTGACTCAAGAAGCGTTAAACTGGAAGGTAGGCTCTGAGTCATAACCTGGCCACCAGTCATTACAGTCAGGGGGCTTTGGGGAGCAACATCTATAGCTATATCTCCAAAGCACAAGCCTGTGACTTTATTTTTTGAACAAGATCAGCAATACCGCATGATATATGGTCAAAAAAAAAAACCTAAAATGTATAGTCAGGAGTGGATTTGTTAACTACCATACCATAAAGAAGGGTTGTATGTAAATGTTACTTTGTGATCCCTGTAAGTACTGTAATATGATATGGAAAACTCTAGCTTTTATTGGTGACATGTTTGGGACAGCAAATCTGTTTCTGGGAAGGATGGAATTTGTCAGCCTTCATCATTGGAAGATATAATAAATTCATTTAAGGTTCAGTGAAAATAAAAATGTATTTTTCCCTTATCCAAGTTTACAGACTGGATCCTACCCATGGACTGTAAATTATGAGTGTCTGCTTAAAAGTTACTGTGACTTTCCAGTGGTTTAGTCAAAACTCCACACAGGGTGAGTGAGATGCTGGGCTCTTAGAAACCGGATGGCTGGAATTCCTTGGTGTGTATTTGACAGAGCTCCACAAACAAGTTTAGACTGATGCATCAATAAGACAGCCTCTAAGAAAAACTAAAATTCAAACTACAAAGAGTTGGAGGTACTAAAAGTAAGTCAAAACCCAAACTCTACATACACCATGACTTTCACCAATTTAAATAGTGGAATGAATAAATAAACCAATAACAAATTAAATATTAGCTTCCATCAATAGCTATTAGGGTGAGAACTACCTCTGTAGTGTAAAACACACTGATATATTTTTTTAAAGATTTATTTATTTATTCATACAGAACTGGGGTACAGGCCAGAGATGCGGAGGGTGAGAGGCTTCACCAGAGACAGAGTGGGGAGCAGAACAGGCAGATCGACGAAGTACTCTGCTGAGGGGAGCAGCGGGCGGGTCAGGAGAGGTCTGCCACACCATGTGGTCACCTCCAGGGCAGGCGGGAATTGAACTCATGCGGAAGTGGCTTTAGCTTCTTAGTGCTGTGCTTTAACCCACTGCGCCACCAGGGAGGGCCCACATTGATATTTTTTTAAAAGTATGAAATCTCTTCTATTAGGGAAACATGATAGGTAAGAGAAATATATATATAAATTTCTTAACCTAAATGAGATGCATGGCACTATTATCATAGCTAAACATCTCTAAACATTCAGGAAAAGGAAAAATAATAATTAGTTGCCTGGGAAGAAGACAGTAAAGTTTTAGATAAATCTCAATCCAGTTGAGATTCAATGGACATAAATTCTTTAACTATCTACATTATATCAGATGCCCCTGGGGTGTTCTGTTGAGTGTTCAATGTCCTCTGTCTTTTGTGAATAGATCATTGCCTTTGAACTGCCCAGACCCCCAGTACACAGAGTAAATGAACGCTTGCATGTTCTGCAGAACCCCAGCTCTCAAATCAGGGGAACATCAAGAATTCTGGCCCTCTTCCCACGACAGCAACCACAAACACTGACTCTTGTGAACTGTCTTCTCCTCTTTGGTTCACAATGAAAAGCAAGTAAGGGCATATCTAGTGCCTTTTAACCAGGAGTGATGTATGCCTCAAAATATGCAGGTTCCTCCAGTAAACAGATTTCCCTGGACATGTGCAATGCTATGTAACATTATAAAGGGGTTGAGAGACAACTACTAATGTTTCATAAGAAACTATCACTTTCCTAAAGGGTAGAGAGAGCATCTATCTTTTAAATTAGATACTACTCTTTCAGTAAAAAGAGAAACAGTTAATGTGAAGACCAGCTTTGAAGAGCAGGAACATCAATAGTAGCAAGATAGCAGGCTATCACAGACTGTCTGGGTTTTAAATCCTGACTCTTGTACTGGATAACTTGGAGCAAGTCAGCCTGTTCCTCACCTCTGGAAAGCATCTGAGTTGCTGTTTTTATTGAATGAGCTACTGTGAGAAGTGTTTCAAAGCAGCACTGGCCATCATAAGCACCCTTGGGTGCTGCTTCTTATAATCCCCCTTCTCTTTTCCTTATGCCCTACTGCCATGGAATCACCAACCCTGTTAATTTGACCCCACTAGCATTTGCCTAAGACTTTTGAGGAAAAACAGTTCAATCTGTTCAAACCAGAAAAGAAAAATTAAACTTTAAAGGCAAATGGACTTCATTTCTGGAAAAAAAAGAAAAAAAAAAACAAGGAAGAATCTGATGGAGGGGAGTTTATTATACAGACCCCACTGAGCTTCAAAAGGAAGTGACTGGAGAATTAGTGTTGTAGAATTAGTGTACTAATATTGACGAGGGACTCGGTCCTTGCGTATGAGTTTGTCAGACAACATAGACAATATCTGAAAGTCTTCCCAAGCGAGTTGGAACCTGCTTTAAAAATTGCTATATAGATGGAGCCAAACATGGAAAGCAGTAGCACAGGCAAGCTGGGGTTTCAAGCTCTTGGCTCTGCTCTGGTGTGGAAAAAGTGTGCTAAATGTCAAGACTGCCACTTGAAAGAGATATTCTCACACCCCCCTTTCTAAAGCAAAACTTCTATACATTTCTTCATTTAAAATAGTATGTATGAGCAGGTTGTATATCTTGCCAGCAGATATTATTATTGTGATAATGAGATGTATCAAAAAAAAGGTGCATTAGGACAGGTATATTTCTTAGTCATAGGTTGACTTAAGGATCTGAAGTTTTATGATAAAGCAAAACTGCATCTAAAGTATGTACCAATAGAAGTTCAAGGAATTATTAAGGTACAGATGAAGTTAGCCTTGTCACTTTAAGTGTTCTCTCAATTTCTGGTTCTCCTGATTTTTGTTGTTGTTGTTGTTGTTGTTGTTGTTATCATCATCATCATCATCATCATCATCATCATCATCATCATCATCATTATTGAAAGAAAGTACTACGCCATCCCTAGGGCATGTGCTGGAGTTGTTCGTGTGCAACAGTGATGCGCTTGCACTGATCCTTCTGGGCTCTTCTCCATTGTTTTCAAACTGCTGGCATTTTAAAAGTGTTTACTTGGAATCTCTGATGAAAACTTAACCCATGGCAAAAAAAAAAAATGTTAATTCATCTCTTTACTCAAACTCATTACTGTCCTGCTGCTGTTACTGCTATTCTCAGGAACAACCAAAGAATGGACTCTTTCTGGAACATGAACTGAATGTGGCACTTTACAGTGGGTGGTTATTATCATTTGGATACACTCTTTATGATAACTAATAGAATAATAGTAACTGTAGTAACTGTCATTTGAATAGCTACTATGCAACAGAACTTAAGCTGAATTGTTAAAAACAATCTCCCTTTTTTTAAAAAAAGATGTATTTATTTATGTATACAGAACTGGGTACAGGCCAGAGGTGCAGGGGCAGGGAGAGGATTCACCAGAGATAGAGTGGGTAGCAGAACAGGCAGATGGACTGAAATATACTGCTCAGGGGAGCAGCGGGTGAGTCAGGAGAGGTCTGCCACACCATGTGGGTCACCTCCCTGGCCAAAGATCAAATTCGTACTCCAATGACTACAATAGCTTCACAGTACTGTGCTTTAACCAGTTGCGCCACCAGGGAGGGCCCAATCTACCCATTTTTAATCTTCAAATCATCCTGCAAAATATATACTATTATTTTTATTCCTACTTAAGTTATTTAATATTTAAGTCTTTGGTCATGCTTTAAAAATCTAATAGTGAGTGTCCATGAAACACTTTCTCCCTTCACCCTCCCTCTCTCCAAGCAACTTGAATTTACCTTTGGTCCAAGTGCATGATAATAAATGATATTCACACTATTTCACCATTACTAATTTTATTGTACTTTATTGACTTCATACATATTTATACCCCAATGAATATTATTTAATACATATTTCCCTCACTATCCAATAATACACTATTCCTATTTGGTGTTACTTAGTGTTATTCTGAGGGTCTTAGAATGCTGTCACCATTAATTAATTGGAAATTTATTCTCAGACCTCCAAAATAGCCTACCAAGACATAGCAAAAAAAAAAAAGGAAGGTTCTAATTTTGGATAGTGGAAAACCCTGTCTGTGGAAATTTCTGTGACAAAATTAACATTTAAAGCCATAATTATCTCCTTTCCACTATGGTCCATGAAAAACACCAGGACCATTGCAAAGAAAAGCCTCTAGCCCCTGTGAAGTTGTGACTGTAGGGATGTGTGTGCACATGACATGAGTGTATCCATTGCAACCACAAGGGGTGAAGGGAAGTAAATATAGGTATTTCAGATTGAATTTTTTCCACAGTAACTTTGGTAAGTTCAGCCAAGAATGTCATTTGGACATTCCACAGCTTTTTGAAAATTCTTATACTAGCAACTGACTCACCTGGTGCTCCCCCTGCTGAAAAAAAAAAATCAAAACAAAACAAAATATTCCCAGTAATTTTACTCTCGTTATCAGAGAAGTAGTAAAGGTTGCTTTTTTTTTTTAGATTATTCTTAATCCACACCTGGCATTCCTGTAAATTCAGATATGTCCCAAATAGACAGCTCTGGAAAAGCTTGAGAGTCAGCCAGAAAGAGGAAAGCAAGAAGGCCCTCTTCGTAATTTCTCAAGATCTTGTCCCTGACTCCTCATCATATGACAATAAAAATAGCTTAGGGTTGAATTCAATGTCACAACAGAAGGATGTCAATCTTGATCCTCAATATCAGGGACCTCCAATCAATAAATCATGTCACCTTCCTCTTTTCTTTCCCTGACTCTTTATGGAATTCATTATTAGCATGGCACAGCTACGCAACTGTGTACAAGCACACACACACGCATTCATGCAAGTGCACACACCTGTCAGGAATCACATGATTTCAAGAAGCTTCCCTTTATAAATGACTGAGGAATCCTAATTTATAAGATGTTGATGTAAAAGTCGCAATGTGGCATCTGGTTGTTCATAATTTGAGGTGGGGAAAAGAGCACCTATAACGATGCCTAGACTTGTTTTTATCGTGTAGATTTTTTGTGACATTTTAGCTTTTTTGCAACGGCTCTCAAATAACTGACTCAGCACTCAAAGTGGTTCAGTTTATCATGCTCCATCATCTCTAATCTGGTTTTGAATAGCAGGATGTTGTAGGTCCAGATTGAAGTGTGACCTTTGAATGTTTTCCATTCATGCTTGATTACTATATCCTAGAGGTCTAGACAGTGTTATTGGTTTCTCACCAACATAAACATCTGGGGGAAAAAAAAAGAGCTAAAGTACATGAGTAAGAGCATTCCTAATCTAATTTTACAATATGCTACATTTAAAACAACACATTTTAAAATGTAGCCCTGTCTCAGGTTGTAAAAGATGCCATCAAACGTATTGGTTTTCAACCGTGATAAGATAGTCTTTGCACTTTGTTTTGCTGATGAAAACATGTTTGAACATGTCACTTCAGACTGCAATAGAAGCATCTTTCCTTTGTGCTATTATAAGAAGCTAGAATTTCATTTAGTAAATTCCAGCCAAATAAAATTAGCATGTACATGTTGACTCATGTGCACCTCATAGATGGACCAATGAGATGAAAACTGGAGGGGGGCAGGGAAGAGAGAGGTTGAAGCCAAACTCACAGCATTGTAGGGACAAGTGTGATTGATTGTAGACCTTCTCAGGTTTTACTTCACACAGGTTGAGTTTTATGTTCTCAGCATTATTCTTTGTGTTGGAATGAGGCAGAGGGCTTATGTAAGAGCCAGAACCCACTAGATGAGCCAGGCATTGAATTGTAGGGAGAAACTGAGACCTTCTTTATGGGAGGGCTAAAGATGACACACAACCAAACACCAACAAAACATATCCAGAGCCGCAGCTCCAGTCTGGAGAATGTAGAGGGATGCCACTATGACACAAAGGGTTTACCTTACTTGTCCCATTTCTTTGAGATAGAGCATGTAGCAAAGCTATATGTTTGGCTTGTTTTAAGATGTACTTATGTATGCCTACAAAACTAGAGTACAGGCCAGATGTGCAGGGTGGTGACAGATTCACCAGAGATATTGTGGGGAACAGAACAGGAAGATCGACAAAGCTCACTGCTGAAGGGAGCAGCAGGCCAGGCAGGAGAGGTTTGCTGCACCATGTGGGTCACCTCCCTGAAGGGATTCTAACTGGTGCTGAGATAGCCACAGCCAGCTTCCTAGTGCTGCGCTTTAATCCATTGAGCCACCAGGCATACAACTACATACATCTGCCTGTTCTGCTCCCCACTCTGTCTCTGGTGAATCCTCTCCCTGCCCTGCACCTCTGGCCTGTACCCAGTTCTGTATACATAAATAAATACATCTTTTTTTTTAAAGGGTAGATTGTCTTTAACAATTCAGCTTAAGTTCTAATGCATAGTACGTATTCAAATGATAATTACTGTTATTCTATTAGTTGTCATAAAGATAACTGTCATAAAGATAACAATATATTTTTCTATGCAGATGGTACCTGTAGTAACACTGGCCATTTACTCTTGGAGTATTTTAATTTTATAAAATGTACATTAAGTAACTAATTTAATACAACAATTTTTGCATAATATTAAATTTCATTCTTCCGTGGTTTTTTGGGGGTGATGGGTATGCCATTAAGAAAGAAAGAGAGTAAGGTGTTTTCAGTCCTTTATGATCATTTGTATAAATTGATGAGTTAGGGGGTCTCCCTGGTGGCAAAGGGGTTAAAGTCTGAGCACAATCAAGCTATCACCAGCCACTTCAGCAGAGTTAGATCCCAGCCAGGGAGCTGATCTGCATGGCACAGCAGACCTCTCCTGTTTGGCCCGCTGCTCCCCTCAGCAGTGTATTTTGGTACACTGCTGTTCTGTTCCCCATTCTGTCTCTGGTGAATCCCCTCAACACCCACACCTCTAGCCTACCCCTCAGTTCTTGTGTGCATAAATAAAAATAAATGTAAAATAAAAATAAATAAATTGATGTCATAAGACTCAAGACTGTATTTCCAGCCAGAGCTCTTTGACAAAACAAGATCATTGCAGAGCTGAAGATAAACATGGAGGGTAAACTTAAGGAAATTTTTCAAAGCAGTGCCTGAAAATCTAATGGAAATGCCCTTTGCACCATGGAATATAATAGCAGTGGGCCCTGGCTGGCTGCTCTGCGCACACTCTGAGGATTAGTTTACACATCAGAACCAAGTGTTAATAGTTTAGGAAAAGAGGGAAATAAACATTTAATTATTAAAAAGAAAAGAAAAGTCTGGGTAGGGCATTAGCAGGAGGGATGCCATTGCCTGCTGATGGAACTCAAATGCAGACTATGACAAAGTGATCAAACCCTGCACCCACCACCTCAGGCACGGCCACACACATTCCAAGTTCCTGTTCTCCTGAGGCCAGTTCGCAGAAAATGTTTTTATTTCTGTGACCCTAAGCACAACTCCCACTTTGCTGCATAAAGCATTCCCTAAGAGAACCTTTGTTGTCTTCCCTTCTCATTAATCCCTACCACCACCCCACACATACCCCAACTCTCAAACATCTCTTTTGAGTGTCTGTCCTTTTTGTTTACCCATTTCACACTTTAAGTGAGATGCTGAATATAATAAGTTCATAATGCACAATTTGCTCTTGTGCATGCATGCTGCTTCTTCCTTGTTCCATATTTTCTCCCTATTTTAACTTAAAACAATTGAATGACGGGGGGTGGGGAGGGAAGTGCACAGGATTATGGTGATGGCACACGGATGACTTGGTGATGGGAAACCCGCGGGGATTACAATTGAGATGGAAAAAAAAATGTACAAAATGATGTAAAAATAAACTGTTATAAAACAAAAAAAAAAAACAATTGAATGAATTAACAACAGCAAAACAAAATAAAACTTGAGCTCTCAACTTGCCTTGAAATGAGAGTGCATCTTTTTTAACCACAATAACTTATGTAGTGTCTCTGTTTTTACTGAGTCTAGAAAACTGACGTTTGACAACTTTTATTACTATAGAAACAAAAAACTACCCCATACCTTGTCCTGGTGAATTCTAAGGGTCAAAAGTCAAGTGCTTTTAATAACTTTGTAAGAGTCCATAATCCTTGCTCACTTTGAAAACTCAAGTATGTACTAATTGCTTTTCTAAAATGAAGGTGATGTTGCTATAACTAATGGTCCATGCAGTCATACCCAGGACATTTGATCCCAGGATCTTGTATGGTTTAAGTTGCTGTGTTCAGGTGTAGTCATGGGTTCTTTGCTGGAGACAAGAAGAAAAAAAGAGAGAATACTAATACATAAAAATAAAGGTGCTGTTTTTATAACATACTCATTGTTGTTGATTATATACAGTTCTGATGACATTAGAAATTGGTATCTGTGCTTTCCAAAATCCCTTCTTCAAAATTATCTTTACATATGTTATTAATTAACTATCAATATTATCTTTCTTCATTATTTTAAACATACAAGTAACCCATATATAAACCACTTATATAGTAAAGTACTGCAATTACTGTTTTAT
This sequence comes from Condylura cristata, assembly GCF_000260355.1. Lineage (NCBI taxonomy): Eukaryota > Metazoa > Chordata > Mammalia > Eulipotyphla > Talpidae > Condylura > Condylura cristata. Next base: position 15,828,872 of record NW_004567115.1, read on the forward strand.
AATTTAAAATTTTTAGTTTCTGTATGCCCCTCCTGGTTCACATACTGCTCTCCTCTTCTTCAACCTACCTGAACTTAGTGTTTAATCATTCTCATACTAATTTTATACTTGTATTACATTTTCAAGTAACATAAAATAATTTTAATTGCCGTTTTGCACATTAAAAGTTTTAAGTGGCATCACTTTGAAAGTATCCCTCTGAAACTCACTTTGCTCAAACTTATATTTTTGAAATTTATTCATGCTTAAGCATAAAGATCATTCTTACTACTCTCATGTAAATATATTTAGTTCCCTTTTGAAAGGTATATATGTTATTTCTAATTGTGTGGTTTTATAAATGCTTATAAATAGTATTTTTCGTGCCTTTGTGTAAATATATGTATAGAAGTTTCTTTACAGTAGAATAATTCATCTAAATATGGAATTTCATAGTTTTAAGATATGTACATATTATATGACCAAATTATTCAATAAGTATTATACACCCACTAATGGTATATAAAAACAGAAAAAAAATTTAATCGTTGTACAGTTATACTCTGCTATAAAAGTCATAAGATATTTACTTTAAAATACATAAATATAAATGGTGTCATCATTAATAAAGTCAAGTTTACATATACATATGTATATATTTATGTGTAAGAAATGTATTTGTATATATATACTTATATATAAATTTGCATGTGTGTATGTTACATAAAAATGAAGTTTTTAAATTATTAATAGAAACAATGACTAGACTAGTAAAGTCTGGAAAGAAGTTGCTAAAAATAAATATTTCATTTTAGTGGTTGCTTTATATAGGTCAAGCTAAAATATAATTAAGTATCTGTTAAAAGTGCTAAATTACATCAAGTTTGGTTATGCCTGTTTGGGCTTGTATTTGAGTACAAATAGCTGATTAAGTGTGAGATAACATCTCTCACAATAACTTAGATTAGGAAAAGCTTACCAGACTACCTGACAGAACACCTCTTCCCCACCTTAACAACCCTTGAAGACTTCCATAAGGCCCGAAGTTCCCTGCAACCAAATGTGAACAACTGATAGGGGTGCAACTATTTGAATGTCATTGAAAAATATCATTTTTCTCTAATGGTAGATAATTATGTTCAAGTAGAGGAAGCCTTAATCAACAAAAGTAAGCCTGGGTTGTATTTTTTTCATTCTGCTCTACTAATTAGTAATTCATAAAAATTTATTTTTAAAGTATCATTTGTAAATATCTTGTTTGGAATGATAAGCATATTAAAAACTGATGCCTCTACCTTTACATTTTTCAGAGAGATATTTAACTAATGATGGTTATTAAGGTGTGAAGTTCAGACTTCTGAGTACGGACATGATGGCCTCTGTGTTTATGTTCATTCATTATTCACCCAGTGATCTTTCTTTTTTTTCTTTTTTTTTTTTCATAGAGGAACTGGAGTATAGGCCAGAGGTGAGGGGGTGAAGGGATTAGGGTGAGCAGTTTCACCAGAGACAAAGTGGGTAATTGGTAGATACTACTAAGAGGAGCAGTAGGCTAGAAAGGAGAGGTCTGCTGCACCATGCGGGTCAGCTCCCTGGCTGGGGATCGAACTCAGGCCATCGTGGTGAAGAGAAGACATAGTGGTGATAGTGCTGAGACTTTCTCCTAGGCCACCAATTTCTTATCAGATTGACAAGTAGGAAGCATACATTGTATTGTGAAAATCTCACATGTCATCTTAAAAATTGAGGTAGTATGGGCCCTCCCTGGTGGCACAGCGGGTTAAAGCACAGCACTGAGAATCTAAAGCCACTTCCGCATGAGTTTGATTCCCGCCTGCCCTGGAGGTGACCACATGGCGTGGCAGACCTCTCCTGACCCGCCCGCTGCTCCCCTCAGCAGTGTACTTCATGGATCTGCCTGTTCTGCTCCCCACTCTGTCTCTGGTGAAGCCTCTCGCCGTCCCTGAGCCTCTGGCCTGTACCCCAGTTCTGTATGCACAAATAAATAAATCTTTAAAATAATAATAATAATAATAATTGAGGTAGAGTCAGTTCCTTTTAATTGCATCACAATAATGTTGAGTTTAGTTTTCATAGTTAAGTGACGTTTTTCATTTAACTAAACTGAGCACAAGTCATTTTTTAGAACATAATGTCCATATTTGGTAAAACATCTTGATTTTTCTTCATAATCACATGATTAACAACTTTTCCTCCTAGTGTTAATGTTTTTAGTCATTTCTCATGGAATAAGTCCCCCTCCAGAAATTCTTTAAATACTTTCTCTTTTCTTCAAAAACTAAGCCCCTTTGTCTCTTTGGAAGTATCCTAATTTCATTTCAAACTTTTCTCTAATGACCATAATTTCTATGCAGAATTCACTTATTTAATTACAAACACTTGGTAAAATCATTATTCTTAGCACACATGCCAAAATTGACATTTAGAACTAGTTCTCTCTTTCCCTCAGCAGTTGCATTCTGCCCTGGAAGAGGGATTGTGGAAGAAATTGTGGCAAGGGTTCTAAACCTTGTTATTTAAGACTCAGAAAGGATGCAAGATTGACATTTTTCTTCAACTTCCTGACATAAAATTTCAGCTAGACAACTAGCATTCAGTGTGAAGCTCTGTTCAGAGACTTTTGTATGTTATTTCATATTTACATAACACTATGTAGTAGATTCTGTTGTTATCCTTGTTTTACAAATAGGTAAACTTATCCAAAGAGATTTAGTAACTTGCCAGAAATCGCTTAACATGCTCAAAATTGAGCACCTTCCTTTCCCATCAAACTTGTGATTTGCAACTCAGTTCATGGCAGCATTTGTGATTTCTTATTCTTTTTTTTTTTTTTCTCACGTACAAGAGCTGCAGTGTTGGCTAGATGTGGAGGCTAGGGTGAAAGAGAGGATTCACCAGAAATAGAGTGGGGAGAACAACAGGCAGATTTACTGAAATACACCGCTGAGGGGAGAAGTGGCTGAGACAGGAGAGGTCTGCAGTGCGACATGTGTTAGCTCCCTGCTGGGGATCAAAATCAAGCTGTTATTGTGATATCACTGAAACTTAACCTATAGGCTACCAGGAAAGCCCCAACTCCTTTATTCTTTCATACTGCATATTCCTTCCATCACTAGTCATATCAGCTCTACCTGCAAAATTAATGGAGAATCCAACCACTTGTCACCGCTCTCACTGCTTCCACCCTAGGCCACACCACCATTGCCTCCTGGTTTCTTTTCTTTCTTTCTTTCTTTTTTTTTTTAGATTTATTTATTTATTTATGCATACAGAACTGGGGTGCAGGCCAGAGGTACAGGGCTGGTGAGAGGATTCACCAGAGACAGAGTGGGGAGCAGAGCAGGCAGATTGATGAAGTACACTGCTGAGGGGAGCAGAGGGCAAAATAGGAGAGGTCTGCCGGGCCATGTGGGTCACCTCCCTGGCTGGGGATCAAACTCACACTGAAGCAGCTGATGCTCACTTCCAGTGTTGTACTTTTACCTGTTGCGCCACCAGGGAGGTTGACCTGTTTTCTTACAGTCACATCTTAACTGGCCTCCCTCTTTCCACCTTTGCTCCCCTCCCCTCATCATCTATTTCAAATATAACAAATGATCTTTTAAAACATAAATCATGTCCTGCAATTCATGTACCCCAGTGTGTTATATTATGCTCATTTATTGCCTCTTTCTCCATATAGATTCTGACCTGAGGCAAAATTAAACAAAATATATTCACCTTTCAATTCTGATACTATAACCCCTGGTATCTCCAGACATGTCCAGAAAATGCTGGAGATCTTACGTCAGACTACAATCAACAATTCCATGGTTTAGCTCACTGGGTGATCTGTCCCTTCGAGTCTGTTCCTCTTCTACAAGTTGCCATACCACACTTCATTCCACTTAACAGTATAATCACCAAACCCTGTCAATTCTGCCTTTGACATATTTCTCTCTGCCCCTTCTTTTCTAGTCACCCATGTACCACCACGGTGCAGACTCCCATTGTTCTACCCAGATGAAGTCCATGTCTGCTAACTGTCTCTATGCCTCCACCATCAGCCACTTCAATCCATCACCTATACCACTGCCACCTTCATCTTGTCACTCTTTTGCTTAAAACACTGATGTCATGCAATTTTCAGTACATAAAATCAAAACAGCTTTACTTGCGTATGAGGACCTGATCTCTAGCCGTACTCTCTTTTAGCTACTTTCTCTTTAGGTCTGCTGAAACTGTGTGTTCCTTCCTCCTCTGTAGTTCGCTTCCATTCTTCAACAAATGTGACATGACCCCTTAATTCAAATCCAATGCACCTTTCAATTATCTTGCTCTTAAAATATTTAGAGCAAAGAGCCTTCACTAATACATGTTTCATATGAAGTTGTATAACGACTAAATGTCTATCATTAACTATATGCTTCTTCTTTTATTTAATGCCTTTGCTATTATTGCATACATTAGTCTTTCCCACCCAACTTGATAGGAATCTGTTTGAACAGAGGAAAAGGTTGGCTCTTGCATTAGTACTAGTCTGCACCCACTACCGTTTCTTCATGGGCAGCATACACACCTAGCAGTTCACACAGGTCGACAGTCCCATTGTGCAAACTCAGAAGAAACAACTTTACATGCCAATTCAGAAGGACAAGTGGGAAAGGAAAGACGATATATTTGAAGAAGTTGTAAAATTTTCAAATTATTTTTTAAATAATAACAATAAGGCATGGCCTATAGGCTACCAGGAAAGCCCCAACTCCTTTATTCTACAGCCAAGGCAGATTTATAATGAAGCCAACGAATCTACGAGATTCTTCACTTGCTTCTGCCTCTTAACTGTGAAAGGAACATTAGCACTATATTCAAATATTTTTGTAAAATTACGTTCAAATTAATTGCATTCAAGTTAGGTCATTATGACTCATAATGATTCACAGCAGTTGTCTGTGGGCATTTCACATTCATAATTTCTTATATTCAAGGGTATTGGGGTTTCCAGGACCTTTTGTATTCATGCTTTTTTTTTAAGATTTATTTATTCATACAGAACTGGGGTACAGGCAGAGATGCAGAGGGTGAGAGGCTTCACAGACAGAGTGGGGAGCAGAACAGGCAGATCAATGAAGTACACTGCTGAGGGGAGCAGGCGGGTCAGGAGAGGTCTGCTGGGGATCGAACTCATGCAGAAGTGGCTTTAGCTTCTTAGTGCTGTGCTTTAATCCACTGCGCCACCATGGAGGGCCTGTATTCATACTTTTTTATGCCAAGTATCACTGCAGTAACTGAGTAGGTATTTTGTAACCATAATTTCTAATATTATCTTTTTCTTGGTGTTTTGTTGCTCGCAATATTGAAAGGAGCAATCTAAAAACTTGCTTTAGTCTCTGCCCTGCCTATACAAGAGAGGACAGAACCTTAGATAAACAGGAAATGAAGTAGCAAAAAGAAATAGAAACAAAATTTCGCTGAAGACCTACCATATTTGAACAGTTTGTGTCTATCATCAATCTATGTAAGAACTCCAACAAACATTTCAACCAGATATCATTTTCCCCCATTAACAAATGAGAAAAGTCAAGTTTAAAATGTTAATGGAACTTGTCAAAAGCCATAGAACTAGCTTGAATTTAAATTTGGGTGTGAGTTTTATTCCTCTAAACATTGAGGACTAAAGTAAAAATCAGGAAGTAGAAATTATATAAATAAATGGAAATATATGTATATACAGTAAGAGATACAGCTGTATATAGCTATTTTTAGAAGTTAGCAAAAGTCTAAATCCTCTCCTATCAACATATTTTCCATCGCCTATTCTTGTAAACAAAAATTAAAATGTCAGTTCTTTCCTGTACTTCTCTATATGCTCTTGATCTATTATTTCAAGAGATTTGGAGTAAGCTACAGTTTCCTTTGTGAATTCCAGGATTTATAATTTGTCAGTCCCTAAAGAAAAATGTGAAGGAGGAGTCCATGAACGATCTAAGGAGCCTAGAGTGTGACTTAGGCTGTTTATCTTCAAGTGTTGGAATGTTGTGTTTCTTTCTCCCTTGCACTTGTGATTTGCTGGGTGATTCAATCAGAGATAGTGGACACTCTCAAACAGTGTTAGTGAATTGAAACTTGCTGTGTTTAAGTAATTAACTTCGTGGACCTCTGTCATTTAACAGCCTTGGAAAAATCTAACATGTATTTTATTTCAAGTTGACTTTTGATTATTTCACTCTTGTATTTTCTTAGTTCTTTTGTAACTAAAAAACAGATTTGTCCTTGCTTTAGTGAAATGCATATAAAGCTTACTACTCAGTAAACATGATGTGAGAGAGAGAAAGATTGCTGTTGAGTTCCCATGCATTCAAGCAAGAACAGCTGGTAAGGATTAAGAGAACATTCTACCTTCAGCATACAGCTTTCCCACAGCTTCCATTCCTTTATTTTTTCCCTGTAGCTTACATAAACAAGTCAGCGTCATATCCTGGATTCAGTTAACATTTTTTTTATATAATCAGGATATTCTATTAAATAATTTTAATGCTAAATACAGCAAGTATTACATTTTTCAGGACCTTGCACTTTAACCAGAACATGTATTCATTTACACAGTGTTTAAAGCATATAAACTGCATTATATACACAAGATCATCCCTACCAACAGCTGAAGTAGTATTTGCTTGCGTGATGGATAGGCCAGCCTTTTGCTTATTTTAAAGTAGGCATATGCATTCCTGAGAACTGCATAACAAGTTTAGAGTGAAAATTCTCATCAGAGAACTTGGTTTTCGACATGGCATGACCACCCATGGATAACTATTGTGTGACACCCTGATTGCAGTGTTAAAGAATTAAGGCTGAAATCTGTTCCCTTGCCATATATTTCAATACAAGACAGTGCACAGATTGTAAATAATAAGGAGGGCTAGTGACTTCAAAATGTGTTTAACAAATACTCTTCCTCCTGCACACTAGTCAATATGTTGCTGGCAGTCATTATTTATTCAGTCACCTAGGATCATCTCTTAGCAGTCTACCCTTGCCTCTTAACTATAATATTTTAGAACTCTGTGACAAGAAAATCCATTGTTCTTGCAATAATTTAGTTCAAGTAAGACTTTGTTTGAGTTTTCAGGAATTTTGATTTACATAGTAACAAAAACATATGATCACTTATATGATCATATAAGGAGGTTTGCCATTTACTCATTTCATCCATTCTAACCAAAATCATGATTCAAGAATTGTGACTCGTATTCCCCATTCATAGGCTAAACAACTCTTAGAGATGTGAGCAAGGCAATAACCTTTGGGAGTCCTGTCTTCTTCGACTACACATATGGGCTTAAATTGCATTATCCCTAAATGTGCTTCAAATCCAAACACACAATATACCAAAGCACTTGTTCATCACTATGCTCTGTTATAGCAAAAAGGTATAGGGCTTAGGCCCTACTGTAAAGACAGGTACATTAAACATTGAGCCACAAAAATGGCAGTATAGTTTTATTTAACAAATATTAATTGAGCACCTTGACAGCACTCCGCCACATGCTGTCAAGATGACTGTGAATGACATTAATGCCAGTGCCGGTGTGCAAATTTACAAGAAAGCTGTCTCCAGAGCTGATCATGAGAGATGAAATGGGACTAATAAATTCAGAAAAAAAGTAGGCAAGGTCAAAGAGGAAAGAACATTATGAATCCTTGGGAGAGCACAGAGACAATAAAGCAGCCCAGGGAATGCAGGTAATCAGGGATGAACTTAATTGGCCAAAGTGGAAGGCAGTTGTTTTATACCCTCAAATCTATGCACTTCCCCTTTTTGTTTACATCATACATCATTCATATTTGCTTATTAGGTTTCTGTGTATTGGGAGACAACATGGATTACACTGCCTATAGTGTAATTAATAATGTCATTTACTGAGCTTCTATGTAGCAGGTATTGCAGTATGCATTCCACATATTATCACTAATTCCCACAAAAATACAGTAGATGAAATAAACTCTCAGCAATATTTTAAATAACTCTTCCAAGATTGTATAGTAAAGTGAGTATAATTTTCAAAGGAGATCAGGATTTTTAATCTGTTTCATCTGTGTCCAGGGTCTGTGCCCTTACCTATCACTATGCTGCCTTTTAAGTATTTGTTGAATGAACTCTAAATATTTTGTTAAATGTAAGTGGTTTTCAGTCATGATGCAACCCCAAAATGAAAAATCAAAAGAGTACCTACTAAATTTAGACTTACTCATTTATGAGTAAGTTAGACATTATATTCCTCTCCCTTCTCCCAGAGATCCTTTTTTTTTTTTAATACTGTAGTTTAGTCTTTGTCTAGTCAGTAACTTTGCCGGTGATAGTTGACAATCAGGGTGTGTGTGCATATAGGAGGTAGTTAAAATTTACTCCATTTTACTTTACTTACCATTCTAAAGGTAAGCCCTGTGACCCTATGAACTCTATTACTGTGTTAAGCATCAATTACTTATTAATTCAACATCACAAATGTGGAAAGACATAAAATACAGTTTTTAGTTTCCTTTCCCATCTGCATTCTTATCAGTCTCCTCTTTTTCTTGTGCTGCTTCAAAAACGTGAAGGGACACACATAAAACATAAGAATCTGGATTCTCAACAAACTGATCCTGGAAAGGCAGCTTGCCCCTGGACGAGTAAGATATAGTCTGACTTATATCCACATATCTTAATGCTCAGGACTAGTTCATTCTCATTTTTAAACACACAATTATTTCTAATATTTTTTCCAAGTTCATTTAGATTTTTCTTTTTCAATTTTTTTTTGGGGGGGTAGAAGAAAGTTGGCTTTCTTAGTAGATGACTCCACCATTCCCAGGAGATGAATATATGTAGAAAGCTATTTGTGTAATCTGAAAGCTGCTCTCCTAAATATTTAGTAGAATAGTTATGTTCCTAAGCTGTGATGTTTTCAAGGATTTTTGCAAAAAGGGGCTTGCAAATTAAAATAAAGACCACATTCACCCAAACTTCAGATGGTTACTATAGCTAACATCTGTGCTGTGTCGTGACGTCAGGATGGCAGTGATGAAGTCCAGATGTGATAATTTAACAATGTTTTTGTTACTCCTAAGCATATACTGCCTTTGTTTTCTTGTTTTTCACCCTAGACTCTAACTTCTTAATACATGAAGGTATTAGAAAAGGGAAAATGTAATTAGAATATGGCATTTACCCAAGGTAACTGAATTCCTTTCTAAGCCCACATTCAGACCATTTCAGGAAGCGCAGTGTGGGGAAGCCAGCCTCCAAGGCTTGCTAGAAAAGGATCCTTCCGTCTGTTGCTATTTTCAGTTAAAAAAAAAAAAAGTTATCTGATACACTAAGCCTTTTCAGGTATAAAAGAGAACAGGAAAAAGAAATTATCAATAGTAAATATTGCACAGTGTCTCTAGTTTGTTTACTGTTAATGTGATTTTAGTCTTACACACACACATATTCATGCATCTATACTTATTCAAACACCTATAGGTCAAGATATTCTTCTTCCTTTCTTGTGCCATCCCTATTTGGCCAGAGGCTTTAACAGGACAATGATGATAGAACATTACTTTGGAACATCACATAAAACGTTGCTCACTCTCTTTATGATTAATCTTCAAATATTTCAAAGCAAGGAAGAAAGAGGCCTCTTATCTCCAAGATATATCATAATTATGTCAGCATTTTCCTACTGTGAAATGTTTCGAGATCTCTGAACAGTCTCTTCTATGTTTTCCAGTTTGTGTATTGCCCTCTATGTTACATAAGATAATCCACATTTGCTCTGAGCAAAAGCAAGTTATAATATGCTGGAGTTCATTCCTCCCTATTCTAGTCTATCAAACAATACTAGTATTATTTCTAAATGCAATGTATTTACTCTTTGTATTTTTATTACCTACATCATTTTGAAGGGTCAGAGTAAGCTATGATCACCTATAAACAAGAGATCTTTTTTAATATGAACTAGAATCCTCTTGTCTCATGCTTGTGCAGCAAAAATTTCATTTTATCTGAGCCTATATATAAGTTGGCATGTGTGCCAGTTACATCTGTTCTTGTTCCTTTTACGTTCACCTCCTCTTGCTCATTATTCCGGTCTGTTGAAATCACCTATTAGCTCCCCATTTCAGTTTGGTGGCACCCTTAGACTTTATAGCATGCCACTTTGAACTGTCATTGCAAGAGTTTTAATTTAATTGCAATGTCACTTAGATATGACAAAGTAGAGATTGCTCTCCAAGTTCACATTCGCTCAATGATGAAAATGTTTAAAAGACCAACGAAACAAGACTTCATCCAGTTGTTTCAGCAGCTGTCCAGTCTGCAAGAATATCTCTGAAACTTTGTGAGATATTCTGCTGGTTTCAGAAAGCATTCTATTTTTATGAGCTATTGATCTAACAACTTCATAAAAGGAAATGTTTATGTTATTAAGAACTGCTTTATGTCTAATATGTGCATGTTTCAATATTTATGAACCCTACTATGAGGTCTCTAGTAATTATTATTATACCATGAATTTGTAGAGTTTTACACACAAAAACTAACTTTAAATATAAATCACCTTCATGGAGTCCTTTCAAACAGATTAAGAAACATATAATTATATCCATTTTAAAGATGAAGAATCTTAAGCTTAGAAAAGTAGCTAATACTCAGATCTTATGATTTTAAATACAGTTTTCTTTCCATGACACTATAACTAACAGGATTCAACTACATTTTATTCACATGGTTAAGTGCTCAGTGAATGTTTTCAAAAGGGTGAATATATTTATCCTAACATCCTTCTACTTAAGGGTTTTGCCATATTTTACCTCTTAAAAGAGTTGTAATTTCTGCAAGAACAAAAATTAAATACTACCAGCAAATACAGCAATAAGAAGCAAACATATAAATAAAAAATAGGCATATTTTTAGTGACTATATGCATTTTACTTACAATATTTAGAACTTTACATCTCAAATCCTTGCCTAGAGATTGGTGCCAATCCAGGATGCAATTTCCCATGATCTGCAATGCAATGAGATATATAAGCGCAGGAGTATGGTCTCAAGTGATCTCAAAACTAAAACCAGGCATTTACATATTATTTGCTAAATTTGCTGTAAAAAATACCTCACTAAAGTGAATGCAGACCAAAAATGGGCTTTTAGCATTGCAGAGTTCAGCTAGAACCAGGAACTAGTTAAAATTTCACAAAATATGCAGTTTAGTTAGAAAATTATGCTAGCACCATTGTTCATGTAGACTTGAAGGTAAAGCATGTCTGTGTTTTGCACTTATTTGAGCTTTCTTCTAACATGTCATGAAGGTGAGGGATGGCCCTACATTGGGGCCATCAAGCAAAGGGGTTATCAGAAGCAGTATCATGTGGTCAAAGAGATGCATCATGGGAACAGATTTGTAGAATCCAAATCTCTATTCTTCCATTTTCATTATGGAACTATATACAGGTTCCTTAACCTCTCTGTGTCTCGGTGTTCTCATTTAATAACATGGGCATGGTGTTAACCATCTGCCACTTATGGTTGTTGTGAGGATTAAATGAATTACTATAAGCAAAGCTCTTAGAAAGCTGCCTGGTGCCCTGTAAGTGCTAAATAAGTGTTAACAATAACAATGTTTGCATATAGTATCTCTCTTTGTAAGGTATTGTATCTGCTGTAGTCAATCTTCTGGACAAAAGCATTGGCCATACTAGCTTTACAACTATAATCCTGACCTAGAAACAACTGTGCCAAATTGCACAAGCAGATAGTCATGTTTGGCAATGTCTAAAGTTTTGACTGTTAATGGAACAACTGGAACTGACTTTTACTTGGCACTCAACCAAATAATGAATCCTTGTCATCATTTCAGCAATGTTATTGCCTCTTGTGTCTCTGTTTTCAATGGTTATATATTAAATATTTATAAAAACCAACCAACTTTTTTCTGGGCAATAGGTGAAACTCAAAGTCATGCAAGAACACAGGCTGCTCGAAGATGGCATGCATGTCAACAGAGGAGTATGTTTCTGCCTGTATTTAAGAGAGACACTCAGTCTGGGTTTTGTCCATTAGTTTTGCAATCAAAGGTCATGTCTAGGCGGGGCATTGTACTGACAACACAGCAGGAATGAACAGTATTTATTATCTGAATGGGTCACATTGGCCTCATGACTGCTTTATTCATTTGACAAAATTTCAAATATGTGTTCGGCACTTTGCTTGACCTGGGGACATAGCTTGACTCCCTAAACTATTTCCAGGTATTAAATAGGAACTCAGATAAATATGATAAAGAACTGAGTGAGGGAGTGGTATGCAAGTGAGTATTACATGCTGGAATGTGGTCATATAAAGAGAGCTATTTGACTTACTATCCTTTTGTAAGTAGCTTTGTTATGAATATAGTCAAAAACTATATTGATAAAGCCCACTATCCATGTACTCCACAAACAACAAGATTTCTGAGGTGTCTTCATTTTCAGATGCTTTCTGAGCATCAATTTATTCTACTTCAGATCATGCACACACAACAATGAGCCAAACTATGGCAATATGACTAAATATACTCAATATAAAAGGAATATTCCAGATTGAAATGTAATTACTTCACTCTATACTTATATACCCCTACTGCCATCTTCATTTCTAATTTTCTCTGTCATCACTCCTTTCCAAGTAGCTACCTGGGAATCAAAGTCCAAGGTATTACAAAGACATGCTTTTGCACTTTTGGAAATAAGACTTCTTTTCTCCAAATGAAAAATATTCCATAATGAAAGCATATCTCTGACCTCCATTGCTTTTTTTATTTTGCCATTGCTGCAAATGACATCTAAAAATCTCAGTTCTAGGCAAAAGTATTGTATCATTTAAACCGACCTAGCTGTCTTCTCTCTAACTCTACTTTCTCAGGATTTAAAATTTAGCTACTATTCAGTCCAATGAAGTATTTTTAAACCATGTGAAAATATTTTACATCCACCTGATGGTGAGTTCTTGGCAGTATCTTAAGTTGGATTTTCCTTTTAAAAATTCCTTGAGACAAAGAAATGAATACAAGTAGCCTATTTAGGCTACTACCCTCAAAAAACAATATTAACCTGAAATAAGGAGGTGATACGTCACAAAGACAGGAGACCCAGCAAAGGACTAATGAGCACAGCATGGCTTAGGGGTGTGGTCTGGTTATTACTGCAGCAAAATCACCCTAAAGCTCAGTGGTATAAAAAGCCACTAATCATGTTTATAGTCTGTGTATCATGAGTTAGATGGGCACAGGGGACCTCAGCTGGACAATAATTCAGGGTTAGAATGCTTCAGCCACTGGAGTTTGCTAGAAGTTTCTGCATTCCTGTCTGCTAGCTATTCCTGTCTAGTGATGCTAGCATTTAGATAGAACCTCAGCTGGGGCTCAACAGAGCATCTGCACGAGATTCTTTGTATGCCTTACCCTGTGCAGCAGTCAAGTTTCTGTACAAGGTGGAGCAGGGTTCCAAAAACAACGTTGCAGAGAGCAAAGAAGGACTCATCATTTCTTCTGAGCTAGTATAGAAGTCACACCACTGCACTTGAGTGGTTACAACCGAGGGATGCCCCTGCCCCGATCCCCTGATTCAATGGGAAGGAAATATACCCTCAATGGAACCTTCAGTGGAAATACATCAAGGAATTTCAAGCATTATTATTTTTTTTTTTTTTTGCTAAAACGGAAACTATTTTGCCATACTGTAGGCCAGGATCGCCTTTCTTGACTGAAAGCATCAACAAAGAGTACAAGATGTGGCAGGGAATATGAATGAGTAGACCATTACAATATAATACGACATGCAGTGATAAGCAACAGGTACCAGGTTGAACAGGGTCACAGAATAGAGATGCTTAGCTTGGTCATAAAGTTCAGAAAATGTGCATTAAAGTCAGTCAATGAAAACAGGTAGGGAGGAGATTTCAAGTGGAAGGAATAAAAGCAACCACTGGGTACATGCAGTTTGATAAAGTGGAATGTGGAAAATTGCAGATTAAAATGGAATCGGAAGGTCATGAAAAGTCTTGAATGTTATATTAACAGGCAAGGACCTTATCTTGAGGCAGTGGAGATATTCAAGCATCCAGAGGAATGATAGAGCCTGATAAAGGAAGTGTTGTTGAGCTAAACAGTAGGAGATGGGTTTGAGAGAAAGTGGGAAGTCAAACACACTACTGTCTGGGGTTAACGGAATGTGTGGAGTACAGGAAAGAAGTCCAGGTTTACCACCAGGTTTCTACCCAGACACTTGAAAAAATGGTGCTTACCTGGATGAAGAATTTGGGAAGAGAAACAAGTCAAGGAGGAAGCAGTGAATATAATGTATGGGCAGGTATTGTATGTGTTTAAACTTCAGGGGAAAGGCAGGTTAGGAGATACCAATTTGGGCATCAAATTTGGGCATCATCAGCAAATGGAAAAAAAAGTGAGGAAGTCCAAGAACAGCTTTTTAAACCCCAAAATACAGATGATGTCAGTAACTTCAGTTAGTTCCTACTTGATCAACTAACTTAGTGTTTTTGTATATGTGGAAAACAGTCATTTGTTGAAATGGGGAGGTGGTGTGGAGGGCGTGGGGGGGAGGGCAGATACTGAAAACACTTTTAAAACTGCAAATAAAGAAAAGCAGCATCCAAACACAGGTTGTAGCTCAAGAAAATGAAGTTCACTGTTAACACCATGCAAGTCTTTGATAATACCTCTGATGCTAGCACGCCACCTGCTTGCACTCTGAAATTCTGAGTCCCATTCAGTAAATAGACAAAAACATGTAGGATCACTCTCTCCATAGTCTCTGGAACCTCACATTTGCTTTAGTTCCTTCTGATTCATATACATATTGAATCAAGAAATTTTAAACAAAACTGCCTTCAAAATTAAGACTTTATAAATGAAAACACCTACAAAGAGGTTTTTTTTTCTTCTTCCTTGATGTTTGTAATTATTCCAATAATAATGATGTTCATTATTCCAAACACCTCAACAATCTCTATTTGTATGCTAATACGTTTCCAACAGCTGATAGAAACCAGACTTCTTCATAAGCCTTCCTGGCTTTAGATAAATTTGAGCCACAAGGAATTAAGAGTACTGTTTCCCTAGGAAAGATGTCCTTCCAAGAGGAACTGCCAAAGGAACAGAATGTGTTTGAGAAACAGGAAGACAAGATGAGCAAGCCTTTCATTTGAGTAGATGCTTGCTTTACTCAACAGATACTAACAGTGTAATTACTGTCATGTCAGGGCACACATTTTTTTACCTGTAAAAGGACTCCTCTTAGTTAAAAGGGTTGAAAGCCACTGATTTAGATAATCCTAATCCATGGATAATCCTCACCTCCCTTCAATGACTTCAATTGCCTTTCGTCAGAGCTCCTAGTGGTGAGCCAAATGGACAGATCTGCCCTTTGCTTCTCCTAATGAAGCGTGGAAAATGACCAAAAGGCAAACTGCTAACCAAAATGAAAGAACTCAGGATCTGGATATTCCAAAGCAGCTAATTGGGCCCTGAAAGATAGTGAGGGGTGTGCTAATGCCTTTTACTTCCTAAGAGCCCAGCAGGGTCTCCATGAAAGAATATCTTAACAACAAGTGGGGAGAAGACGAAAGATGTCAAGCAAAATGGAGATGTCTGATCTAGTAGCCTTTGTCCCTATAGAAAGAACTGAAAGCTTCTCTTCACATTGTTACTTTGCCTTTTAGAGAACTTGGTTGGGATGGAGGAGGAAGGAGAAGGAAAGGGGGAAAAGCTTTACTTGTGTTTACTTTGCTACATTCATAGAGTCCCTTACTTAATGATTAGTTTTCAAGATAACTTCCTTTTATGACCTACAATTGAGCCTGATCTAGAAATATAAACATACAAAAGAATATAATGAACTTGAGACCAAGAAAACGGGGTGGGGGAAACCTAAACCAAATCAGGTCTGGGATTTCAGCAAAGGAAAGCTTGTATTCATGTGTGATATTACCTCCCACTAATTCACTCTGGGAGTGTTTCCAGTAGTTATTTGCATAATACCTTACTAAGTGGCTTTTTTTTTTTTTTTAACTCTTAGGAAAGTACTTCTCACCAACTAGGATAATTTCTAAGCATCTGCTTTTATGTCAGGTGAAAAGAAGTTCAAAGAATGTAAGGGTATTATAAATCCACAGTCTGACTTCCCAAAGTCCCCTTGTTGGGGCAGCATTTTTCAACTAGACATTGAACTTATGCAACAATAACTACCTAAAAGTCAAAAAGCTTCCCTGTTCTCTCCTCAGAAATTTATTTCCCTTTTCTCACAGCCCCTTCTTTGATTTTTCTTGCCCTCTGTTTCTCAGTCTTCTGAATGGCTAAAAGAGAAAGTGTGGCATTAGCCAAGATTATTCATCATTAAATAGTTTGCATCCTGAACCACACTCTCTTGCAGATAGTGGGAAATAAGCAGCCTGATCTATACTGCTAACAGGCCTCCAGGAAGGGTTCAGATTTTACACATTTAGGGGTTTTCCATTCAGAACAACAAAGACGTATTCAAGTAAAAGAGAACACATAGGTTTCCATATGAATTAAAATTGGTCATTAATAACTTGAGAACCTGTACCTTAAGCTGAAAATGGAAATGCCATACAACCCAGCATTTCTTGGGCATATAGCCAAAGAACATGAAACTGTGCAAGCAAAAAGAAAAATCAAAATATTCTACAATGTTCATAGCATCACTACTTACAATATCTAAGAGATGAAGAATAAGTGATATACCCACACCAAAGAGTACCATAAAGCCAAGAGAAAGACATTTTCAACAATATGCAGCCATTTTCAACAATATGAAGGGAATTTGAATGAATTATGTGCAGCAAAGTAAATCAGAATGATAAAAAACAAATACTGGACATTTACATAACAAAGAATTTGATGATGCAAAACAGTTTCTAAAACAAGTAAACATCAATAAATACCCTGAGGGCTTTGGAATGAAGAAGAAGGGAACCAGAAAAGAACAGGGGGGCAAAGAGATGGTGATGGGAAAAAATAACTTGTTCATGTAAAGCTGCTATATATAATATATACTTAGTGATGATTGCATCTTTTGCCTCCACCAAAATTCTTGAGGAAAAAGAGATAAACTTGTCATTGTGACCATCACACAAATGAAAATAAAGGTGAAGGTTAGTTTTATGAACTTTGAACTACCAGAACCTTTGAATCTGGTTAAGCTTTCACTTCTTCCAAAACTTCTGTGGCTTGGAGAATTCTATTATGGGAAAAGAACAAATGCAATCTGACTAAAATGCTCAGAGATATGCCCAGGTCTCCAGAGACTTCTACTCCAAGAGAAACTTCCACTGTGGATGAAGTTTGTTCCTTTAGAAGTTTCCATAAAGGGCTAAGAAAGTCTTCCAGTCTTGTTCCCATGTGTCTTCTGCTCATTTGAAGATTAAGATTATTTATGTTTAGAGAGCACGGCAGCCACTTAGATAGCTCTCCAGCGGGCAGAAGGCTGAAGGGATGCACTAATGTTTATCACTGGCACCAGAACAAGCATTACAGAAATGCAGGCCTCTTGGCTCACCTCCCAAACTCTGCTTTCTCTCTGACTGACTTCAAGTCACTTTGTAAATTATTTTGTTGTTTGAGGAGAGCATTTCTCTCTGGGTTACAATTCTGCAGGAGTCAATGTTTTAACACTCTTCTGGAAAACGTCCCGCTTCTAATACTTCCTCTCAGTGGAGCATCCTTTGAAGTAGGAGAACATGGCACAGGCCTGAGATTACATATCAGGATTGTTTCCCTCTTGAGAGCTGTGCCCATGTGTAAGAGAGCATGTGTGTCTTAGCTGCCTAATCACTCAGTCAGTCTGGTATAATGCTGGCCAGGATCCCTGAGCATTTCACACTGAAGAAGCCTCCTCCACTGCCACCACCTACTCAGATCTCTAAGGAATCTTTCGGCTTGTGATTTGTTGAAGAGGATGGAACGGCAAAGCCCCGTCTGGCCTTGCCCTCCCTGTTTCTCCCTGTAGAACCTAACCTCAGTACTCTGCCTTGGCATTTCCTGTAATTCTGCAAACATCTGTAAACATTTCTTTTTTTGCACCTTTGCTTACCTAATCTCCCAGTACTGGAATATTCAGTCTTCCCTGACCATTTATGGCACAGGGTGGGAAGGCGTTACTTTCGGAGACCTCGCCCAATCATTTGCACAAAACTCTTGTAGTTGTTTCTTCACAGTAAGTGCTAGATAAAGCATTTTGCAAATTGTTCTTTGTAGATTAGAGATGTTTAAAAGACTAATTACCACAGATAAATTCAAAATTCTCCTTTCTAACCTCCTTGATTGAATAAAACAGGGAAGAGAAAAGAAACAAATGCTGTGTATTCAGAACCTGACTTCCAAGTAGCTTCACACTACCTCATGTTGCTTGCCTTTCCAACTAGACTATACTCTGAAGGTAGGCGCCTGCCTTTCCATCACCATGCTCTCTCACCTCCCCCAGCAGAATGCAGTTCACATAGTGGGCTTACCAGTTGCTCACCTTCTTAGTGTTCTAGGTAAGCCCAAGCTCCTCCTGGAGGCACACCTCAAAGATCATGTCACCACTGGAGAGGACTGTGTTTTATGAGCTTCCAGGAAATTGGGCTGACTCCTATTGTTAACTGTATAACCCAGGCCACAGTCTGCCAGGGTCAGCCCTGCTCAAAGGCTCCCAAACAAAAGGATGCTTAGGCAGTGATATCCAGCCAGTCCTCAGATCTCCAAGTGTTGGGGGAGAGCTGTGGTACCTGACGAAAGGAGGCCTTTTTCTAATTTATTAAAAGCTACTAACACTTTTCTAGGCCCCATGCATATGGGGCAGAACCTCCTGAGAGGGCACCTTTTTCTAATTTACCTGAAAGTTTTACATGGGTTTTCAAAGGTTCAAGTATAACAAATGAAGAGGAAAGATAATCAAAATTAATTTAATGAATAGGTATATTTTAGTTTTATATTATCACATGACATATATAGAGTAATACATATATATATGTGTGTGTGTATATATACACACACATATATATATGTCCCCAGCCGTGGAAGCATTAGTTCATTCCCCAGCCAGAGAGCTAACCCCACAAGGCACAGCAGGCTTCTCCTGTCTTGCCCCTTGCTCTCTGCAACAGTGTATTTCAGTAGATCCACCTTTTCTGCTCCCTACTCTGTCTCTAGTCAGTCTTATCAATACCCCACACACACACCTCTGGCCTACACCCCAGTTCTTATGTGCATAAATAAAAATCTTTAAAAATGTTTAAAGTGCATCTATCAATATAAATTCATGTGTTGATATATGTGTGTTTATACACACAAATTACAGGCATGAAGATTTGATTTGGGATAAAAATGAGGGTAAAGGCAAGCCTAAATATTTAAGAGAAGAGAGCTACCCAATATTTATTAACTTTCTCCAAAGGATGACAGAATGAGGTATTTACCTGCTCATCTAGACACTCGTTCTATCAACATCTATACTAGATCTAAAAATTATTGTGTTTATTTTTTAAAGATTTACTTATGCATGCAAGAACTGGGTACAAGCCAGAGGTGTGGTGGGTGAGAGGCTTCACCAGAGACAGAGCAGGGAGCAGAACAGGCAGATCAACTGAAACACACTGCTGAGGGGAGCAGCGGACGAAGCAGGAGAGGTCTGCCACACATTGTGGGTCACCTCTCTGACCAGGGATGGAACTCGTACTTCAGTGACTATGGATAGCTTCCTAGTGTGCAACTTAACCCCTTGTGCCACCAGAGAGCCAAGTTCAAATGATTCTTAAGTAATTAGTTATTACTCAAGAAGAGATATGTAACTTGGTTCTACTCTGGAGACACTACAAATAGTTACCAGTGTAATCAGAAAAGCCACAAATGCGAGGAATCTGGACACTGCAAGCTTTAACTTTCCCCTCTTTAATATTTGTGCATGTAATTTGTGTTACAGTGCATGGCTTTGTCCACAGCACAACTTAAGGGATCTGCAACTTCTTTCTGAGAATAATTTTTAATATTTTTTTTTTAGATTTATTTATTTGTGCATACAGAACTGGGGTACAGTCCAGAGGCACAGGGGCGGCGAGAGGTTTCACCAGAGACAGAGTGGGGAGCAGAACAGGCAGATGGACGACAGAACAGGCAGATGGACGAAGTACACTGCTGAGGGGAGCAGCGGGCGGGTCAGGAGAGGTCTGCCGCGCCATGTGGTCACCTCCGGGGCAGGCGGGAATAGAACTCATGCGGAAGCGGCTTTACATTCTCAGTGCTGTGCTTTAACTCGCTGCGCCACCAGGGAGGGCATTTCTGAGAATGATTTTTATATAATTCATAAAAGATTAAAGTTGGAAGGGACTTTGAAGCCATCTACACCTTTATTTTTTCTTATCTTAAAAATATCAAATGCTTCATGAATTTGTGTGTAATCCTTGCCCTGGGGGCATGCTAATCTTCTCTGCATCATTCCAACTTTAGTAGATATGCTGGCCAAAGTGAAATTTCATCATTTCACAGAGAGAAGATTGAAATCTGGATTCAATAATTTGTATATAATTCTCATTTTAAAAAGTGTTTATGTTCATCAACCATATCTCCACTTTCCCCTAACTCCTGGAAGCCAAGAACATGCAGCTAGAGCTTTGTTTTTCCTATATGAACAGTTCACATGGGCAAGGAAATGCACCTTTTCAGACAGAGATCCTCTTGTGATGTTAATCTAAAGTGTGTTTATTTCAATAAACTCATAATTAAAAAGTGATAATCATTGCCCTGTATTTTCTTTACCCTAAATATTATTGATAGTCTTTTGGAGCAATCACCAAAGCAAGTATATTAAAATTTACCTGCCTCCAGGTTGTAACAGGAATATTGTCAAGGTTTAATAAGTTCTTTTTAAGATTGATTTATTTATGCATACAGAACTGGGGTACAGGTCAGAGGTGCAGGGGCAGTGAGATGATTCACCAGAGACAGAGTGGGGAGCAGAACAGGCAGATTGACAAAGTACACTGCTGAGGGGAGCAGTGGGTGTGTCAGGAGAGGTCTGCTCGCCATGTGGGTCACCACTGGGTAGGGGTCAAACTCATGCTGAAGTGACTTTAGCTTCTCTGTACTGTGCTTTAACCTGCTCCACCACCAGGGAGGGCCCAGTTTAATAAATTTTAAAAGAACTCAAGAATCTATAATTTAACATGTTCAAATCATTGTTTCTTTTATTCACTGTAGACATTATCAAAAGTAACTGCCTATGAATGTGGGTAAAACACATATGTGACAAGGTTGACATCCTAATTAGTAGGCTAAGATTTTAAGCTTTAATTCTGTTTTTTAACAGCAATTTACAAAGACAAGCAGACATTCAATCATGTCTCCCCTTAGTTAAAATACAATAACGCCATTCTCTAATGTCAGACAATGAACTGCAATCAAGTTTGTTAAAAAGAATCAAACTAGTAAATTTACTCCTTGAAATATATAGAAAATCAAGAATCTGTAGAGTTGTGTTACAAACTGAATAATCCCTAAAGGGGATAAACCCAAACAAACAATTTAAACAAACAAGTATTTAATCTTGCAATATTATAAACCTGTCAAAGCTACAGTAGTGTCCACTCTGAACTTTCTTTTTATTCTTAAGCAAACTAGCTATTTTTTTTAACATGGTTTAAATATCTTCTGTCAATATAATATTTTGGAATAACTCTATTCCAAAAATGAGCTCCACTTCCACTTCAGAAAATGAGTAATATTTTAGTTACAGTTTTTTAAATGTCATTTTGCCTTTTACTGCTTCTTCCTGCTTCCTACTATTAGTATTTTGTATCATCAGTACCAAAGGTTCTAGTCCTCAAACAATCCTTCTGAAAATGGATTTCAGCTATTTATGGTGCTTTCTCCTCCACTTTGCTTTAATGGATGCTTTTAAATCTATTAGAAATTAAAGGTTGCCAAGGCTGGATGTGTATGTAGCAATTTGTTCAGATTAACTTATTACTGCGGCCTGGTGGGTAATGATAAGCCATCTGGCTCCATTTCCAGGGAAATATCTTCCCAGAGAGTGATTTCTGGGAGAAAACTTAATTAACTTTCACTTAAAAAGGACTGCTAGTTAGCCTATGTATAAAACCTATGAAGTAATTATTGTTAAATTTTAGCTTAGAAAGATTATACTTCAATGATCCATCTTCTGTACAAGAAAATTCACACAAATGAGCCCCAGATTAGCTATTTTAAAACAAAGATTAAGAGAATCATACATCGAATAAATTTGTCATCCTGTAAAGATGAGAAATAAGAAGTTAGATGATAATGAGTTTAGAGATACTAAATATACAAATTTCCTATTATCCTCAGTCCTTGAAGGAACTGCTGTTCCATTCTCTCCAAATTTTCCTTATATACCCCAGTGAAAAATGGTACCTGCATTAGACCCAGCTTTTAACTATTCTCTCATCTTGTGAGTATAAATAAGGCCATCATTGTTGTTGGTTCACTGACTAGGACTCTATGGCCCAAAGGATATAAGATATTTCATTTTAATCTGAAAAAGTGAAGTATAAGATAAAACATACCTGCTCCTTTTACTATCTCCCTCCCAACTTTTCATTACTAAATGACTAGACTTATGAAAATATAAACAAACTCGTAACATGCTCATTGTTAAATGACTGGTTGAGACACAATCAAAAATATATGGAATATAGAGAAATTAAACAAAAGACCAGACAAAGACAAACTTTAAAATAGATTCTTGAAACTAACCTAATTCTGAAGCATCTAGGAGAGGAGTGAAGGAGAGGGAAGGGAGAAAGCAGTTGTGGAGGGGGAAGGCAGGCATAATGGACTGTGGTAGAGGATTATGGGTGCTTGGTGGAAGGAGAACTGCAGTGACCCAACCTGAGGAGAGAAATGTTTTATTGTGAAAAAACTAACAAAGATAAAAATAAGTAAAAATGATTAGAAGATAACAGTGATCATAAATAAATTGGCTCTTAATAAAATGCATATACACTCACTACAACTTATTTATATTCCATACACAACTTGATTTTCCTTTGGGGAAACAATGAAAATTACTCCATTTTTTTAAATGGTTCCTTTTCACTGTTGTGAATTCGCTAGGCCTTGCCTCTTCAAATTAATAAACTTTGGCAACTGGCACTTGGCGTGCAACACATACAATAATTACATATGTCCCAGAGACATAGTACAAGGCATCCACAGTGCATCCAGCCGCAAGCCTCAGTTGCATGAGCATGAAGATAATGGTCAGGCACCTCAGGGAAAGAGGAGGAGCTGGACCCCCCACCCAGTTAGCCCTCTTCATGGCCCACTCTGGGTAGGTTGGCCTTGTCTCAGCCTCTACCCAGAAGCCTTTGTTTCCACCTCTGTGGATTCAGACTAGCTTTCAGAAGCTGCAAAATGTGAAAAAGCATCTTGCAGTGTGGCAAATAGCATAAGCTTTATAGTAATTAAGATTTGTGTTCAGATTCTTTCTCAATACTCTACTAGTGAGTAGCCTGGGTAAGGTACTTAACTTCTGGATATCAGTTTTATGGTTCTCTTCAAAATAGGCTCAATAACATCTGATTTATAGAATGATAAAGATGCTTAAGCAAAACAACTCAGGTAAAGTAGTAATGTCAATGACTGGAAGAGAACCTGTACTCAGGAAATGACATTTTCCTCTCTTTTTCTGAAAGAAAGGAAGAAAAAAAAAAAAGAAAAAGAAGACTTCACAGAGGTAGTCATATCAATTGTTCAGATTTGTTTGTTTGTTTGAGAAAAATCTTCTGCTGTGAATGTATCTGGAAAGGTGATCCTAGGCCTCTGAATCACAGACAGTGTTGTAAATCTATGTTACCAAAAATTTAAAAGGAGAAAAAAGGAAGAGACAAAAAATCTAATTTTCTTTGCCAGGATCCCCATGCCAAAAACCAACAAAATTAAAATTTTCAGCATTCACAGGTGTTTTCTGATTTAGATTCCTTCAAATTTTAATCCATGCAACTCTCCAATATCCACATGACAATTATAATTTACATGTTTCATTGTTTTCTTTTAAACAGAATTTGACAGATGTTTAGAAAACAAAGCAAAGGTATTCCACCTTTTAGCAGATGTTCTCCTGCCTAAATGCTTTTGCTTTGAGATGGTAACACTAAGATACAGTCCTCTTCATTTTTAATATTGTCTTTTATTTTCATATAGACAGAAATTTTCTTCATGAGCTAATTGTCTTCGATTAACTATATTACCAAAATTAAAGCGCTAATTAAGGCTGATATAAGGATGCTAATTAGAATTAGTCTAGGATGCTTATATAAACAGGAAATAGTCTTGAAATAGACCTAACCTAAACTGCCTAATACTTAGCAAATATCTCATTGGAACTTGTATTTGTTGTTAAGTAATAGGTGAGGTGCCAATATCTAGAATTAATTGCAAAAATTACCAGTTTTTTTTTTTACTTAAAAGTGTTAACAATTATGAAAATAACTGTAGCATGAAATTTTACACTGAGTTGAATATACTTCAGTATTTTAAAGATAAGAAAATATAGACTTCTCATAGCTTGTACATAGCTGAAACTTTTGAGGCATTTACTGAGATTATGTTAGCCTTATAGGAGATCACAAACCAGTAAAATTACACCTCCTGAAGCCAAAACACTCCCTCATTCTGAAGATTTGTGACATCTGAAGCTTGTATTTACTTAGTACCAATTAGCTGGGTGAAGAATGAGCAAGTCAGTCATTTCCAAGCATTAAAACATTGCAATGATAATGTATCCAGATGACAATCGATTTATTCCACTTACATTCTTGAGTTTAAATGTTTTATTGAAACAAAAGCTGTATGATAGAAGATGAAGTTCATTTTGGGATTATTGAAATCCTTATGGCATACAATCTTATCCTTTGCAAATTTTCCATTTGGAATATATTCCATGATCCAAATAAAATGGTAAAAGTAATATTCAGTCTTTAACATACCTTATATTTGAATAGCAAAATTAAAATATTAAAAAGAAACAAAAATTTAAAATGTATTATTTTTTCTCAAGAGCAAATGGGTATCTAAGTAGAACAACAAGCTCTATGGGTTTTAGACAAATGCAGACCAGAGTTGCAATTTATTTAGCAATAGTCAAAAGTTTGAATAAATACTGTATTTTAATACTCATTTTGGTAAGAGTGCCATTATTTCTCCAGAAATTACTGTTGTTCCTTCAGAGAAAGCATACAAAGCAACAGAACCACTAAAAAAGATCTTTATTTCCTTTATGTTTAAAAATAAGTGTAGTTCTACATGTTTTACAAGAATCACTGTAATTAAATAACTATTTCTAAGGACAGTGTGATATTTTTTGCATGTGCTAACTTGAACTTTAAAAATTCCAGAAGTGATGAGGTAATTTATAATTGCCAAGGCAACATTCATGTCACTTAAAGGGAACATCATCCTTGGCACCTGCCATGCTCTAAGGCTCTCATTGTATCATCAGGTTTAAATGACAAATCACAATGACTACATATGTACTTTGTGTTTGTATGTGACTGATTGTCAATGAAGACAATTCTAAGCTGTCCCAGCATTCATTGCTCCAGAACGGTCTACAGTCCATCCCTCTGTGAGTTTAGCTTTTCCCTCCCATGATACTGTTTGCCAGTGATCTCACACTGCACTGCCGCAGGCCCCATGACCCAGAAAGGTGGGATGACATCATTATGTAGGAGAGCAGTTGCTGCCGCACTGACCAAAGAATTAAGAACCCACAAAGGGCTGTTGTGATGATCTTAGTTTGAACAAAAGTCAACACAGTGAGTTAGGCTGGATGGGCTAGATTTGCATGAGCTTCTTGGGTTATTTGTGTTTTGTAGAGCCCCCTAGCAGCTGGATCCAGCATCCTATTTAAAAAATCCACAAATTCCCTTTATAAAGACATGACAACCAAGTATATCTCCATGTAATATTGTGATTCAGAGTTCAAATTGTCTTTTAACTAATTCCAGCATGGTGATATGCTCAGTGAAGTATGCTGTACAGCCTTGAATAAGATGTCACTTAGTCCCCTCCTCTGATAAATAAGAAGGTGATACAAAATAACCCCTGAGGCATCTCCCACCTCTGACAATCTTTGACTCAAAGTGTACACTTGATGAAGAATTTGGAGGCAATGAAAGCAAGAAAATTAAAAGCAATTTCTAATTCTTTGCTTACCTGTATGTTCTTTCTAAAAGGAACATGTTCCTTTTGTAAAGTGAGGAAGTAATAATCTCTATATCAGATTTTTTATTTAATATATAGGGAATAGAATCTCTAGGGATCATCTCAAGTAACAAAGGTCAGAGTAGAAAAAGAAGGTTGCATAATTTTCCCAAAATGTACACAGTAGTTAATGGTGAATCTAGGATCCCAACCAAATTCTACTGACCCACCTCGCCCCAAGCCTAGTCTTTGGTGATACACATAAAACATTAGAAGTCAAGTGGTAATCTCCTCCATCAGTTAACAAGAATAAAAAAAAAAAAAAAAAAAACCCTCACGTGAACTTTTTCAATCTCCCCATCAGGATTTAAAAGACACTGAGTCATAGTAATAAAACTAAGAATTTAAAGAACTTTAAGGCTGGGCACTTGTTTGTCAAGTACACAAGTCCTGCCATAGACCAACCCCCACTTTCTCCTGCACTTCCCAGGGTTCCTCCCCCACCCTTCGCCTCCCCCCACCTTCTTGTGCATTTCTCAGCAGCGGTCTATCATTCCTCAGCAACCCATAACCTAAAAGAAGAGTGATATTAGCTTTCCTGCATTCATTACATCATTACAACCTAACCTTGCCCTGTGGTTTCATTATAATATACAAAATGCAGGCAATAAACAACAACAAACAAAAATTTCTGCATGTGTCTGATTAGGACTTCTAAGATGTTCTTGTTCTTGACTCTTGACTGAGACCCTTTCTGGTTGATTCTGTCACAGCAGCAGAGACGGAATATAATATTTTTGAAGAAATCATATAATCACTCTTTAATGGCTGAGAGTGTAAGAAATGGTTTATTGGCTAGTATTAGTGAAACATCAAAGTCCTTTCTTAGAAAGCAGTGTGGTTTCCCGCCTGTTTGGTATACATGAAACCAGTGAACCTAATAAAGCCAGGAAGGCTCATTAAGAAGAACAACAAAGTTGTCAGTGTCCTTTATGAGCAGCTAGCCACCACAGATGAGATCAAAGCACCCTCACTGGTGTCTGTACATCTGTTTTCTTTTTATCCAGCGTGTTACTTGGTTAGTTGTTTGGCAACATCAAAGCTTTTGGCCGTTAGATTCCTTGGTCCACATGGGACCATATTCATTTTACTAATCCATCTGGACTAAGATGTAAATATTTTTGATATCTGGAGGTTACTGATGTGAGTGGAATGAACAGTTTTTTCTTTTTGTGTGTGAGTTTTTAGGGGCAAGGTTGTCTTCATCAATCTGGAAGTAAAGAGCTTGTTAGCTCACATATCTAATGAAGTTACCCATTTTCACTAAGGAAATGTCATAAAATGTAGAATTTTGCACTGTTTCTCTAAAAAAAAAAAAAAAGTTCACCCCGTCCTCCTTTCTTCCCTCCCCTTTCTTTTTCCTCTCACATTCTAAAAATAGTTTTATTGATATACAATTCACTCATTTAATTCATCCATTCAATAGTTTGACTTGCAAAATACCCCTGTATCATTAACTCCCAAAATACCCCTCTATCTAATCAACCTGTTGAACACTTTATTATTTTTAAAGATTTATTTTGGTTTATTTATTTATTTACATGAACTGGGGTATAAGCCAAAGATATGGGGTGTAAAAGGAATCAGACAAAACAGGCAGAGGTACTGAAATACACTGCTGAGGGGAGCAGTGGGCAAGACAGGAGAGGTCTGCTGTGCCATGTGGGTCAGCTCCCTGGCTGGGGATCAAACTCAGGTCACAGTAGCTGGAGTCTGTGGCGCCACGTGGATCAATTCCGGGGCAGAATCAAACTAATGTGGAAGTGGCTTTAGCTTCTTAGTTCTGTGCTTTAATCCGCTGCCCACCAGGGAGGGCCCTGGCTATATTTTTAAACTTACAATTTTGTAAGTCAATTGTATCTTGATAAAGCTGGAAGAAATGAAAGAGAAAAATAGGAAACCCTGAAGTCCTTTTCCATTTTCCCCAAGCTTCTCCCTTACCCCAAACCACAGGCAACCACTAGTATGTTTTGTTTCTATGAATTTTTCTATTCTTAATATTTTATATTGATACATGGAATTATAAAATGTGGCCCTTGATGAATGGCTTTTTCCTCTTAAAATGTTTGCAACTTTCCTAATGTTGCAGTATGTGTTAGTACTTCATTTTTATTACCAAAAGATATTCTACTGCATGTGTATACTACATTTTATCTATCCACTTATCAGTTGATTCATTTTTAATTTGTTTTACTTTTTGGTTATTATGAATAATGCTGCTTTGAACATTGATGTATAAATTGTTGTACATACATAGATTTTCCATTTCTATAGAGTATATATCGAGTGGAATTAGTACTGGGTCATATGGTAATTTTATGTTTAAGCTTTTAAGAAAATACCAGATTATTTTCTAAAGTGGCTGTACACTATACATTCTCACCGGCAGTATATGAAAATTCCATTTCTACCACATCCTCATCAGTATTTTTTACCGTATTTTTTACCGTATTTTTTATTGTAATCAGCCTAGTGGACGTGACATAGTTTCTTTTTTATCATTTGAACTGGTATTTCCCATGTTTTATTCATGGCTATGACATTGCCTTTCTTGTGCTTTTGGCTGTTAGTATGTATTCTTTGGAGAAGCATTTACCCAGATATTTTTCTGTTTTCTAGATGATTAAGTTGAGGCTCAGAGAGGATTGTTGTTTACCCAATAGTACACAGTAAGTTAGCAGTAAAGTAGTATTATTCTCTGGAGTATAGCATTATCGTTACTAAATCCTCAAGAGGCAGGTTCTACACTTAAACGGTGCTTTAGCTATACCATTCAGGGGGGAAAGGGTTCTTTGTTGCAAGGAATGATGCAAGATAAATTTCAAAGCATGGAGGTATAACTGGTTAAATTATTGTGACATAGGCAATTGTTTAACTTCTCACATTTGGGCATCATGTACAGATAGACAAATTATTATTAAAAAAAAAAAAATTATAGCCCCTCCCTCGTGGCGCAATGGGTTAGAACCCAGCACTGCAAGCTA
>NW_004567115.1:15858441-15889924 GCF_000260355.1 Condylura cristata
ATCTTAAATGTGACAAGGTACTTTACTATATGTCTCCCTGGCTCTATTCCCTCTAACTCTGTTTTTACATAAGTAAATAGGATCATTGTAATATTTCACAGAGCTGTTGGGAAGATTACAAGAGATTATACATATCTTATTTATCTTGACTATGTATATCTGTATAAGTCTAAATCTTGATTATCTTGTTTATGTATATCTATGTAAACTCTAAATCTATACATACATGTTAATAATTATTTTTGCAGCAAACTGAAATAACTATGGTAACTTATAATAGCATTATGAAGGATTTTTTCCTCTTAGAGTTTGTATATTTAGCAAGGATTGTATATTTAGCAATACAGAAATATGCTGTATTTCTTCTATTGTGATTCATGACTCCTTTTAGGAGTTTCCTGTTCATACAAACAGGAAA
This sequence comes from Condylura cristata, assembly GCF_000260355.1. NCBI lineage: Eukaryota > Metazoa > Chordata > Mammalia > Eulipotyphla > Talpidae > Condylura > Condylura cristata. The sequence continues at coordinate 15,858,860 of NW_004567115.1, forward strand.
TACACAATTAGTAGAGAACATTTAAATTACATTAAAAGAAATTTTGCAAAGTGTACAGTTGATAAAGTATTTGTATTTAGAATATATGAAGGACTCATAACTTAATATTTGAAAGACAATATTATCACTAAAACAAGCAGGAAGTTCAGATTGAGGTCAATAGTCATTCCTGTCCTTGTTCCCTATAATCTACACAGAGTACTCATTTTTACCCAGGTTTTGGCCATAGTTGTTCATAAAGATTACTACATCCTAGGGTTAGTTCATGGGGTTCTGTCCCTAAGACTTCAGTTTGAACCTTTTGAGTAAAACTCAGAACCAGTCAAGTATGTGCTAGAACAATCTACATTAGTAGGCCAGAATCTTCTATTAAAGTAAAGCTCCATTCCAGGGTATCACAGAAAATGAGAGTAGCCTCCATTCCTATATAGAGAAAATGTTTTTGGAAACAAAAACCAGGTTATATCATCTGACAATAGAGAAAATTGTGTATATATAGGCCACCTTGGAAAATCTGGGACCTGGGATCCCCATATTCTTCTCACAGATATCATTAGCATTTACATACAGAGAGAGGGGAGAAAAGTATTATTCAGTCATTAAGAAGAATGAAATCTTGCTCTTTTGCAACAACATGGAGACACCTTGGAGGAGTTATGTTAAGGGAAATGTCAGACGGAGAAAGACAAATATATCATGATCTCAATTAGGTAAAAATCTTTAACATCAACAACAAGCTAGGTTCATAGCAAGGGGCAAGAGATTGACAGTTGTCAGAGGTGGGCAGGAGAGGGCTGGAGGTAGGCAAAATCGATTAAGGGAGTCAAAAGTTACAAACTTCCAAATATAAAATAAGTAAGTCATGTCCAATATGATGACTATAATTAATAATGATATGTATGGCATAGCTGAAAGTTGCTAGAGAGTAAATATGAAAAACTCTCATCATGTTAGAAAAAAAAAGTTTGTAATTACTTATGGTGATGGATATTACCTAGACATATGGGGATGATTATTTCAGAATATATGCAAATATTAAAGCACTATGTCATATACCTAAACTAATATCGGGTTGTTTGGAAAAGTCATGATGCATTGTTTTATAGACTGTAATGTTATATGTCAATTATACCTTATTTTGAAAAGAATATTAACAAAGAGTGTTAACATTTAAATTGAGTAGTCAAATTTGAGGAAAAAACAATTTTCCAACTATGGAAAAAAGGAAATCTCCACTTTTTTGCCAAAAAAAATAAAGATGTGCAGATGGGTACCTCCCCTTTTATGTGTCATACATTCAATTTAGAGTTCTTATGACCTTTTAATCTGCTGTGAGATCAGAATAATCTTGGGACGGGGGAAGGAGGAATGAATGAGATGTTTGCCCTCTCTGGTTGTCTGGATGTAGGTGCCAGTCAGGTTGTTCACATTCCTTACTGAATTCTGTTGGACAAATCACTCGACTCGCCCTGTTTGGGAAATCTTCAAATGTAAATGTGATGATTACATTGGTTTGAGTGCCTTAAGAACTAAGCCTTTGAAAATGTCCTGGGCTACTTCAGCAATCCTAGGGAATTTGCTCTCCGTCAAGAGCCACTTTAAAATAGAAGAATAATTTTTTTTTAAGACAGAACTACCACCTTTACATAAGAATATTCATTCTCTATTTAAAAATCGAATAGTGGTACAGAAGAAACAGACATTTCCGCCCTCTGCAACAGACGTTAATCAGTTGAGATTAAGTGGTTAGACTCTCTAAGAATTCTTCAGATTGACCTACCGTTTCGTGATACAGATAGAAAAATTCATTGAAAACCTAATAAAGAATGACTGAACCCCTAATCTAGGAAGATATCTTTTGCAATTACCTAGAAAAGTACTAAAGAAGCATCCAACATTCTGTTTTTTGTTTATGTTTTTGGTGGTTAACTAACTTGATGTATATAATGCAGCAGTGAGATGAGAAACTATCTGGACCTTTAGCTTGGAAAGGGAAGCTACAGTAGAGATATTAGGAAGAAAGAAAATCTGAAGCCACCAGAATCTTCTTTCCCTTACTGTACACACTGTCCTGTGCTAATATTGGGAAGTAAGAAAATATTGTTTAGGAGGAAGTAGCTCTTGAGGAAGTGGGCAGTGCAGGAAAAACAAATCAGAACCTTCCCAGAATAGCGTTCACCTCTGACCACCTCGTAAAGGTCCCCACCCCATGTCTTAGTCCTGCCAGATAGGGTGACACATATGTCAAAACCTGCTTAAGCCTGTCCTTGTCCATAGACAGTCACAAATATTCCGAAATTAATGGCACTGTCATCTGAACCTTGAAGATACCATGTAGACTCTCAAGTCCTCAATAAGCAGATGAATCTCCAGCATGTGTTCACTCTTTGCAAAGAATTTTTACATTCTTTCAAAAGCAGCTTAGGAACAAAAATATAATGATGTGGTGGCCATTTCATGAGTAATCTTTTCTAACCAACAGAACCAAAATCTGCTCATAGGCAATGGGATCTTATAGATAATAAACTCTAGTGTATACATATTTCAGAAAACTAAAGTACTATTTTTTTTAAAGAAGATTCACTGTTTTTATGAAGGTGTTATAGGTGCTTCATAGAACAAACAAATTTAATGTACTTAGTCTCCCAAAGAAATTCAGCGGCCTTGGAAGAGTAAATCCTTTGTCCTTCACTTGGAACCAAATAACTTACTTATTATTATTATTATTATTATTATTATTATTACCACTTTTACTTAAGATTGATCTCTCAGTTCTGGAGACTTAGAACTCTGAGATAAAGGTGCCAGGAGATTCAATAGGTACCACTACTTGTTTTTTTTTCTGAACTCTCATCAGAATTGCCCTTAATGACAATGAGAATATTCTTTTTGCTTAGATTTTTCTAGCATGTATCTCAAAACTTTTCAGCATCTGTGAGAGCCCCACTCCAATCACTTAAGTCACTGCTCGCAGACCTTCAGAGGTTCCTCCATTGCTTTTGAAGTTAAGTTCAAACACTCTTGCCTGGCACTCCATAATTTTGACCACTGCTTTTCCAGGTTTCCCCACCCATCTTGCACTCTACATTCCAATCCCCCTGGCATGCACATATTTCAGGAGCATAGATCATTTTTCTCTCTGATTTTTCTATGGTGGTGGACAAGAGAATGGATGATTTACCCAGTACCTCCTAAAGACTTCTGCTTAGAAATGGTCTGTTAGCCAAAGCAAGCCATATGCACACATCAATCTTCAAGGGGATGGTGAAGAATAAACTTGACAGGTGCCAGGTACAAAGAGTTCTGGAGTGCTGGTAAGCATCCTAACAACCACCAGACTCTAATATCAAGTATGAAATGGGAAGCTAACGTGAAAAATTAAGTCACTTCTTATAGTCCAAAGACTCCGAATATTTTTACCAAAATAAAAAGAATTGTTTTATGGTTGTTTTATATATATTTTATTATAAATTGTTTATAAATTGTTTTATATATATTTTATATACACTCAGAGTTCCCAAAATTACATAATCTGGTCATGGCAATTCAGGGTAAATTAATGCAAAAAGAAAACAGCTTCTTAAACATACTTTCAGTACATTTTCCTTTTTATGAGAGTCAGTTTCAGACATTCTTCACATTTTTAGGAAATATTTTGATTCGTTTCTGTTCTACTGTGTAATTTAAAACTCTCCACCTTTCGCTGAAATGTATTAACCAGTGAAAAATTAAAAGCAATTACAAAAGTAGAAACAGTTGAGGCCAGTTTTAAAGACTTCAAGGCTAAAATAAATTTTTTAAATTATAATGCTCTACTTCATATATATGTATTCCCAACAGACCAATAAACTGGAGTGCTCATTGTTTATTGGAAATTGACATTCCGATGGTGTTAGCCAACCACGTAATTCTTTTTTAAAGTTTCCTGTGCAAAACTGCGTACAAAAGAATGTTTCTATACCTATTAATGTTGATAGTTTGATTTAGAACATTAAGTTTAAATGAGTTTGTTTTATGTGTTCTCTTTTTACCTTATTCAATGTATAGCATTGGTAGTATTTTCTTCTAGAATTTCTAATCCTTGTTTTATTTCAGAAAAATAGGATGAGATTAAAAAAAAAAAAAACCCAAACCACAAGACTTCACAGAGATAAACAGATTATTGTGTTGTTTTGAAGAGAACATGTTCTGCTTTGTAATGAAATCACACCATGCTGGCAAAGATGCCTCAGAGGTCTCAGGCACTCACTGAGGGGCTTGGGTGAACTATAGGCATGGTCTGATGAGCCAGGAGAGTGAATCTGAATTCCTGCAGTGTATGCTGCTCTGACCTAAAAATTTGTGTGTGTGTGTGTGTGTGTGTGTACTCTACATAGTATCCTTTAGCAAGCATCTAGTCTCCCCATTTTGCAACTGATAAAATTGAAACCCAAATATTTAACAAATATTTAAGGATCTCACAGGTCCCACAACTTGTAGCTGAGAGAAGAACTAAGATTTCAGCCAGGTCTAATTGTTTCCAAATCCTGAACTCCTCTAATAATGGAAAAAGAAGACTCAGCACCTAGAAAACAGAGTGATGTAAAGGAACACTATCACAAGAAAATAAGTAGCAAAAGTTGTAGGAAGAAGCAAGAGTTCTGGAATCACCAGATGGTGCTCAGATGTCAGAAACAGTTTTTGAAATTTTAGCAAGTAGAATTTGGAAACTTCTTATGAGGAAGCATCAATTGACCAGGTCTGAGGGGAAAATTCAAAAGGAAACACTTCTCTTACTTGCATTTCAAAAGCTGTAACTACCCTACATAAAACATCATCAACATACTCTACACAGAATACTCACACAGAATACGATTTCCCCTTAGACACTTCCAGTATGATTGTTCAAAATCCTATATGGGGTAGTCTCCACTGACCACCTTTTTTAGGTTTAATTTCCCCACCATAATCTAAAGAGGTTGAAGATGTGGGGCTTCTGTTCCTTTTTTTACAATAGCAAGAGCGGCCAATTACAAGTTTAATTTAAATAATATGTTGAAAATGACCTTAAGTTTCTTGGTTTTCTGCAACTCTCTGTGGTTAACCAAATAAGCATTAATTAATGAAAAAGTATTTAAAAGCTTTCTCAGATACTTAGAATTGCAAGTTTCTTTGTTAACTCTTAGTGGAACAGCTAAGTTTAACTTCTACTGGACAGTGCTTTCCTTGACTATAAGAAATGGAAGACCTTTGGGAGCAACTTTTTCAGTGATTAGCAAGGGTCCCTGAGTGAAGATCCTGGTTGTCCCCTTCCCAATCTACAGGTCTCTATTTGAATGTGCGGCCAGCAGCAATCAACCCCAAGGACAGACTGAGGTGACAACATAACAGTTGTTTGGTTTGTAGGAAAACTTGTGAGAGGTGATGACCTTTGTTTAGGCTTGAGAAAACCCTATGATTTTTAACTAGCTAAGAATTGCCTAGACCAAAGATATTCCCTTCACCTCTTCTGCACGGGAGTAACCCCAGCACTCCCTTGGCCCAAGTCCACACCATTAAGTCTAAAATGCAGTCACCTAACACCTTCTTATGTGGGGCTGTCTTTTGTCACTCAGCTGGCAGCCTGTCTTGCTGACATTCTCCACCATGACTGTGTGGCTGTCACTGAGCTTCCCTTGAGGAGCACAGAGTCATATGTCTCCAAGCTATTGATCTTTATGTGAAGAATTAAAACTGTGTATTTCAAACTTTCTGTATTTCAGGTCGCACTTTAATGCAATAATAAAGACAAATTGCCCACATTTAGTTCCTAAGCAGTGATGTATGGATTAACTCTGGATATAGAACAAGCAGGTAGATTGAGTGTGTCTCCACCCATCCCCTTCACATGAACACTGCATTTGTAAAAGTTATAAAGTTTGATGAACTGTGAGTGATCCCAAGGAATACTTGCCTCTTTTCTTAGGGGTAATAAAATAATATCTGATTACAACATCCAAAGTATATACCCTTTTATACTGTGTTCTTTTATTGATAGTTGTATTTAGTAGCTTGGGAACATTGGCTTCAAATGAAAATATACTTTTTGCTTCAAAACAATTACTAGATCAGTTTATACTCTTTTTTTAGCATTTCCACCTGAATCCCAGTTGTCTCACAAGCCATTCTGTTATGATTTCCTTCTTTATCTGAGTCACCCTTATCCTTCTTTGATGCAAATTCAAATTCTGCATCTCCTTTGTGTTAAAAAGCCCACCTTATTCAAAAACGTCCTCATTGACATTCCCCTGCCAGTTTCATTTATTATTGGAAAATTACACAAGTCATAGAATTCACCATTTTAACCATTTAGAAAAGTAAAATCCATGAGCATCTATATATTCCTGGTGATGTACAACCATGATAATTATTTATTACTAAAACATTTTAATCACCCCAAAGAAAAGTACTTGCACCCATAAAGCAGTCACTTCCCATTTCCTTAGCTCACCAACACTATCTGCATTCTCTCCCTATGGATTTGCCTATTCTGGATATTTAATATTAATGGAATTATACAAAAAAATTACTTTTCATGTCCAGCTTCTTTCACTTAGCATGTTTCAAGTTTGACCTATGTTATGGCATATATCAGTAGTCCATTCCTTTTTGTGAGTGAATAATATTCTATCAGTGATTGTTTGCTTTTGTCCATCCATTCAGTGATAGACCTTTAATTTGTTTGCATTTTTTAGCTAGTGTGAATAGTGATTATATGAATATTCCTATATAAGTTTCTGTTTGAGTACCCATTCCCAAGTCTTTTGGAGATTAGATAAATAGATGGATGGATGGATAGATAGATAGATAGATGACCCACTTATCTTAGGGTCATCTGTTGAAAAGCTGTTCTCTCTCAAATATCAATGTTGAAAATGTCTAGTTGGAAACATGCAACTTACTAGTTATTTACTTACTAGTAATTTTTCTTAATTGTTCTTAAATATATGACTTTTCTCCGCAAATAGAAACCTATTCAAGGTAGAAGGCTTACTTTTCTGTATTTCCCATATTTTATTAATGCAATGTCTAACATGATTTCCAAATTAGAAAAGAAAAGAACCCAAGGGCTGCCATGGTTTTAGCACAAGAAAATCAAGGTAATTTAGTAAAAGACAATCTACAAAGTTTTTAAATATAAAGGTAATAAAAGGGTCTCTGCCATCAGTATGCTTATGGTCTAATGGGGAAACTAGCACATTTGGGAGCTACTGGACAGAAGAAACTTGAGCATTTGAAAGGTCACTAATTCTTCGTGTGTGTGTGTGTGTTAGTGAGATTTCATCCTTTTCTCTTGAGTATTACTATTTTTAGGTATTATTGATTTATAATGCTATATGTGATTCACCTATAGGATCAACTCTTTTCAGATACTTGTCACCCACTACACACAACACCAAGGCACTCTCAGCCCTTTACCATAGTCCATTGTTCTCCCTTTCCCTTTTTAGATTCCCCTCTCCCTCCCTAGCTTGTAGCCTCAATTCAGCAGTCAGATTTTTAGGGTTCACTATTGATTTAGTTTTATTTGACCCTTGTTTTTTTTTTCTCTATTTTCTACCTATAAGTGAAACTATCAAGTATTTATGTTTCTCCTTACTTATTTCACTTCACATTCTCTCCTCCAGCTCCACTCATGCTGTTGCAAATGGCAAGAGGACATCCATGTTTTATAACAGAGTAGTAGTCGTTGTGTATATATCACACCTTCCTGGTCTGTTGTTTCCATGACTGTGGTTGCAGTGAACATAGGAATGCATATATACTTACCGTCAGTGTTTTTGCACTTTTCAGGCAAATACCTAGGAAAGGAATTGTTAGGTCATACAATAGATCTATTTCTAATAGTTTTAGAAACCTCCATACTGTTAACCGTAAAAACTGGACACCTGACTACAATCCCACCAATAGTGAACAAGGGTCCACAGCCTCACCAACATTTATTTCTGGTTCTTTTGATATGAGCCAGTCTCACAGGCATGAGATCCAAAATTTTCTTGATAAGTGATGATGAGCATTTTTCTTCATGTGCCTGTTGACCATCCATATGTTTTCTTTGGAGAAGTTTCTCTTTAGTTTTTCTGCTCATTTTTGATTGGGTTTTCATTTTCTTTTCTTTTTTTTTTTTTTTTTTGAGTTGTATGAGTTCTTACATTTCTTGGATATTAGTCCATTGTTACATGTATGATGTGCAATTTTTTTGCCCATTCAGAAGAGTGTATTTTCATTCTCTGCACAGAATGATTTTAGTTTAATGTAGTCCCATTTGATGATATTCTCTTTTGTTTTCAAAAAATTTGTATATTTATTGCATTTTAAATGAAAATATTTAGCATAGTAGATTAAATAAAATGTGCTATAAAACTTCTCCTGTTTTTTTTGTACTCTTTTAATGTGGTTTATAATGTATTTCCATTTGCTAATATTGGCATAGACAAATAGAAAATGAAGCATGTGTATCCCAGCTGCACAATAATAAGTAGAGGTGATTTTATACCCTTTTCTTAAAGTTCTATAGTATAAGCTCTTAATCACTGTACTTTAAAACTCAAAATCAACCAGGAATGTTTGATGGCTCCAACTGAAAACTCAAAGTTGTGGCAAGAGCCCATAACACAAATTGAATAAAAAAAATCTTTAAGGAGTACAAACAAAACACAAACATTCTGCCCCTACTTCAGATCTGAAAGAAAGACCCACTTGGTCCACATCATATTACTCCTATTACTAGTAAAAAGCTACAGAGTCGGCCCATGGTTCACAACCAGAAGTGATTTTAACTTTGGAGAGACATTGGAAGACATCCTTGGTTAGAAGTACGACTAACATTTAATGGTAGAGGTCAGGGATACTGATAATTATTTTATCATGCACCTGACAATCTTTAAGAAAAGAAGTAATTGACCCAATATGATAATAATTGTGAGTTTGAGAAATCTCTCACCAAACCCTTAATATGTCCAATAAATGAGGCCAAAGCATGCTGGAACTCTTAAAAGGACCATGGGATGAAAGCATTCTTAAGTTGGCCTTGGAGTTTGGACAGGTTCAATAAGGTGGGAGAGTGGAGCAAAGGAAGCAGTAAGAGCATGACCAGTCCGGAGGAGTGTGACCAGTATGGGGAACTAGAAATGGACTGAAGCCAATTGGAGCAAAGGGCATTTCCTTAAGAGGAGATGCTATGACTAAAGAAGTGGGTTGGAATTAGAAGAACTGGGATCTAGCTCTGGTTCTATGAGCACCTGGGTAGCTTTGAACAAATCTCCTGCTGCTTAGGCCTTTATAAATGGGGTCATTTTATTTAGTTGAAATCCTCTGTATACAAACAGTTTTATACTGAAAATATAGTGCACTGTTAACTGGCCATTCCCGACTATGAGGGGCCTTAAAAGCCTGGCAAGAACTGGTTATTTCTTCTTATGGGATCATCCAAGCAGAAATGCTACTAGAAGAAAGTGATGCTATAAATGACTCACTTTGACATAATATACAGGGGAAACTGGGAGGCGATATACTGTGGAAATGTCTCTAGAACTCCACCTAGAGAAGTAGTAGGAATAGAAGAGCAGGGTCAGCATGGAGGCAGCAAAGGGAAGGCCTCACCTCACTGATTTCCACAGAAAACTGCTACCCCTGGAGCCCTGTGGCAGTAAACTGACTGGAGCAACTCTCCTGGGGACACTTTGGGGGAGGAGGTGAATGGAATGTAAAGGTGAATGGAAAATAGACAGATTACTTTGTACACATGTGCACTAGTCTTGTGTAATGTAATAGAAATCCATGTGGTCTCTAAGACACAGTGTTTAATATTTTACAGTCAACATAGAATTCTAAGCAAATGTGGATTATGAGTTTTCCTTGAATCAGTCCCATGTTCAACAGGGCCACAATGGTAACATTTTTCAAAGCATACGTGAATAGTGGGATGGATTTTTACAGTATTTATAGCTTAATTTTCCCACATTTAACTTCTAAATTCAAATTCTCCCAGCTTGGTGCCAAAATAGAACATTTTCCGTTTTAACTATGTTTTTAATAAAGTAATTTATTTTCCAGACAGCTGGGAAATGGCCTAGAAAATCTCCACACTGTAAGAATACGAAGAATGTGAACCATAGGCTCTATTAGGGTACAAGCCTCCAAAGGGCAGAGACTTGGGGGTATCTTGTTCACTGCTGTAACCCTAGTGCTCACAACAGTGCCCACACAGGTTAGCCGTGTTAGTAAGTGATTTGTTGCATGAATGCATGACAAACGGGAGAAGCACATATGCTGTCTGTGCGCATAACTGATCAAGTGCCGCATGCAGCCGTCCTGCTGTTTGTGAAAGGCCCTGACCCCAGCCATGAACCATGCCAGCAATTGAAGCTGTCTCTCTGAGACCCAGCTACTGTCACTCATGTGTTGCCACAGCTACTCAAAGCAAGTGTTTCTCTTCTCCTTTTTACCCCTCTGGAACCCAGTAGAAGTAAATCTGTAAAATTGGAAGTGGGTAAAGATAAGAGCACAAAGGGATCAAATTTTTCCCCCGCGGAAGTGGCAATTAGTTTGTCTCCTTACACCTTTCCCAAAGAGTGGCCTTTCCATGTTCCTGAAGAAGAAAACATCTCCCAGCCGGCTGTACACCCGACAGGACCAAGCACGCCAGCCGCCTTGGCTGTACAGAAACGAGGGCTCTTCAGTAAGACTTGACAATGTGCCAGTTCCACCAGTGATAAGAAAACCTGTACACCACCATCACCACAGGCCATATTTCCCAATGTAGAGCTGCAGGCCCACCAAATAAAGCAAATAGAGGAATTATCTCAAAAGCTTGCCAACAGCATTCTGCAAATGTAGAGAATGATTTGGCTAAAGACTTACTAAAACATTATAAAAGCACTAATAGGGCCTCTCCTGGTGGTGCAAGGGTTTAAGTTTCAGCACTATAAAGCTATCAGCAGGCAGTGCAGCATGAATTTGATCCCAGCCATGGAGCTGACCCACATGGTGCAGGAGACCTCTCCTGTCTGGTCCACTCCTCCCCTCAGCAGTGTATTTCAGTAAATCCACCTGTTCTGTTCCCTACTCTGTCTCTGGTGAATCTTCTCATGCCCCGCACCTCAAGCCTACACCCATTCCTGTATGCATAAATAAATAAAAATAAATCTTAAAAAAAAAACCTGTTAGAAATGCCCACATTGCATATTTTTCCATTTGTTTTAGCCAGAATGAGTATTTCCTAGCCATTGATGATGTGTTTGCTTCATTTTTAAATTTTCTTATAAATTACTCTTCAGGATATTTGAAGTCTTCATGGGGAAGAGATTGGAATGAGTAAACCAAGGACATTTTGCTCAAATATATGTTTTTACTAAAAAAATAAGAAAATGGAAAAACATTTCTGAAATGCACTAAATTACAATTTTTCATGTAACATTGGTCTGAGATTTTATCATGTATGTGGAGCCATATTGTAAACTCCGTTGCTAAAAGATGAACTTACATTATCGAAAAGTTAGAAGAAAGGAATTAGACATGGGGTTTCTGTTCACTGGAAGTGAACGCCATTCAAGTTTCATATTTGATTCAAGGGAGAAGCCAACTTAATTCTGTTTTAGTATAACAATTTAGTATAATAACTTAGAATAATAATTTAGAAAAATTTAGTATAATTTTAGTATAATATGTATATAGTATATATAAAATAATATAAAGTATAATTTATAATTTTACTATAAAATTTAGTATAATAATTTAGAAAAATAATTTGTCATTTTTCCAAGTTGTAACTTAAATGTTTTCCAAAAATATGAAGAGTCACAGTTACTTCAGGACACATTTACCTTAATCTTTATGTAGAGGTATATGTTGTTAGGCCTACCTATTTCCAAAATGCAAAATGTTTCAACTTCAAATAGTATCCTGAAAGATGTGAGGTGCACAGCTAAGCCTGAGCCCATTGGGTGTGGCAGTATGTATATATGTGTATTGGCTTTACATTCCTAAACTACCTACAGCCAATAATAACCCTAAAGGAAAATTCTGTCTCGGTGTTTAAAAGTTCATTACTAGAGCATTTTAAATGCTGATGTTATTTTGCATAATTTTTATTGAAAGATAAGATTTTTTTTATTTTACTTTGTCTCTCAATGAGATTAGAAAGCTGCAAATTAACACAATGAATGTAAATAAATAATATGTGTAAATGTGAAGTGACAATTGAATTGTAGTTGTCAAAATCAGATAGTAAATATCTCGTCTTGAAATGTATAGATTCAAAACAAGTTAAAACATGTTTTAATTTCTACTGTAGCAAGCAGAAATTTATACAAATAAGAATCAAGACAGAACCTTTGACTAAAGCAAACTTTGACTAGGTGAAAGGAAAACATGTGAAGCCCAGAATTGGAGACAAACATTTGGTCAAATGGAAAACATCTCTGGCCTTCTGCCTTTCAGACTTGCCTGCCTTCCAAGCTGTTATATGGTGATATTGAAAATACTTCATGTATCACAGAGATAACATGAGGATGAAAGGCATTTTTGAAGTTCTTGAAACTATTCTGAGAAAGCTACTTGAGAAAACATGAGTGCTGTCAGTAATACCATGCAGTCTATCATTAAAAATAAGCAATCACTTTCATCCATTTCATCTTTCTCATATTTTTGACATTAAAATGTTACGTTATAATAAGCATTTTCTAAATTGGTCTTCTTTGCAAGCAATACCAAAACCAAGCCCATCTATAAACCAAAACAAACAGAATACATGGCCTTAAGAAAATAAACAAGGAAGGATCCATTCATTAATGCAGTTATTCATTCATGTCCAACATTGTTATAGACACTAAAGGCATAGCAATCAGTGCAGAAACAATCCCTGCCCTCTTGAGGCTTGCATTTCAGCAGAAGAGATAGCAAGTGTTACAAAGAAAAGTATAGTGTATTGGCAAGTGACCTAATAGTCTAGAGAAAGACCGGGAATACAAACAGGGATAGAAGCAACTTTAGAAGCTTGGGAGGACAGCAAAGCTGTCATGCACTGGTGTTGAAGTCTTACAGTATTACCATCAATTTTCCATAGAGTGCTTACATATTTATACCAGTTTGTTTAAAGTCTTTGGTTATTTCTTATCTTTCAGGCATGGTACCAAATTTTTGTAAGAATGAGTTTTCTTTGGGGTGTTTAAGCCTGGTTTTATTGGTTTAACCTCACCCTTGATTAGGTTTAGTTTGCCGATATACATCATGTGAGTTCTGCTTTTCATTATACAATACTGATATATGCAATCCACAGGATTATTCACATAAGATTTCATATAGAGTTAAAAAGGGGGCCCTATTACACTGTTGGGGGATTTCTTTTGTTTTCTTTTCCTTTCCTTTGTTTATAATGCCAGTCTACGTTTTATTTCTATTTTATAGCTATCATAAGGTAATTAATAGTTTCAATTACAAAGAGTTAAAAGACGAAATCGGTATTTCCTCTACCAAACTATAGTATGGCATTATTCTGTTATATGTCTAATAGAGAAAGGAAGCATAACTAGTATTTGTTAATAACTAAAATATTGAGTTTTAGAAATAGATCAATGCTTATCTTAAAAGTTCCCAGCTGGGGCCCTCCCTGGTGGTGCAGCGGGTTAAACCACAGCACTGAGAATCTGAAGCCGCCTCCTCGTGGGTTCGATTCCCGCCTGCCCCGGAGGTGACCACATGGCGTGGCAGACCCCTCCTGGCCCGCCCGCTGCTCCCCTCAGCAGTGTACTTCGTCGATCTGCCTGTTCTGCTCCCCACTCTGTCTCTGGTGAAGCCTCTCACCCTCCTCATCTTTGGCCTTTACCCCAGTTCTGTATGAATAAATGAATAAATCTTTAAAAAAAAAAGTTCCCAGCTGAAGATACTGCTCTCTTTCTATTTCCTTTTACTCATTGCTTATTTGTTTGGTAATGAAATGTCTGGAAGAATGGAAAAAGTAAAGCTCTAATTCATTTTTAAAGTTATATTCTGCTCCAATGTATGAAAAAACCTAGACAAATATGTAGATTTATTTAAAGCTTATATGGAGAACTTCATACCAGAGAAACATTTAAATGCAACAGGAATAGCAAATGCTTTGTATAGTTTCAATTCAAAAGATAATGAAGGGGAAAGGAATTTATTCAAAAGATGTCTATATATATATATATATATATATATATATATATATATTTGACTTAACATAGTAATTGGATTTGTAATTTTATTTTGAAATAATAAATGTCTGTATCAAAGATCAACTATTATTTCTGTTTAGGCTCCAACTTTACAAGTTTTTGACAGGCGTGGCATATTTTGATTTATTTCTTTGTCTGAAGCATTGCCTCCAATAAGTATTGTAATCCCTGGTGATGTATTTCAGTGCTATAAGCTATGATCTTCTCCTTTAATGAGTATTTTTGTATTTCTAAAACAGCATTTAAAAATAGCCATATTTGGGGTGGGAGAAGGGATTTTTGCTTAGCTAAAAGAACAGGAGAGAACTATGGTAACATGCTGTTTTGTTAGCTGTTTTAAAAAGAAAAGAAAAGCAAGAAATTAGTAAGCAAGTAATAATAGCAGCTGGGCAATAAATTTGCAAATCCTTCTCATCCCTTCTATAACATTTAACTATAGAAACTTGACAAGAAAAAAATCACTTTCTCTTTACTCTCTACTGCTCCAAACACTGGAAGTTACTATAACCTTTGCATTTGAAAGTCCGTTACTGATTTTAACTTATCGCCTAGCTTTTCTATTTCCATATTTAATATTTACAGTCTTTTCTTCAGTTTTTTTTATTTTTATTGTACTTCTATGAGTAAATCCATATTCTGTAATCTCAAATAAACTTAAATTTATTTCACTGTCAGACACACTAACAGACAAAGCCGTCTAGCTCATGAGTGAATTTAACCAAATATCCAACATCTGTCTCTCACCAGGCTTGATTGTTCTCTTATAGTTGTATAATCAGCAACTCTTCTAAAGAACTGTGCTTTTCATGGGGAAATTAAATTAATCCCACAACTGTACATTTGTGGAAATTAACATTTTATGAACTCTAAAACTCTTGAGATAATCTTTAAAGCTATGTCTATACATATGTCGGGGAGGGGGGAAATGATACACTAGCATTAGCACATCAATATATAAAATAGATCCATTACACTATGCAGCTTCCTAAATAGGTAGTACCCTCCATCACAATCACCCCAAAAAATCTTTTAAGGAAGTATTGTTTTTTTCCAGAATGCATAGACTTACAGAAAAATAAAAATACAAAACTCAGTGACCCTAAATATTATTTGTATTTTCTTATCGTTAACATTCTTCATATTCTTTAATATCAACAAAATATATATATATATGGAACATAATTAATACAGACAATATAAATAATATTTTTACAACATCATTTACAAATAATGAATATCAGGAATTAGTTTTTCTTTTTTAATAGAAACTTTTTACCAGCCCTTCTCCTAGATTTTATTCCTCCTCCAAATTTTAGGAAATATTTGGAAAACTATCTTGCTTTACGTTCAGTAGGCATACTAAACAAAGTGTGTGGGGGTGGGTGGGGTTTGTTTCTGTTCCTAAATTCAAATGTCCATGAAAATTTTCATTTTAGTTTTATTTTTAATTTTATCATTCAATCTCTAGCTCTCTATTCTTTGTTCATAATGTATGACTGATCTGCGCATTGCAGAAAAGAAACAGAATTTGATAGAATATCAGATAATAGATTTAAAGCTGTAGAATGATTATTTTACCTGTACGTATTTTTTTATTTCAAAACCCTGCACCAAAAACACGGAAAACAACTGTGCTAGCATTTAAAACTGAAGATGTGAGATTCCAAAATTGTGTGTGTGTGTGTGTGTGTGTGAATGGTTAAAAGAGTTAAAAGAGTTTAAATGTCTATATCTGCATTGAGTGGTTGATTGATTCAAAGATTTTAAGAATCTTGATTTTGAACTGATCTATATCAGTACTTACCAACAGACTACTTACCCTAGTACATGAACCTTAAACTATGCTAGGGATTCTCATTATGTTGATCTTCAAATATCTGAAACTAAGTGTATTATGTAAAGATTTTTACTCCTGTCAGAGTTTGGTATTACCTACAAACCTGTTTGCCAATCCTCTACCACACGTAGACCCAAGTGATCTCATTTTATTATCATTTATTATTAGTTATTATCATTTATTATTAGTACTTGTATTCATTTGTCTTAAACCCTGGAGTTCACTAGATTAAAGCAGATGAAGACTTCAGAAATACCTCTGACTTGACAGTAGTATTTTCCTTAACAGGAGTCTTTTATCCTTGAGCATTTTTGCCTCTCCAAACCTCAGCACTGAACTGTTCAATGCCACTCCCGTGATAGGCATGCTGCAATGTTTCTGTTTACCAAAAACACATCAAAGACCTAAGAAATTACTAATGCCCATGAATAGGCACAAGACTGGTAATGGTGCCTCCCTTTAGGGTAACAACAGTAACAGGGAAGTGAGTCAGCACAAACCATTAACAATTCCCCCAGTGACAAGATTGGACTTATAATTAATGCAAAACTACAGAGCTGTTTTCTTATCATGTTATTTCCCATCCATTCTGTTTTTCTGTTTTGTTTCCCCAAAGTTTATTTCTTGTAAGGAACATGAAATCTATTACAAAGCAGTTTTAAAAGGAATTTCCTCTTCTGTCCATAACCCTGAGGAACACTAGCCTTAAAAAAAGTAGGAGCCTGTATTTACAACAAAGTATAGAGGAAGGGTAAAGATATTCTTAGTAAAATTGGCAAAGGAAGATGAGACACAGGTTTACTCTACTGAGCTGCTTTTCTTTACATACCGACAGCCCACTCATCGTTTAGACAAGATCATACACAGCCTCCAAGTTTGTTCGACTTTTTTTTTTTTTTTTTTTTTTTACAGATTTATTTATTTATGCTTACAGAACTGGAGTACTGGCCAGAGGTATGGTAGGTGAGAAGATTCACCAGAGACAGAGTGGGGAGCAGAACAGGCAGATTGAGGAAGTACACTGCTCAGGGGAGCGGCGAGCGTGTCAGGAGAGATCTGCCACGTCATGTAGTTCAGCTCTCAAGTGGGAGAATCGAACTTGTGCTGCAGTGGCTTGAGAGAGCTTCATAATGGGTGCTTTAACCCGTTGCACCAGGGAGAGACCTGTTCGACTTTTTTTTTAATAGGACATCCACTCTCCATTTCACTTTGAGAAATGTCCAAAGTTAGAAATACTTGTCCCCAACATAATTCCAAAACTGCTGTAAGAAATCTAGACACTTTTGTCCCCTCTTATTTCCCTTCCCTGTTTCTAATTTTCTAGTGAAATTCCCTATACATTCTTTTGGCCTAAACTGAGTATTGATGTATTTGAAAAAAAGAGATTATCCACATAAATTTTTTGAGAAAATTAACTTGGCCATTATTGACATCTGACGCTGAGTGTCTTCTAATAGCCTACAAACTAAGATGGAAAGCGTAGAACTAGTCATAGAATATATGTGAGTGAACACAGCTTCAATACTGTAAACACTATCTTAATTTTAAGTAAGAGCAAAGAGGAGTAAAGCACATGTGATGAGTGTTCAGAAGAGGTATAGGAGTGATTTCCATTTTCCTATTATTCATTTGTCATCAAAGACTGACCCTAAAACTAAACTTAACAGTCTCCTTGAAAAAGGGAGGAAAATGGCCTAAAGGTGCAACAGGTTGGAATGCTGCACTGTGAAGCTAAACCAAACCCTGGCTGTTTCAGTGCAAGTTTGATCCCCACGCAGAGGTGATCCACATGGCATAGTGGACCTCTCTTGTATTGTCCACTGCTCCCCTCAGCAGTGTATTTCGTCCATCTGCCTGTTATGCTCCGGCTCTGCTCTGGTGAAGACTCTCAATGCCCCTGTACCTCTGGCCTGTACCCAAGTTCTGTATGCATAATAAATAAATCTTTTTTAAAAAAGAAAAGAAAAAGGGTGGAAAAGTAATGTGCTAAAAACAGACAGCTGCAGCTTTGAGAAGAGAAAAATCGTGGTGGGGAAGTGAAATCAATACTGAATGAATGAATGGATGAATGAATGAATATGTGAATGAAGAAGGAGGGAAATGATGAAGCTCAAAAAGAAGAAGAGAAGCAAGTCAGGGAGTATAAAGAGGGATAAAAGAAGCTCATTTAGGGTAGTATAGAGAATAAGCTTCCAAAATCATTTGGCCAGAGTGTCCAGGACTTAAAACTTTATATATATAGGGCATTCAAGATGTATTTTAGAGAAACTATCAGAGATGAGGAGTTCTGTGTGGCTAAAATATACACTCAAAATATATTCTCAGTGGCATAAATTCATTTTTCTTCAAAGGTTTATTTATTGATAACATACAAGAACTGGGGTATAGGACAGAAATGTGAAATGGGTGGGGGAGTGAGAAGATTGACCAGAGCCAGAGTGGGGAGCAGAACAGGTAGATCTACTGACATACACTGCTGAGGGGAGCAGCAGGCAATACAGGAGAGATCTGCTATGCCATGTGGGTTACCTCCCTGGCCAGGAATTGAACTCTAGCTGCAGTGAATGCTGAGAGCTGCATAGTCCTGTACTTTAACCCTTGCGCCATCAGGGTGGCACCTTTTTTTCTTCTTCATTACTAAATTCTAATAGTATTTAGATAACTATAATGGTGACTTTGAGTTCTATTCTAACATATGAAAAATTAGAGGTGTTTCTTTTCAGATACACTGGCAGTTACATTGTATAGCTGTCAAATGCTTCCTTCTTAAATTTACTTTCTTAAAATATGTACTTGACAATTCTATATGAATTCTATATGAAGTACTTGTTTTATATATGCTTTTAGTTTTGGAGAGAGTTTTACACTCAGGTGGTCTTTACCATATAAGCTGTTCTGAATATTTTTGTTTCATTTTTTAATTGTTCTATATGTGAAAAGCCTTTAACATTGCAGCTTGACAGCATATTTTCATTTAAGTTATTTCAAAAGAGATCGGCTGCTTTGAACACTCTAAAATGATTCCTATCTACCCCCCCACCCCTGAATGCAATCCTAAACAAATCAGAACAAGGTTGTAGATTTTTCTTTTTTTCCCTTGATTGAGTGTTTATTTTATTTCTTAAAGCATGGGAGGAGGGAAATCCAAAAATAAAACCCCTACTTGTTTTGTAATGATTATCAAGAAGCAACTCAGTGTATTTAGTCATCTGAATCAATTCCATATCTCTTTTTTACACTATAATGATAGTTGAGACTGTAAGTATAGAGAAATAGGCAAACCTTGGTTCCATAGTATGCATAGTGTCAAAATTGACACCACTTTTACAGTGCTCAAGTCCAAAGTTCCATTGGGAAGAAATAGCTCCAGTGGTTGCATATTTTAATTAAGAATGGGGAGGGGAGAGGAAAAAGTAGAGCACAGTGGAGCGTGCTGGCGACTATGGGTAATCTTGGTGATGGTTGGGAGTGGTAACAAACACCTAAAGGGGATGATCCTGTACCTCTAAATCACAATGTACCTCAGTTAAAAAAAAAAAATACACATACAGCTTCCAAAGCCAAACCACTGAGGTCTGGATTCAGTCGTGCTGGGTCAATCCATGCTGTTGTCTAACCCATTGCTCTGTACCTCAATTTCTATAAAATAAAACAGTCGCACTTGTCCTACAGGATTGTTAATGAGGCGTCAATGAATCAATATGTATAAATCTCTTAGAACTTTACGTGGTATATTGTAAAGGGTCAATAAATGCAAGCTGTTTGAACTGTTAACTTAAAAAATTTTATCAACTTAATTTTAAGAAAAGCAAACAGTGGTGTTATGCATACTCTTCAATAACATTGAGCGTGCTGTGAAGGTTGGTGCTTCAGGACAGAAAAAGCATGAGTTGGAGACAGATGACTTAGTTTCAAGCTCAGGGTCTAAAATTTAACCAGGTTTGTAGCTTTACTCATTTCCCCCAGACTCTATGTCATTATCCATAATACATAGAGACTATGATTGTATGGACAGGTATACCTCCTCCCAAAAGAAATGATGTTTCAGTGGTGTTCTAAGGATTGAGGAGAAACTTGCTAGTATATGCATACACTTGGAGAAAAGTGACTAGGCTGAGACCGTGTGCAGTAGTCCTTTATAAACTAACTCACTATTACTTGGATTGTTGGTTGAACTTTATGATCTGAATGCCATGGCAAGAATTGCAGTTTTTTCAGTTTCTAACCAACTGGCAGCAGTAACATCTTAAACCAACTCATCACTTCTGCTTTGCCTTTGTAAATGGTACCGTTGTAAAAGGCAAAGTTATGAAATTGAGAATTACTCATTAATTTGAACATCGTTTGCTGTCTCCCTTTGCCAATGCTATTTTAAAAACTAATTACAAGTTCAGATCACATATCTGATTGTGGGTTTTTCCTAAGACTGGACTTAGCTTCCTGATTTTTTCTTTTTTTTTTTTTTTAAATCTTTTGATCTATTTTCTTCAATCTTACTCCCTCTCTTTAAAATAAATCAAGGGTTTAAATAGCTGCCAATTTAAGAGTCTAGTGGGCATAAGGTAGCTACCGTTAACTAATTCTGTTGCTATAATTGCATCCTAGAGCAAATAAGCTGAATATTTTTATTCAGATTTCTTGAAGCTCTCTAAAATATTGCAAGTGCCTTAATGACACATTACTTTCATGAGGGCACCAGATATCGGGACTACAGATTGGATACTTCTCAGGATTAGACAAGAAGTATGAAATAGACAAAAGGACTATAATAGTTTGTGAGTCCTCATCTGTCCATTTATTGAAAAAAAAAAAAAGACACCTCACTTTTGCTCCTTGCTTGGTACTTTGCAAGGAAACACAATAAAAAACTGAGTAGAAAAAAAAAAGGAGAAATTTGAAGGCTAATTTTTAACTTCTCTGAAGTTGTGGAATCATATTAAATCCCTACTATATTCTGATTCCCAAACATCTCCACTACCAGAAATATATGTCTCATTGCAAGCCATGGTTGTAACTTTGCAGAAGTGATTTTAATAGTGTATGATGACACATGGTTGCATGTGGACTTCTGAAATGGGGAGAGGGTCTCTTAGCCCCAAGGATAATCAGCACAGGGCACAAGGGCTTCCTGGAACAGTGTTTTTTTGTTCTCTGATTCCAGAGGAAGTACAGGTTCAAAAAGAAATGGTTAAAAAAAAAAAAAAAGGTATCTGCTGGGGGCCCTCCCTAGTGGCACAAAGAGTTAAAATCACAAGACTATGAAGCTAGTCGCAGCTGCCTCAACATGTTCAATCCCCAGCCAGGGAGGTGACACACATGGCGCAGCAGACTTCTGTCTCGCCCACTGCTCCCCCCAGCAGTCGATCTGCCTGTTCTGCTCCTCACTCTGTCTTTGGTAAATTCTGTCACACCCCAAACACATACTTCTGGCCAGTACCCCAGTACTTGTTTGCATAAATAAATAAAAAAAAGTATCTGCTGAAAATTAAGATTCATAAAACTACAGAATCATAGGACTAGAGGCAGCACAAACAGTGCATGGACTCACAGTAAGCCTGCAAGAAACACTTGCTAAGTGAAGTCTCCTTTCTCCCAAATAATGGCCTGTGGGTCAGTAGTATTGAATGATATAGTATAGTGCATATGCAAATGAGAAAAATAAAGGTAACTCAGTAACATTAAGTTTTTTTTTTTTTTGAAGGAGAGGGCATTTATTTTATAACAAAAAAAATACAAAGGAGTAATATAACAAGCATCATTGCATACTATGTCCATTGTTGACAAATTGTGGACATTTTATCATATTATTTTACCAATTTCTTCCTAAAGGATAAGATTTGTGGATAAAAGTTCACTCCTCTTTAAACACCATTCTAGTCCCATTTTCTACAAGTTGCTATTCTTCTGGGGGCTGGGAATGTACAAGGTAAATCGCTATTACTGTGTTTGAATTTATACAAATGGTATATGTGTTCAAAAACTACCCTTCATTTTTACATTGTTTCTTTTCTAATTCTCTTGAAGATTTGTAATGTCCTTTATTTTGTTAAATGATGATAGTAATAAATGATAATTTGAACATCCTTACTAATAAAATTAAAAAACTGCAGCATATATTCCTACAGTGATCCTTGAAATCTAAAAGAAGAAAACAGCTGTAGTTTAATCTGTATTTCTGTCAGGTCACCTTCACATGTGCTTATAGACACCCCAGGAAGCATGTGCAGAAAGGTCAGTGACATCATCTCCAAACAATCTTGTTAGGAAATGATCCTCTTAGGTGAATTCTATTTCATGTGGCTTCTACTACTGCTCATATTCTGTACTTTGAGGTCACACAGCAAAAGCAAGTTTAACTTCCTTCTTTACAGAATTCCTTCAGTAACACAGAGAAGATACGAGGCTTTCTCTAAATATTTCTTCTACAAATTAAGTATCCTCATTTCCATCAACATGGGTCTTCTAGGACTACAAACTGCATTCAGTCACTTTAGCTCAGTTGTTCTTTGTTCATCTATATCTTTATAGATGAAGGTTCAAAAATCCATCAAAGTTGTTGCAATTTGTAATAGCATGTCTGATGAGACTACTCATCTGCTTCTGATCTTGGAACAGAATGGTTACTAACTCCAGTTGCTGACAATGTGTGTTAGTCATCTTAGAGTGTGGATGCAACTCAGAAACTATATGACAAACTGGTGATAAGTTTGAGATTAGTTTATTGCAGATACAGCACTAAACAATCTATGGATAAGGTAGATTCCAAAGACTTTGTGGTTCCAGCTACTGCTTCCTACATGATATAATACTGTATATCAGCTTTGGCCAAGTAAAAGAGAAATTGCTTTATCATAGGGCAAAAAACCATAGTTGGTGTCTTTCTCAGTATATGTGTAGCATGCTTTTAAGGAATGGTTGATTTTTTTAGTTTAATTCCTTATCTGTAAAACCCAAGATGATTCAAGTCCACCATTCACCTTGAAGTTGTTATTGCTGCAGCTGTTTTAATGCCCTCCACCTCCCAAAGAGACCTTGTTTGTGCCAGCTCTGCCCACCTTTGCCTGTCATGGCTCCCAAACTAGTTGAGTTGATTCAGACTTCGAACATCACTGGGAAACATTTTGGAACATTCCCAATTCCATAGCTCACCAGAGCCTTCTTTTACTCTGTGATAGTCTGCTGCTATCAGGAAAAGCATTCTTTTCAAAAATTCAAGGTATTAGTTTCATGTAATATTCCAAGGAGATCAGTCATGATAAGTGAAGAAAGCAAGAGATGATTCATGGCTGCCCACTCAGCTCCCAAGGAAGTTTCCTAAGCTGATGTTGAATCACTCCACACAGCAATTGGCATGAAGGCCTTGGAAATATTCTGATTACAAAAGCAGTCCTCTCACTTTCCCAAGGAAAGTGATGGATGGCCCCCCTAGAGAACCTTGGTTACTGGGAAAAAATATAATATTTGATAAATATTTTGAGTGCAGATGTGTTTTGTTACTAGAAGAGTAAGTGTGCATTTCTGAGGGGAACTAGTGCAGATGTTTGTGAGTTGACATGTTTACTCTTATTCTGAGACCTAGTGTTAACCAGTCTCGTCATCAGCTCTCTAAGAAATGCTATATAAGCGCACATTCAAGCCTACACCAAAAATTGCTGATAAGAAGCATAGCTTGATGAAACTCTGTATCAAGTTGCTTGTGGACATTTTAGAGGTTGCAGATATTTCCTATAAATGTCCAAAATAGATGCTCATTTCCTTCGATGACTTATTTGAAATAGATTGTTGGTTGAAATCCACCTCCCAAGGAGCACCAGTATAATTACAACTTGTTGGCATTCTTTTCAGTAATTTCAAAAGGGATATCAAGAATTAAGCACTCAAAAGATTGAATCATCTTTTCACCCTTGAACGTATTCACTTCCTTCAGTTCTGGCCAAGGTTTTTTGGAAGATATTCGTATGGGCTTTTGTTGCTGGTATAAGCAGTCGAAAAACAGAAAGTGATAACCAAAACTAGGTTGCAAAAGCAGAAACAAGGATAAATTCTTCTCACCCACTGCCTAGTGTGACCTGCAAAGAGAGTAAAGGACTTATGTCCTAACAGGTCATGCTGTTCCATCTGCTTAGAGCAGTTTTGGAATTAAACTACCACTAGGTAAGTGGTTCTACTATCTTATAACTTTGGAAGTAACTTTTAAGAAAAAAATTTAAACCACCCACAGCCCTAAGAGGACCCCTCTGTCCTAATTCAATAGATATTTCAAGAAACTTTTCTAGTATTTCAGTTTGGCATAAGACATTGTCCCTGAAAGTCTTCAAATGATTTACCTAGTGGGAGAGGAAAGATATGATCTGTTGAGAAATCCTGCACAAGAATAATCTGCAAACAGGCAAGGTGCTGGCAGCGTTACTTTCTTTTTGTAAGATCTCTCTCCTTGACTTGCAATTGCCTTTTCACTGCTTGTTCTCACATGGACATTGTCTGGCCCCTGTGCTATCTCTTCCTTTAACAAAAAAAAAAAAAAAAGTTTTATTGTCATTTAATGCATACAAGCACTGGAGTGTAGGCCAGAGGTGTTGGAGGGTGAGAGGATTCACCAGAGACAAAGCGAGGAACAGAACAGGTGGATGGACTGAAATACACTGCTGAGCGGAGCAGTGGGTGAGATTGGAAAGGTCTTCTGCACCATATCTGGGTTAGCTCCTGCCCAGGGATCAAACTCCAGTCCTTGTGGAGGTAGTGTTGAGGCTTAAACCATAAGCCACCAGGGAGGCCCCTCTTCCTTTCCTTATAAGGATACCTGTCCCAGTGCATTAGGACCAAACATTATCACCTCCTTTAACTCGGTCACTTCTTTAAAGACCTTATTTTCAAGTAGAATTACAGGCTGAGGTATTAGGGGTTGGAACTTCACATATAATTTTGGAAAGATATGATTCATTGCATAACAATAATGAAATTTACACTGCAGATACTCTCATTTATGGGACCTGGTGAATAGCAGGATTATAGTGTTCCAGGTGAGGTGGAGAAGCTACCTTGAAATCAGTGTTTCTGATAAATTGCCAAGAGAGATGTCAAAAAAAAAAAAATGAGCTGGATCTCAAATCTCCAGTAATTCTTTATACTGTCTTTTTTTCCACTCTAAATTTATATTTATTTTCACATCCCATTTTGTATTAACAATGTTGTCTTTTTCTTCAAGTGGCTGTTGTCTTAACTCACATAACATTAGGTTTCACAAAACCTGGATCCAGATTTCAAAGAGTTGCTATGAAATAAAGAATGTGAAATAGTTCACTAATGGCCTACACGATTGTCAAGATGGAATCTGAGATTAATGGGGTTAGTTAAGCTTTATTATTATATTTAATGTCACCTGTTTCTTTTTAAGGTGGCTACAGACAATAGTGGCTACATTGATTTCTCTTGGTCAGCCGCTGCCCCAAGTCCAGCATCTGTCCCAGGCCAAATGCATACGTCCTGGCCTGCTGAAGCGTTGAGCTAATAGGGAATCATCCTTTTCCCCCTCCATGCTAATTATCTTCCTAATTTGTATCTGAGTGTCTTTTTACTTAATTATGGTTTCATTTAGTAGGGCCTATCGTCACTAAAGTTCTTTGACTTAAATAATCTTTCCTTTCTTGGCTGAAATTCTAGCCATGTTGGTGCTAAGAGAAGAATAGTTGGAGTTTAAAGCAAATGACTTATAAACAAACAAACAAAATGAATCAGTTTATAATCTTAACAGGAAGAGACTATTTTAGTCTCTATTGTTAAGTGACTCTTACATAAAAGCTTTCCACAAGGACAACTGAAATGGTTACAATTATCATGAAAAAATATTATGCTATTGAAGTACCTTCGGTGAATTTAAATTTAGCATGTATCAAATCTCTTTAAATTATTTTGGAAAAGTCTTGGTATAAAGAGTGGCTTTTTAAATATTTCATTAAATGTTTTATAGAAATATGTAAAAATAATTAAATGAGAACTGTTCTACCAGCTATCTTGAGAAATTATCTCCAATACCTCTTTCCAGAGTAACCATCCATCTACATTTCATGCTTATCATTACTTTCCTTTTAGTAAGAATTTTACTACCAACGGACCTGCTTTAAATGTTGGGTTAGCCATTTACAATTTCTGTTGTGTGGACCTGTTTAAAATAATTACCCTGGAATCTATATGGGAATCTACACTCCCAAAGTAACTCTTCTGTTTTTATGAGTGCTTTTCCATTAAGTAGAAGGAAGAAAGGAAAGGAGGGCAAAAGAAAAAAATATATATTATTAACTTTTCATATAAGTTAATAATAATATTTTTTGTATAAGAAAGATTCCCCATGTAGAGAAACCCAACTATTAAGGCTCTTAGAGCTAGAGGGTTGAGTGGCCAAGAAAATACCAATGAACAGACACTGGAAATTGCATCCAAAAGTCTGGCACATAATAAAAATTCCACAAATATTAGTGATTCTCCTGAAGAGGTAGCAATGTTAACTCATATATTCCTAGGTGATTATGATGAATTTCCTCACTCCTGCTCTCTTAATAGTAAAAGTCAAGAATATTCCTACCCCTGTATACCCAGGTGATTATGATGAATTTCTTTACTCCTGCGCTCTCAATAATAAAAGTCCAGAATCTCCCTGACCTCAATTTGTTTCCCAAATTCTATCTACATTTTTATATGAAGTAAAATTTAATATCTGTATTTTTTGGCTCTGTGTCCCCTCTACATTACCTGTACAGTCTTCTAACATCTTTCTACCAATCTTGGAATGCAATAGTCAAAGAATCAAAGTGTTTTTCTTTAACAGTACCCTTCAACAAATATTAATGAACACGTACTCTTTGCCAGATCTCATATTAAACTCTGAAGACAGAAAGATGAATATGACATGATCCTTACCCCTAAGGAATTTATATTCTAGTGAGAAAAGCAGAGAGGTTAAAGAGACTCTTTCATTCAACAAATATTTATTGAGCACCTATTTTCAGCCAAATATTCTCAGACTCTGGGGACATGTCAATGACTAAAACAGACAAAATTTCTACTATCATGAAGCTTACATTCCATGGCTAGAAGCAAACAATAAAGACTAAGTGAATTTTATATCGTGAATGTAATATTCATTTTAAAGGTCTTGAGTGCTAAGGCAAAGAAAATAAAGCAGAAAAGGGGAACTGGGCAGAGGTGATGAGGTTACATGAGGGATATTTGAAATAAGATGGTTATGGAAGAACTCTGAGAAGGTGACATTTAATAAAGACATGAAGGATAAGTTAGGAGCCACATGGCACTCTGGGGGCACAGCCTTCTGAGCAGAGAAAGTAGTTAGCTTTGAAGTGAGCACTTCAAGTAAGAAAAATACAAATCAAAACCACAATGATATATCACTTCATTGAACTATAATTCAATAATCCCACCTCTAGGTATATATATATAAAGAATACAAACCCATCAGCTGGAAAGTTTATATGTTCCACAATGCTTGGTCTTTCAATAGCTAAGAGACTGAAGCAAACTAAGTACCTGCTGATCGATGACTGGATAAAGAAGATGTGGTATATATACACAATGGACTACTATTCATTTATGAAGAAAGGTGAGATTTTGCCACTTGCAGCAAAATGGAAGGAACTTTAGTCAATTATGCAAGACAAAGTCAGCTGGAATGATAAAGAGCAATCTTAATTTTGCATTTTTCTAAGAGTAGATAAAACTAAATACCAGCTCTTCTTGCCCATTGAAGAACTCTAGCTAATTCCTTTTTTTTTTCTTTTGAATCACAAATTTTCTCTTTCTCCTCAGACACTCCCACCAGCAAAACAACACTCTAATGAATCCACATCCACACCAGTATTTCAGTTCACCTACTTATACTGTCGAAACTGAGAGTGTTCTACATTCAACTGTCTTCAATTTCACCCCAATTAGGTTTAAGATTACTCATCTGGAGACACACTGACCTTCATCAGGCCCACCATGAGCTGTTAATTCTTCATCTTCTTGACCCAGCAGCTTTATTCACCAAGGTGATCACTTGCCATCATCCTTGAAGACCTTTTTCTCCCAGATTCCAGAACTCTGTACACTCTTAGTTTTCTTTTTACCTCACTGGCCATGCTCGTTCAGTCTCTTGTTAATATCTCCCACACTTTAATGTTAGAATGCCCACCACCTTTGACATCTCTAAGTAAATTCCCCTTTTTGTGGGCCCAGCCAATTTGGCTGTATTAATAGCTTCTACATGCTAATAACACTCAAATTTGTATCTCTAGTCCAAATTTCTGCCCTGAATTCTACCGAGATATATGTACACTTGAATGTCTAGTAGGCATTTTAAGTTACTTACCAACTCATAATGAACTCTGAATCTCCCCCTAAAGCCTGCTTCTCCCTAGTTGTCTACCTTGGTTCCCAGCAACTCCTGTTGTTCAAAACTCTGTTCATTCTTGCCATCCTTCTTCCTCTCATGCCCAATACCCTGTCCATCAGCACAGAATGTTGACTCAATCTTCAGAATATGTCCACAACTGAGGACATATCTCACCATCTTCACTGGTCCAACTCAATAGCATTTGTTGTTTGGATTATTCCAGTAGCTTCCTAGACCCTTTGCTTCCATTCTTGACCCTTTTGAGTCTATTATTAGTATAGCAGCTAGAATGATCCTACTAAAACTTAAGTCAATTAACATTACCATTTCAAAATGAGATTCCATTAGTTTAAGAACAAGCTTAAGATTACATCCTAGTAGGAATTCCTTGGACTCTATACCGCAAAGTATATGCTGTGCCTACAAAAAAGGAGAATCAGAATGACTTTAATTTGGACTCTGAAAGTCACATAAAACTTTTCCAGCTTAGCTATGTTAGAAAACAATTGAAAGGTAGGCTTACATTATTGCAACTTATTTGACCCATTGTACTGAAACAAGGCATTTAGTTGGTTACAAAGCTCTTAGTTAGTAGTCATTGAAGAAGGATTTTTTTTTGAAGAAGGATTTTTAAATTTAGCAAAAATTATGTTTCTAAATTAAGCAAAGTGCACAAAAGTTATTTTCCTTTAGGTGTTAACAGTTTACATACTTGCATCTAACAATAATGTATCACTAAGGAATTTTTGAGCAGGATATTATACAAAAGAGGGAAGGAAAAATTAAGAATCATCAGTTGAAGATTATCAAAATGCATCTTTTGTTTCCTTTTGTGCAAAATAACTAAGAGTACTTTCTTTTTAACAAGGTCACTATTTAAGAATAAAGATGGATGGTTGGATGAATGGGTGATGATTAAGAGATATTTATATATTCTTTTATTTCCTATAATGTGGTCTTTTGTCCACTAACTTATTTTCTTATTAATTTTTTAATGAAGTGCCTTTTTCTTTCATCCTTGATAATTTTTTGATTTCTCCCTCAGGTGCGGTCATCATAGTATAGAAATATTTCTTGTTTTAAATTGGTTAACTTATTTTCTTACTTTGTTAACTTTTGGGCAATATTTGACTTTTCCCCTAAGGCAGAGTCCCCGTAGTTCTCCAAGCACCACTGCACCTGTGACCCAACACATTCCTCCTGCTATTTCTCCTCTGTTTTGACCCCTCTACCTCCTCCTCTCCTGCGGACACCTCTGCTTTGATGTCTTGTTCCTGGCCCTTTATTTAGCTTCTTTATATTCTGCATACATGTGAAACCATCTGATGTTTCTCTTTTCCTTTTAACTTACTTTGCTGAGCACAATCCCTTCCAGGTCCATCCATGCTGCCGCAAAAGACGTGAGCTTGTCTGCTTTGATCTCTGAGTATCATTGAGTGTATACCACATCTTCTTGGTCTGGTATCACAAGATGGGTATCAACACCCCATCCGTTTTGGGACACATCGGCTGTTCTCATACCTTGTACATAGTGCTGCAATTTAAATATTTCTTAATATCATTTGAACAGCGAGTGAAGAGTTTCAAGAAAATGTTTACCTTAAATGCACTTTGCTAAAGCCTCTTTCAGGTGAATTCCTTATCTTTAATTTCACAGTTAATCTTTGATCTGTTCTAAACCTGTTTAAAACTGTAGACTCTTGCCATAGGAAAACAGAATCCTTCATACTAGATCAGGAACTTTAAAAAATTGTTGGCAAGCATTTTCTATGAAGAAGAAAATGCATTTGCATTCTGAGCTCTTTACTTACAGATCTGTCATTCGCTGCTGCAGTAGATTCTGACATTCAAAAGTAAGTCTAAAATAGTTGGCATGATTGTCTTAATGAAATGCGTGAGCTGGTTGGTTTTATGTAAAGTAAATGTCCATTTTGGTAGGAGTCCTTTATCTGAAATTTTGACTGAGGTTCATTTATCTGAACATTTATTTTTAAAGATTTATTTATTTATGCATATCGAGCTGGGGTCCAAGCCAGAGGTGCAGGGGCAGTGAGGGGATTCACTAGAGACAGAGCAGGGAGCAGAACAGGCAGATCGAAAAAGTACACTGCTGAGGGGAGCAGCGGGTGAATCAGGAGAGGTCTGCTATTCCATGTGGGTCACCTCCAGGGCAGGGATCGAATTCATGCTGAAATGGCTTTGGCTTCTTAGTGCTGTGCTTTAACCCACTGCACCACCAGATAGAAGGGCCCTATCTGAGCTTTTTTATATATATATTTATTTGTATATACAGAACTGGGATACAGGCCAGAGGTATAGGGGCAGTGAGAGGCTTCGCCAGAGACAGAGTGGGGAGCAGAACAGGTTGACTGACAAAGTACACTGCTGAAGGCAGCAGCGAGCGCTCAGGAGAGGTCTGCCACGCCATGTGGTCACCTCTGGCGGTGGGGAGGGGGGTGTTTGGGGGGGGTGCTATCGAACTCATGCTGAAGTGGCTTTAGCTTCTTAGTGCTGTGCTTTAACTCGCTGCACCACCAGGGAGGGCCCCCTATGTGAACTTTTAGCTGACTTATGGCAGTGGTCTTTCATGAAACATCAGAAGCAAAACCAAAGCCAACTCTCCTGTA
>NW_004567115.1:15890077-15925684 GCF_000260355.1 Condylura cristata
AATTGAACACTTGGTTTCTTTTTGGTGGGCATAAGCAGTGTGCTCTGTGACAAAGAGTAGGCACATGCCTTCAAGGAGCTAACAATCTAGTGAAATGCATAAACAACTAAGTCATACTTCATAAGTAATGGAGTAACTACTATAGCGTTTACTGTATAGCATGGTACTAACAAAGCACCATGCAAGTGCAGAGCAAGGGACAGTTTGACAAGACTAAAGATAATAATTAGATTTCAGAAGAGAGATAGCCTTTACTGGAAATCACAAAATATGAATTAAGGGAATAAAGGAATGTCTCAAACACAATCTTCATGTCATAAGTACTTAAATTACTAGCAACACGAATTCACTGCAAACTCAAAGGTTACATCCAGGGCTGCCACTGATACTCAGTGATCCTCAGAAAATCTAGTATCATAAAACCAATGACATATTCATACTTTAAGGAGAACCAGATCAAATAGGCATACCATGCATGCGTGTAAGTCATCACCCTTCTGTTACCCTTTGTTAAGGAATAACATACATACAGAAAAGCGTGTGTGTACAGTACAACTTGATAAGGCTCAAAAACTGAAAACACCTGTTTCACCAGAATCCACATCAACAAATAAAACATGATCCACTTGCAGAAGACTCCTCAGACCCCCTTCTCATCACCACCACTAGCCACCCCCACAGTTGGTTTCTTACAGTCGAGACTCAGTCTGCTTTCACATAAATGTAGTCAAACAACATGCACAAAAATAGTGTCTTAGCTTCCCTCTTTCACTCTTAGGCTCTTGAGAATCACCCCTTTTTTCATGCAGGGTTGTCGTTTTCTCATGCCTCGGCAGAATTCTGTTGTACTGATACCTATTACAGTCCATTTCTACATGCCACTATTGGTGTGCAACGGGGCATTTTCCAGTTTGGACTGATGACAGATAATGCTGTTGTGAGCATTCCGTGCATATGTTTTGGTAGACACGTGTATACATTTGTATTTGGTAAGTTTTTATCTGCTATCTAGCCAGTAGAATTACTGTTTCACATTTGATAGATACCACCAACTAGTTTGCAAAATTATACCAATTTATAGTCCTACCAGCAGTTTATGAGAATTTAAATGACTCCACATTCAACACTTTATATTTTCTGTTTCTTTTTAACCATTCTGGTGGATTCAGAGAGAGTCACCTTTTTATCCTTGATGATTTTTAGGAGTTTTTTACATATTCTGGTAGAAAACTACCATTGAATATATATGTTGTGTCTTCTGATTAACAGAAGTCCTTAATTTTAATATCAAACTGCTATCATTTTTCTTTTATCATTAGTGATTTTTGGGATGGTTTATGAAACCTTTGCTTTCAAGTCAGGAAGAAACGTTTACCTTTTCCTCAAAGCTATGTATTTTTAATTTTTCTCATCTATTGCTACAGTTTTATTTTTTAAAGTCTAGTATCATTGTTGAGATTTTCTTCATATATAAAATATCTAAGTAAATCAGAAACATTTTACTGAAATAGGCAGTTATTTTAAATCAGTTAAGATCTATACACTGAAATAAGTAAAAATCAGATGCATCCTATGTCAAGTATATTTTCTATCATTTGAAATCTTAGATTGCCAGGATCATTTTCTGGTGGCTAGTTCAAATTTCTAGCAAACAGTAGAAAGGGAATTAGAGAAAGAATAAGTAAATTTCACTACTATAAATCTATTCTACAAATATTATATGGGAGTAGTTTCACTGTATTTTCCATTCTGTCCAGAAGTAGTGTTGGTTTTTACATGATTCCCAGTCCAGTACCAAAATTTCTCCTGGTTACACTAAGGTTTGAAACAGTTTCTGAAATACAATACAGCAAAATAGGTAGGAATGTTGGCATTTTTTGCTCTAGACTACCACAATTTCATTTGCAGTCCTCACTATCACTATGTATTACTTCCTTCAAATTCCATTTGAAAGTGTAGATGACTTTATTTAGTGATCTATGTATCAATAATCCTTTCAAACTTGCATATATTGTGACATCTTTTATAAAGAAATTTGAGGGACATAAACATAAACATAGAAGTCAGTTTGCTGAGAACTGCAATAGTTAGCTAACTTATTTGTGCTTTAGAATTCTCTGTAGTTCCTATAATTATGAAAACAATGAAAATGTTCATTTCTCAAGTAAATACTTAACATATAAAAGACTAGTGGCATGCCCAATATACAGCCTTTATTAAAAAAAAAGGGGGGGGCACTTTCAGAGAACGACAGGAAATATGAGAATATATTATGAAGTTGAATACAACCCACAAAACTAACTAGTTGTTCCCTAAAGCAAAATGTATCTTTATGACACTCATTCAATAGATTTATTGTCATATAAAACTATTTTATTCCATCCTAAAGCTCAACTATAAATATCAAAACTTTAAAAATTGTAGGAGAGTTAAGAAATTCAAATACTTAGTAGATACTAGGATAAACAGCCATTAATTCTTAGGCATAATTAAGTTTTATTAAGTATGTTTATCTTTTAGAGATATATTCTGAAATGTTGAAGGATGAAATGATATGCTGCCTGGGACTTGCTTCTCAATAAGCCACTCAAGTTAGAATGAAATAAGTGAGATGTAATCAGCACAAGACTGATAATAAATTGGTCATTGTTGAAACTAAGGTGTACATGGAAATTGATAATATCACTTTTCTCTATTTTTGTATATGGTTAATTTCCCACAATAAAAATTTTAAAAATATTTCACTTCAGATATTATACATTAATATATTAAGACAGTAATTCTCTCCCACAGTTTTGTATTTTTTTAGTGCTTTTCCTCAGTTCTGTCAATGTTGCTCATCTACATCCTGATTTCTTAAAATTTCCTGTTTCATTTTGGAAATTTGTTCTAATTTAAAAGTAATATGAATGGTACACAAATATATGCATGCATATATTCAATATAAAATCACCTATTTGTTATATGTACATGTACACACACACACACAAAGATACATTGACACAATAAAAACAGTGTCTAACAATTTTAGACATTCTGCATAATTAATTTTGACATATAGATCAAATAAGCAAATATATGCCTGCTATAAGCAGTCTTATCTTCACATACATATATTTGACCTACTTCTACTCCAAGAGGAGGAAAGAAACTTTATTCAAATATATTCAGGGTTGTTCTAGTCCCACTCCCGTGCCTTGACCCTATCATCCTCCTTGACCACAAATGGTCCACATTTGTTGGTGATGTTCATCCTTATGATTGGAAATAATGGTTCCAGTAAAACGTTTCCTCTCCTCTGCAGAAAATTTTATTCTAGTTTGAAGGTATAGCCTAATCTAAACTTTAAAGAGGAACAATGTAGATGTTTAAGACTGCATATATTGCAAATGATGCCTATGCACAGTTTGTTTGCATAAGAAACAAAGAAACTTCTTATTTGAGCACAAGTTGTAAACATTTTAAAAAGCCAATGGACTCAAGGAAGGGCCAATTGTTACTGGACACTTTCCTGACATTCCTTTCCTTTCTCCACAAACAGTCATTCCCTTTAAAGTACACTTTTATTCCTCGAGATTGCCAGCCCTAGCCCCTGAACATAATTCATACTTAGTGAAACATAGGTTTCCTTTACAAGTAAGCTTTCCATCTTACTCTACCTTCTTCCATTGCAACAACTCTTTAAACCCATAGCACAGCTGGTTGCCTCTTAGTTCTTTAATGCAAAGTCTTTGTTCCTTCTACCACTTTAAATATTTTTGGTTTATCTCAGGGGTACACAGTTGGGGACTACTTTTGTTCCCTCTGAAAGTGTTTCCTGGTGATCTACTGAAGGATGGTCACTGGCAGTTGTTAGATGAGACTGATGGGGTCCTGTGATAAGGTAGCAGACACATAGTGAGCCAATGCCAATCTGAAATCAATGGGCAAGAGTGTGGCTAATTAATTGCTTTGATTGAAACCCTCCCTGCTGTATAAAATCCAGTGATTTCCTCAAAACAGGTTAATTTTAACTTTTTGTTTTTATTTATTACTCTCAATAGGTCTCCTTTTTCAACTATGAGATAGGAATAGTCATAATAACGACTTCGTAAACGTATTTGAAGACTAAATAATTTGATCTGAAGTACTCAGAACAGCTACTAGTACAAAGTTAGCAGTATTAGGTATTACTGTGGCTGTTGCTTTCACTATTGAACCACCCTTCTACACTGAGGTGACTTCTGTGAGTCTTTCCTGGCCCTCATGGACCACCAAGAACTCATGCCGTTACATGTCAATCCCATCATGCTACCAAGTTCAGATCCGTCATAAATGGAATTGTTTATTATTGCTGGTTTAGCATGTGAATCTTATCTTTGGAAACAGAATTATAAACGCCCAAGAAGTTTTTTTCCTCCTTCTGACAGGCCTACCATACTGATCATTTACCGACTCAATAAAAACTTGTTATTGGGTAATCTACTACATTTACATTTATAATAGGCTGCATTTCAATTCTTAAAAATAGCAAGGATGAACATATATTTTATTTATTTTGCATTATATGAAATATGCTTTGTTATTTGTTTACAAGAAGGTGGTTGGAAATAGTTTAAGTATTGAAAGGATTGTGTGTGATAAAACCTCTCTTCAAAATAAGTCCCTTATGATTTATTAATTAAATTTTAAAGAGTAGATCTATCTCATCTCAGATTTTTCTACTAACTCACAATCAGCCTAGGCAGGCAAATTTTTATTCTGTTTTTAAATATCATGGAGAAGTATTTGTGTAAAATGTCTCTTCTAATTGTTTTAGTGTTGACCATTGCGTTAATATACAATGAGCTCATATTTCTTTGTCCTTGAACCACATGAATTTATTAAATTACAAAAATCATTACAAACTTCTAAAAGCACAAATGTATCATTTATAGTTCCGGAAACCAAATCCAATATAGGTCTAGCTAGACCCGATTCAACATGAGAGCAGGGCTGCGTTCCTTTCTGGAGGCTCTAAGGGAGGATTGTTGCCTTGCCCTTCCCCGATTCTAGAGACAGCCCACATTCCTTAGCTCAAGGCTCCTTTGTCCATCTTCAAAGCCAGGAATTGCCACCAAGTTTTTCTCATATTGCATCACTCCAACTGTCTCTTCTGTCTCCTTCAGTCAGCATGTCAGAACTCTTGTGATGACATTGGGCCCACCTAGAAAATCCAGGATAATCTCCCTATTTGAAGTTCAACTGATTTAGCGAACTCAATTCTATCAGCTAGAATTCCATTTCCTTGTACCATAACATGTTCACAGATCCCAGAATTAGGAAGGACATAGTCATTGAATGTGGAAGCATTAATCAACCTACCACAACCTTTTTTTTTTTTTAATATATTTCTTTATGTTAATTGTGGGAACTTTAGGATTCCACCCATCAGGTATCACAACCATGGTGCAGCACCCCCCCCCCATCACCCATAGACCATCAGTCCATGTGCTCCCTTCCCTCTTTGTTCTCACCTTCCCCCAGCACTTACCCTCTCTGGGTCATCTTTTCTATAATGAAGACAGTTCTTATTTGACAACAAGTTTTAGCTCTCTTTCAGTGATCTAAAACTTCATGTTTCACTTTTGTTCATAGAGGAAATGGAGAACAAATGAAAATTTAATTAAAATTTGCTTCAGAACCCCTAAAACAAAACCAGTTCCTGACCTGATTAAATGTTTTGTGTTTATAAAATAAAATAAGGAATTGGTGTATGTCCATAAACATAAAGCAGGAAGTAGAAATACCATGTCACAAAGGAAGATTCTATAAAGTCTGATATTTAGAGACTCATGTCTTAGAAAGTACACAAGTTTTTGTCTCCATTCATAACAAAGGCAACACATACTGAATAACTCCATTTATATAGCATCCTGTGAACGACAGAATTTTAGAAATGGAGAAGTGACAGAAGTGACTGAGGGCTTAGGGAAGAGAAGAGAGAGTGACTGTGAAGAAGCAGCAGGAGAGAGTTCTCTTGTGACCACTGAACAGGTCTGCACCTTGAATGTGTTGATGGTTTTATGAACCTTTGTGTATGTACAAACATATGATGAAATGTCATAGAGTTACCTACAAAGATTTGTTTGTCATGAACACATGCTAAAATGTGAAATCTGACCTAAGTCCATAGTCTACATAGTGGTATTGTGCCAATAAATTTCCTGATTTCATTTATGCATATCAGGAAATTTTGAGTGATGGATGTGCCACTTTTGCTTTCTATAAGTTGGTAGCTTTTTAAAAATAATTGATTTTTAATTTATATATCTAAAATAGAGGCATATGAGAGTATGGACAGATGGTTAAAAATTGAAGATGCATACTTAAAAATCTGCCTAAAATATTTAAGGTAGAGAAAGTGGACTTTATGGTTTAACATTTGGTGGAGATATGGGCCAGCTGAATGTGATACTGTTTCCAAAAGTGTGTCCTAATTCTCAAACAATTCCAAATATCTATTCTCATATGTACTTTAAATTCAGTAAACTTAACAGTTTTCTCTTTAATCCTGTAGATTGGGGGGGGGGTTGGCTGGGGGAGGAAAGATAGAGAAATGAAATCTAGCTACTTAGAAACACCAAACTTTATATTCAGATTAGTCTAAAAAAGGAGACTATGGGGAAAGCTGGAGAGCTTAAGTTTCTATCCCACATGAGTTCTGAAAACTGCCATGTGTCCAGATTTTGTCTTTCCTAGTTTACAAGAGACCAACCCTCTGTTGGAGAAATTTAAAAATAGGGCTCAATTGTTTGTCACTTGAAGTCATTCAAGACAATTCCAGAAAGCACCTTTCAGAAATCAGCAGATTCTTAATATGTGTGTGCTTACTCAGAGTTCAAGACATACAAAGCTATGATCATTAACAGTGTTATCTTGTGGAATCTGAAATCAGAGAAGCAAAAACATCAATTTGGGAAAGTTGGGAAAGGAGCAAAAATTAACAAAAGACAAAGAACTCCTGATGAGAGTAGCCTGGAGGTTGTGAAAATTGAATCTTGCAAACTTTGGAAGATTTTTAGAGTTGATTCCTATGTTTCATTTGATATGGATAGTAAACTCCTGTTAGAGCTATTAGGATACTGAGGAATGGAACTTGCATTTTTCTGATAATTTTAAAATAAGCATTCATACAAGCCAACATAAAAAAAATTGTTCTAAATAGTACCTATTCTGCACCAACTGAAATCTTGCAAATTCAAATTTCTGTTTTGTTACTTCTACCAGTGAGAATTGGGGATGTCTCTAAAGTAAACTGAGTTTAAATTGCATCATGTGTAAAAAAAGAATTATAGTAATGGCTAGCATTTGTGTAGAGATTGTTATGTTTTGAGTGCTGATCTAAATTCTATATGTATATAGTTTCATAACAGTAATACAGAAATATTTATCTCTTAGAAAATGATTAAATATGAAGAAAAATTACCTATAGAGTATAAAAACTCAATGCAATGTTTGGGCATAAAATTGAACTTCTTTTTTTGACTTCTCTTATTTAAGTGTTTCCTAGCAGTGGCTTTGGTATTAAGTATCCAGTGGCCACACTTTATCAAGGGTCTTTATTAGTAGAGTTGATAGTATATTACTGAAATATTTGTTTAAGCACCTTACAAGACTAGGAACTTGACTCTTAAATAAATAATTACCTCTTTAACTCCCAGACTCTATAAATTAGTTATTAAAATAACACCCCCAAATGATGTCTATAAAAAATGCGTTTTTCTCAAAAGAATGGCGCCATGTAAATGAAGCATAATTATTGCTCTTTTGGGGTTGATGTTATTAGGATCAACGTTTTTGTGGGGGTGATCATGTGTCAACTTACTGATCTTCTTAATTTAGTTCTGTAAATTAATCCGAGCTCTTCTTTAACATGGAAGTAAGCTTCCTCCCAAAGTCAGACATTTTGTGTCTGTATAAGGAGGATTCATCTAGAATTCAATTTGGGCCTAAGCAAAAGATACTTCGCTACCCTCCCCAACAGGTCCTCACCTGGAGCATAACCTCCATTAAATGAAACACATTCAGGCTCTCCCTGGTGACACAGCATGTTAAAGCACAGCACTGCAAGCTGGCCACAGTCACTTCAATGTGAGTTGGATCCCCGGCCCAGGAGGTGATCCACATGACACGGCAGACATCTTCTGTCTCACCTGCTGCTCCCCTCAGCAGTGTACTTTCTCAGTCTTCCTGTTCTGCTCCTCACTCTGTCTCTGGTAAATCCTCTCACTCCCCTGCACTTCTGGCCTGTACCCCAGTTCTGTATGCATAAGTATATAAATCTTTAAAAAAAGGAACACATTCAGTACAAGTTCATAATGACTTGGGCAACATCATTCCCAAAGGGATTTGAGCCTCAAAGTAATCTTAGCTCTACCCTGTGAAAAGCCTTCACTAGGTATTACATGTTAAGACTACACAAAAGTCGACTGTATGTAAACTACCTCTCTAAAGGAAGAAGAACAACTACAGAAGTAAACCTTCTTACCCATTAAGTTGACATCTACTAGAAAAGAAATTTAAGTCACATGAATTGAGAACAAAAATAAACATAGATCAGTTCTGCCTCAGTGGCGTAAGCAGCACTCCTCCTGAAAGTTTCACTCAGTCCTTCATAAACACCTTGACACTTTGTTGGAAGGAAGTGATAATTTGGTAGTTTCTCCCTATTTCTTTATTGCTCATATTCTTTTTTCTTAAATATTTATTTATTTATACATACAGAACTGGGGTGCAGGCAAGAGATGCTGGGGCAGTGAGAGGATTCACCAGAGACAGAGTGGGGAGCAGAAAGGCAGATCTACTGAAATACACTACTGAGGGGATCAGTGGATGAGACAGGTCTGCTGCACCATGTGGGTCACCCACCTCCGGGGCCAGGGATCGAACTCACACTGAAGCAGCTGTGGCTAGCATGCAGTACTGAGCCCTAACCCATTGCACCGCTAGGGAGGGCCTATTGCTCATATTCGTAAGTGTGACTAGAAGAGAAAAGATATTCTCCTTTTCTTCTCGCACCACTGAAGAATTTCTAATTTAGAAATTTAATAATTTTTGCACTGCTTCAGCACCTCTGAGATGGCTACACCTGGTATGGTCTACACAGTAAATAAAAATGAAGTAAATAGCCTCAATAAACATGAAATGAGACATAGTAAGTCACCAAATTTTGAACTAGAGGAGCCCTCAGACACTAAGTAGCTTTCTGTGGACCTTAATGGGATGTGAGAGGTTGGACCTTAGTCCAGTCCTGCAGGTTAAAAGCCAATGATTAAACTACCTCCTTTATTTTTTCTCCAGACACCAAAAGGACACTACTCTTCTAGCAGTCGATGCTTGGAAAGTAGTATTACTCATATTTTTTCTCCTATATAGGAATATTTTTAAAGGGGTCCTCTGGAATTTATAGTGCATTCATAAGATTTATATTCATTTCCATTTACTGTGAAAAGTTGTTTTCTGCCCATTGCCAACAACTATTTCAAATGAGACATTCTACTATGTTTGTCTCATCATACAAGAACAATTAGCTTTTCAAATATTAAAAAATATTCAGAAAGGGTTGTCTCATTTTTTCTATCACTAAAGAATTTTAGTGTACATTGACAGCCTTCTCTAGCATAGTTTGCCTTAATAATAATTAGCAAAAAATGCTTTAGGGCCTTGCTGGTGCCACAAGGGGTTAAATCTCAGGGCTATGAAGCCACTACAGCATGAGTTCAAATCCCCAGCCAGGGAGGTGACCCACATGGTGCACAGACCTCTCCTGTCTTGCCCACTGTTCCCCTCAGCAGTGTGTTTCAATAGATCTGCCTGTTTTGCTGCCC
Organism: Condylura cristata; assembly: GCF_000260355.1. Taxonomy (NCBI): domain Eukaryota; kingdom Metazoa; phylum Chordata; class Mammalia; order Eulipotyphla; family Talpidae; genus Condylura; species Condylura cristata. Next base: position 15,899,926 of record NW_004567115.1, read on the forward strand.
ACTCTGTCTCTGATGACTCTTCAAACCCTTCCCCACCCCACACTATGGCCTACACCCCAGATCTTGAATGCATAAATAAATAAAATAAACCTTTTTTAAAAAATAATGTTTGGAAGTTTAGAGCTTGCAGAACCTATCATGAAATGTTCTTTCATGATCATAGGAGAATTTGATGAGAAACAGTATCACTGACAGGTTTTATTTAATTGTGATTTTGAGCCGCCCTTTGATTTTTCACAGAAGGTATTTGAGGTTCCACAGATTAAGAGCTGGCAAAACCACAAAGCCAGTTCAAGAACCCCAGTGTGAACTGAAACCCAAATACCCTGACAACCTGAGCTGTGGTGGCTTTTATGAGTAAGAAGGATTATTCTCTACTGCTTTTCTGCCATATGCTAGGCAGTAGTCCAAGACAGTTTACTATATATTAGCTCTAACTTTATAACACAAGGTAGTATTATTATCACCATTAAATAAGTGCATTAAACAATTTGCCCAAATTCTTTTTTTTTTAATTTTATTTATTTATGCATACAGAACTGGGGTATTGGCCAGAGGTACAGAAGCAGAGAGAGGCTTCACCAGAGACAGAATGGGGGGCAGAACAGGCAGATGGACTGAAATATACTGCTGAGGGGAACGGCCAGTGAGACTGGAGAGGTCTACTGCCCATTTGGGTCACCTCCCTGGCCAGGGACTGGCTGTGCTAGCTTCGTAGAGCTGCACTTCAACCTGTTGTGCCACCAGGGAGGTACCTGCCCAAATTCTTATAGCTAATTCCACAACAGAATCCAGATTTAAATCCCTGTGTATTTATACCTGAAACAACACATAAATAAAAATTATATCCACTGCCGCTTTATAGTTCTTAAATATTAAGATATAAGCATTACATCTCATTGGACTTTGTTGATTTATGTAGGAGAAACACAGAAATGAAAACTTTACAATGAGTAGTGTTGACTAGGTTCTAACTGAGCTACCTCTTAGTAAAATCCCCAAATTTCCAAGTACTGCATGTCACATTTCCTTCTGACCCATAACATGGTGAAGATAAAGATATCTGCCTAAGTATGATTTGTGGACTAATAATAAACTTCACAGAAAATTCTAAGTCCCACTTCCTACACCCATGACTTTTCCTACAATGCTAAAAGGAGTGTGTGCCTCCCCCCTTCCCGCCCCCAGCCCACATTGTGATAATAAGCTAGACTTTTCTATCCACTGGTCATAACCACAGGGTGACCATCAGGAAAAACAGAACTCCAATCACTGAATCCATTTCCTGACTGTTCTGGGGGATTTTGGGTCCTCCTTCAAAAAGCAGAGTCATGTAATAACAGAAGGTTACTGTTTTGGCTCTGACTGAAATAATGCCCATCAATAATTGGTTTGGTGTGGACTTCACTGTGAATTTTAAAAGCAAATATAAAGCAGTCAGTTGTTTATCTCTCCTTATTCCAAAAGGAAGATCAAAAGGAGGCTTATCAGGACTGGAGACAGTTTATTTCCATCTCAGAACAAAAGACAAATGATACCATGTCTTTTCCCTTCCTTTGAGGTTCCTGTGTGTGTTCCTTTCCACTCCCTTTCCTGATTGGCAATAATATCCTGACCATTAATCTATGTATTTTAAGCATAAAAATCAATTCCTGGGGCTTGTCTCATTTTTTTTTCCTCCCGGCAGGAACAGTGGGGACCGCATTAAGTTGTTGTTAGGGTAAGAAAGATTTTAAAATACCCTGCTAGGTTTTTCTTACCAATAGTTAATGTTACAATGAACTGAAACTATAATGAACTCATCCCAGGGCAAGATCTATACATAAACCTAGAACCGGAGAAGAGTTTCATCTAGGCAATAATTACTGGCCCTTCCAACCACTGAAATTTTGGAAAGCCATCTAATATTAAAATTAGTATATATTTCTTTACAGAGCAACAACTTTAATATAAAAATGATCATCACTACTTTGCTCATTCAAGAAAAAAATCTTAAAGATGCTTCATTTTCAAAAGCTTCATTTCTCTTAGAGCACAGGAAAAATGTATATATATGGATATGTTAGTTATTTTTTAGAAAACAGCTTACACCCTATCTGGATTTAAATTCAAATTATGCCCTATCTGAGTGTGCAAATTCTATTCAGTGTGTTTTGTCAGTCATTAGAGACCAAGTTGTTTCATGGAGCAGACTAAAAATAAGTGTAACTTTTGCTTTTGTTTTAAATCATGGTGTTCTAACATGAGGAAATCAGGTAACTAATCAAATGGATATTACATGACTAAAATAATCCAAGCAAGCGATTCCATTTGTAGGATGATGTGGATCAGATAGGCACAGTTTTGTGTGACTCCTCCTAGAAAATTCTCTGGTCCAGTGGCAGTTGTATTAGAAATTCATTTTCATAGCTGCCATGCTACAAAAGCCTGACCTTATCGCATGGCAAAGTTCATGTGAAGAAAATTTGTGCTTCCCTCAGGAGTTGGGCCCTGATTTCAGGCATCACCAAACAGACAACAAATAACAACATCAAGACCCAGTAGATAAAACACCCAACTTTGCCTGCTGAGAAGCTATTCAGTTTTAATCCTTAATCCTCTGGAAAATGAGTGTAAGGACCTCCAATAAATTCAAGGGGAGCCATGGTCCAGGTCACATACATAATGTATATAATTCTGTGTAATCAGAGTCATTTACTAAAGAGGCCCCAAATCCATAATATAAATTCCCTCAGAAACTTTCAGAAAAAAGTCTGAACCAATTAGACTTAAGAACATAGGAAATGTTAAGACAAAAAGAAGCTTAGCAAAGTCTATTTTACTTAGCTTTTGTACCTTTGCCTCCTTAACCCCCTTAGTAACCTTTTTCCAAAGTATCTTCTTGCTGTGTTTACCCTAGAATGTACACAGATTCCTTCCACTAGAAGTCTTTTGTTCATTTCCTCTTGCTGGGTAGTTCAGCTCACTTGGCGCCTTTATGTTGTTCGTTCACAATTCAATCCATATTCAGGGTTTTGTTTTCATTGAAAGGAGATGAACTAGACAAAATTTCTCCAACTTTCTTCATTTTCATCAGATGAAAGCAGGCTCATGGCTTACGAAGCTTTCCTGCTTTCCTGCCAGCTCTGACAAATAAGGAATTCTTTCAAGGGCCACAAAAGAACAAATTCCCAGTGGACTCTGGACTTACCTGTCAGATCTTACCTCTTCCATAACTGAAGTTGGTATGAAATGCGGCACCTCTGAAGAATTTTAAAGACCTAATCAGAGATGTATTTGGGAAAAATTAGTCATCAGTGTAAATTAGTTGGCTTATTTAAACAATTTAAAGATGGCTTAGAGAGTAAAGAAATCAGATATATGTAGACTAGATAATGATCCATGGTCCTGATGAAAAGCAATGCTAACTTGAATTAGGGTGCTAACTAGGGCAGTGGGAGATACCGTGCAGAAGCAGTATACGTTAAGCTTAATAACTCATTAATTATATGAGAATAACATGAAAGGGTAAGGGATCAAAAAAGAGGCCGGGGTTCTAAGCATGTTACTTGGATGATATGGCATTAAGGAAAGACTCAAAGGAAAGATGATGAGGTTCATTGGGAACAAGTTAAGATGCTGAGATACTGCTCAAAATCCAGAGCCCCCTTCTCACCCCTAAGGCCTAATTAGTGTTGTAGTAACAGGGTATACCACTAGGGGGTGTAGTGTAATATCAATAGCCCTAGATTAAATACTCTTCCCTGAACTTTCTTTTCTAGACACATCTAGTCATCTGAGTGACCCAGATTAGCCACTATAATGATCTGTGCTTAAGGAAGTGGACCCGAGGAGGCATTTACCCCACTTGTCAGGACCACAGACGGAATGGAAAGAGAACTGCTGCCACCCAAGTGTGGTCAACCCATTTCACCAGAGTCATGGAATAGATGAGGTGTGGAGGCTAGTGTTTTCATTGGACCTTCCACTGTTTTGGCTATACTCTTCAGGAAAATGTAGCTAAAGTAGCAGCTGTTTAAGTTTCAGCGAACCTAGCCAAATCTTTCTTTCCAAAAGAATCATGGCAAACAGAAATCCTGGCCATGCATCCACCTTCACAGCTAACAGCACTGTCCAAGGGATGCCAACAGAATATTTAGAGACCACTAGCTGGCTGTTGAAACTAAGTACTCAGGATGATGGGACTTTGTGACAAAATCAGAAAATCTCTGAAAATACAGAAACACTGCTTCTCAGTCTGCCTGCCATTTATCGACCCACTACCTTTAAAGTGTGTCTTACCCAACCCAACCAACCACTTCAAGTTCATCACCTACTTACTTATTACCTTTTTGAATTAGGCCACTTGTCCTTTTTTTTTTTTTTACATTTTTTTTAACTTCACATTGAGAATCCATTAAGACCACAGTTTTTCATTTTTTAACTATAAGTAAAAAATAAAAGTAGCTCATTAGAACATATTCATTCCAGAAAATGATTTGCTAATTATCTGAAATTCAAAAGTTTTGAACCACGCTGCATTTTATTTGGCAATCTTAGAAAAGAGAAGCCAACTGATGAGAACCACAGAACCAGATCTGTATCCAAACTACAACTTTTCATGTTCTGAAAGTGCTCCCCTTTACTGATCTCACATGTACCTGCACCCACAAAGTATAGAAAAACCCACCATAGGCTCACCATCTCTGCTAGTTCAAGTTTAATTTCATAATCATCATAGTTGCTTTTTTATCAATATAATTTTGCAGGTTATTCTACTTAATTACTACAAACTGACAAACAACTTTAGTTCAATCAGTAGTTGACAGTTTTGGGGTAGAACATTTGGTGAAGCCTGAAGAAGTCTCTGGATTAAACATAATTATGGTAAGAGCTTTCTCCTAATTTAGGAATATGAATGTATGCTCTCACTGTGCCCTACAAACACAGAGAAGCTAAAAAAAAAAAAAAAATCATGTGGCTGTCCCATAGCCATTCATGAATGAATAGGCCTACATTTTTAATAATAATATGGGACCTAGTTATTACCTGGGGAGGAGACACATCATTTTATTTCAGAAGTGTCCGTGGTGTCAAATGTCGACAATGACTTTGGAGCCATCTTCTGCCACTTTGATAAGTATCTAAGAGTTCCCAAACCCCTTGTTTAAAACTATAGCCTACCACCGCTGGTCACCAAGACAATAATTGCTTTTACTTTTATATTCTTCAGTCTCCAAAATTGTCTCAGTTCTTCTGCCCGGGCCACGCACTTGTTTATCGTTTCCTCAACTCTTTCTTAATGATGTTTTTGTAAAGTGGTAAAGCTGGTCCAATAATAGTGACAATAGTATGTGCATTAGCAAAAGTCTCCCTGTCTGGATAGCACTCTGAGCAGGACTTTCTCAATCTTTGGGTGTAACTTCTTTATTAAAAGACAAACTTTTGTAAACCACATATAAATTATATCTGTACTTTATTCCCTGTTGGTTGACTTAGAGTACAGAAAAACTGCTATAAATTTTGAACACTTTGAAGCTAATTTATATTTTACTGTATTCATGACAAAAACATCTGCCTATATTTCAATAACACTGTACCTATTTGAATGAAATGGTTTGTCCCTGAGTCTACAAATACTACAAGTTCTGATTGATGGGCCCTTTACAAGAGCAAGGTTTCTAACAGGGGCCCATACCACACAGGTTAAAAGCACCCCGTTGCTGGGTTTGTGCTTTATTTCAGAAAGGGTACTGATTTGGGAAGGATGGGAGGTTCTCTCTAAGGACTGGGACCCCTTTCCATAAAGGACAGGGCACCTAAACCAATCACTCTCCCCCCTAGAAGGGGCAGGGGAGGGGAATGTGAGTTAAGTCAGGATCATAGTCAGGGGCATGAGTTTTCTTTGGAAAAGCCCTTGCAGATTGAGCCAGAAGGTCACCACCATTCTTTCACTTCATTGAAAAAGTGCATTTAGAATGTTTAGGTTTGGTATTATTGTAGCTATTATACTAGTGTTAATAAATATCTAGGTTTCAGTTCTGCTTCATCTACAAATAGGTGGTATCTTTTGGGTGAGGAACAAGCCTAGATTAGATTAGGTTAGATATAAAATAATCTTTTATAGGTCCGTGACTGTCAACACCCCAAGTCCATCCTGATCACCACCTCCTCCCCTACATACTATTTCCCAAAAACAATGAAGGGCACTGACAATCATTACCTACTCTCCCCTCCCTGATAATAGTCTATTCTCTTAACAGAAAGTTAGTATGCATTAAGCGTTCTGTTTCCAAACTTAAGTCATTCTGGAATTTTAACCGATATCAGAGAGAGGAAGGAAAAGAGAGAGCTAGTCGGGAGACATCACCAGAGCCCTTATCTTTTGAGGTGAACTGAATGGGAGATAGGACCCACTCACCCCCCAAACCCAGGAGGGCAGTACCCCTGAAAACCATATCCAGATGATGAGAAAACAAGTCCAGGTTTGCAGTCAAGCTGGGACAGGTAGTGGAATACTCTCTGAGTCAAACAGCACTTGGTGCGCTCACCAGAGTCGTTCTTTATGACTCAAAGGTTTATGGCTTAAAACTGGCGCTCCCATGCTTGATGGTCCTCCCACTCCCCTTTCCTGCTCAGCTTCTACTTCTTTCCTCTGTCCCTTCCTGTCTTCCTCTTTACCATTTGATCTTCAGAGCCACATACCAGTTGGAAGAACATTCCAAGGGCCACACAGCAGTGAGCCCACCTAGGGCTCACAGGATGCAGGCAGCTGGTGCCAGGGTGCCACCTGGAGAGACAGTGGACATGTGTGGGATCTGTTCCATAGGACCGGTGCCAGCGCACCCAGGAAAGTTATTAGATGATGGGGAGTGGGGGTGTGGGGAGGGAAAGCCCCTGTCTGGGTTTATAATTGAGGTGATACACCTATAGGTTGCACAATAAATAAACAAAGGAGGGAATGTTGAATGAGATGGTGCCTCAAGCAAGGGAGAGGGTTCTCGGGCTTCATGTTGGGGCACAGAGCAAGGAGAACCAACTAAGTACCTTCTCCACCCGTAGAAAGACCTCAAAGCAAGAATGTGCAGCTGTTTCCCAATCGTTTGATAAAGGACAGTGCCCTGGAGTCATTCTGAGTGACCCAGTCTTGGGTCTCTGCGGTGGCTAGCCCCGCTCCCTAAAAGGGGACTAGCATGAAATCCTCAGCTTGGCTGCCACTGTTGAAATTTCTCTGAGGAGTGTGAACCAGGGCTTTGGGGAGTGGACGCATGAGAATTTTCTGCCTCAGTCTCTTACAGTTTCTTGGGTTCATGCCACCATCCTGGTATTTGATTTAGAGGCCTGCAAGGGAAATCAGTCCCACGTGGTAGATAACAAAACACTCTCCACCTTGGAATCACAAAGTGGAATTTGAACCTGAAGCCAAAAACCCTATCTCTGCCTGCTTCGCTAATTACATAAATTTCCTTGCTAGATTCTGCAGCTGTTTATATGAATACAGCTCTGGTTCCCAGAAGTAGCACTTCTCAACACAGGGGTCCAGGACCCACATGCCTGATCTGGGGCTCAGACTTTTCTTAAGTGCTGGTCTATTTCTGTTGGCTATACTAGGTGAGCCTGGATTGATTTCACTCTTTCATGAAATGAAAGTAAACAACTGCCCTGTAATGCAGAGGTGTCAAAGAAAAATGAGAGACAGAGAGTGTGTGTGTGTGTGTGTTCTGAACAGTACCTCTAGCAATAAAACATAAGAACAGAAACCTCATAGAGTGTGTGTCGGGAGAGAAGCAGGATAATAGCCGAAATACAAATAATAACAACAATAATAATAATACCTCCTGTCTTAGCAGTGTCATCCACATTTCCCTGGAAATGTGGCACCTCTAAGATTCTGCTCCTCCTGGGGACTGATGAGTAGATAGATACCCTGGGATGTGCCCCCTTCTCGTATCTGTCCCAGAACCTCATCGCCTTTGCCTGACAACAACTTTTATCTTTCCTTTCACTGAGATTAAAAAATCTAGGATAAAGTTACATCAAATAACCACAAATCTTGCCCTAATATGCAAATTTAGAAACAGCTGTTGCTAAATGAATACGTAATCTGGTTCCTCTGAAGAACCAAGGCATTGTAAAATCTCACTGCTTTTGTGTATTGCATTCCTTTTCAAGGAGGATGAACAAATTTACTTAAATTTGTCTTCATGACGTTACTTAACACTAGTTAGTCTTATAATTAACTCCATTTGATGAGATGAGGTGATTGGGTAAGAAACTGAGAGACCTACTACGGTTGAAGAAAAATATTAAGGACTTTTTATATGATACACAAATGAACTAATAAAAATGTGACCTCTTGGCATCTATAAAAAGAGATATCATGGGTTTCTTTCAGTGAACTATTTGAAAGCTTTAACATGTTAAACAAAGCCCAGCTGGTTTATATGTGTAAATTCCAAATCCTGAAATATTCTCATGGTATCTAGTTTCAAAGAATTCTATTATTGTACACTAGTGAGCTAAACTGGTAAGGGATGTTTTCTCTTTTGAAATTTGCTTTCTTTTTGTTATCAAGTATTACATGAGCTAAATAAAATTTGAGAGGTAAAATGTAAATCCGGTAGAAAGGAAAAGAAATAGTAATTATGAATCAATCATGATAAAATTTGTAAAAGCTAAATTGCCATTCAGAGCGTGAAAAGGATACCTGAGACTCTCCAAGGGTATAGATTTTGAAAGAATTTGAATATGGCCACATTGTCGCACACTTAAATTCACTACCTCAGAAAGGCCCTTCTGAAGAAGTCCTCCTTCCTCTTGCCCATAATGTATTTCTTATTTGGGGGAGGGGCAGGCAAGCCTTTCTTCACTTAGTCTGCACAGAGTAAGCTAAATTAGCCTATGATTTGGAAGACAATAAATACCTATAGTTATGTAGTGATTTCCAAAGCTTTGTTATTTTTCAAACACTATATTAACTTGAATCACTCTGCATGCCCCTACCCACCTTTTTTTTTTTTTTAATCATCCTGCCTATTCCTATTATAAACCCTGAAGCTTAACTGCTAGCAGGATCTCTCAGCAAAAGCACATGTTGCTCATCCCAATAGTGAATTGTCTTCCACACTCCTCCAGACGGAAATTCATTTTCCTCTCTTGCACTTTCTGTAACCTCAACTCCTCAAATTGCATCAAAGTTTTTTTTTTTTCTCTTACTACCGAAGATTCTTTGCGTTCTTAATGTCTGAGATTGCAAACTTGATCATATACACCAAAGGGGGGAGGGGAACAGTTTCATTGGGTAACAATTTGATTTGTAAATGAAGATGCCAACAAGTATCCTGACTCCTATGATTTAGGTCATTGAGTCTGCAAGGTCAGCACAACACACATGGCAAAGAGCTCCAATATAAATCAGTCTAAAAGTTCTCTCTAAACGCCATTCATACAGTTGTTTACACTTCCTGTCTAGGAATCTGATTCCAGTCACTGCACCTAATCCTAGTGTTTTAGTCTAACCTTCATACTTGAAAAAAAAATATTCCTTTACAAAAACAAAAGAAGGTAGCTATTCTTTCTATCCTGAATGTATCTTTAAAAATATACATTGACTTTAGTGAGGTGTTCACTTCCAAAGGGAGCAGAAACAAAAGGTAGCTCTTCAGGTAGATGGTGTGATAGGTGTTATATGCTAGTTGCATCTTTTTTAGAGATGCTCTGAACAGGGCTTCCACCTTCAATCTCTGACTTCTGAATTGCCAGATCAGATACAGGAACATTTGGACTTCTCATAACCTTTGACTCTCGAATTTATAAACGTCGGCACACACCCTTTCCTCCTTACCAACAACTATGATTAAGCCCTGGAAGGAAGGGATGGGAAGTGTGTGAATTCATAATGCACCCATGACTCAAGAGTCAGAATTTCCAAGAGAAAATATTTGATGAGTTTTTCTAGGCTTTGGTGGGAAGGAAGAGAAGAGTTTCTTCCGGGCTCTCACTTGGCAGAACAATGTAAGGCAAAGTAAGAGCTAATATATAAAAAGCATCTGGCGCATCCAGCATACTCTAACCTTGTAACCTTGTAATCATTTGGCACAGCGGGAAGAAATCAGAACAAAAACAAAAAGAAAACCTATGCACTCCTCTCCTTGAGTGGTTGTAACAGGGATTCTTCTCTAGAAACCCCAGCTTGCAGAAAGGTTATTTATGGTGATTGCTGAGCAGTGCATTTAATGATAGATCAGGTAAAACTAATTTTCCAGGAGAAAAGAAGTGTTTTATAGAGACTCTTCATATTGAGTACTGTACCCACATCTTTGTAGATTGGTGTGTTGATTCTCCTGGCTGGATAAGTAGAGCAAGAAGGAAATAAAGTCACATTTTCTCATATTTTAAAAGCCAGTAAATGAAGGATGACAGAATCAATCTAGAGAACTTCTAATTTTTTTAAAGATTTTATTTATCTATGCATATAGAAATGGGGTGGGGTTATAGGCCAGAGGTGCAGGGGCTGCAAGAAGATTCCCCAGAAACAGAGGGGGAACAGAACAGGCAGATAGACAAAGTACACTGCTGAGGGGAGCAGCAGGCGAGACAGAAACGGTCTGCACCATGTGGGTCAGCTACAGAGCATGGGGATCAAACTCGCACTGAAGTGGTCAGACTTGGCTTGGCTTAGCTTTGCTGTGCAGCGCTCCAATCCCCTGCGCCATCAGGGAAGGCTGAGAATTTTTAATTTTTAAACATTTAAAAATTAAGAGCCAGAATGCAAAAGTAAACAGGATTAGTCTCTGTATAATGTCTCCGTATAATCTTTAATGACTGATGATTTAGAGTCAATGAGTCACGTGAAGTCATTGTTGCTTGTTTTTAGTCTTCTTGTGAATTATTAATCGTTATTATTGAATTTCACCTATAACTATTATTTACCAGATGACCCCAAATTTGGGAATTATCCTAAATTAGCAGGATTTTTTTAAAAGTCAAGATGAGGACCTTCCAATTATAATTTAATACAGTAAACAATCGATGTAAAAAATAGAAGGGGGCCCTCCCTGGTGGCGCAGCGGGTTAAAGCACAGCACTGAGAAGCTAAAGCCACTTCCACATGAGTTCGATTCCCGCCTGCCCCGGAGGAGACCACATGGCGCTGCAGACCTCTCCTGACCCACCCGCTGCTCCCCTCAGCAGTGTACTTTGTAGATCTGCCTGTTCTGCTCCCCACTCTGTCTCTGGTGAATCCTCTCACCCTCCGCATCTCTGGCCTGTACCCCAGCTCTATATGAATAAATAAATAAATCTTAAAAAAAAATAGAAGGGGAACTATAAAACAAATATTAGACTATTCTATATAACTAGAAAGATTTATCTGCATAATTTCTTACTGAACTTCCTGAGGCATTGAAAATGTTTGTTTTGATGAACATGTATTTTCTAGAAAACATGCATAGATTAAAAGTTTAAAACCTAAAAAATTACAAATTAGGAGATCCATTATACTTATAATATTTAAAATTCCAAGACAAAAATGTTTATGTCCAACCATATAGTTTGTTTATGTGTATGTTTTAAAGGAGGTAATTTTGTCAAGTGCACTGCATAGAAGACAGAAGTACCAGGATATTTACTGAGCAGGGTTGTAGCAGTGAAAGATTGAATACAATATAGGTGTTCATACATAAAGGACTAGTTAAATAATCAGGTTATGGCAATTAACAGAATTCTATGCCAACTTAAAAAAAAAAGTGGGGCCCTCCCTGGTGGCACAAGGGTTAAAGTACAGCACTGTGAAGCTATCTGCAGCCACTGCAGCACTGAGTTCGATCCCAGGCCAGGGAAGTGACCCACATGGCGCAGGAGACCTCTCCAAATCTGTCCACTGCTCCCCTTGGCAGTGTATTTCAGTAGGTCTGCCTGTTCTGCTCCCTACTCTGTCCCTGGTGAATCCTCTCACCCCTGAACCTCTGGCTTGTACCCCAGTTCTTGTGTGAATAAGTATTTTTTTTTTTAAAGAAAAAATTGGGTATGGCTATATATATTGACATGGAGACATGTACATTATATAAATATGTATATTTATACATACAGATTGGGATCCTGCCTCCCATGACTCAGGTAACTGAGTTTTCAAGGTCAGTGCACACATGGCCAATTCCAAAGAGCTCCAAATAAATCAGCCTGAAATTCTTCCATGAAAGCCTTCACACTATGATGAATAATATTTGTGTCTATTTTATATATTTATATATCTAAAACAAGTATAGAACAGAATTTTTTTAACATAAAAGAATGTGCAATTTACAAGCACACATACATATATGAGAATATATAACAAACTAGTAATTATGTGAACTGGCAATAGGTAGAATATGGTGTAAAATCATTCTATTTACTGCACTAAATAGAGGAACCTTACTTTTGAGTTCCAAAATATTTGCTTTTTCTAAATATGAGGATAGATAGACACACATAAACATGTTTTGTTAATTTGTAAAAGACAATGATTGAGATGATAGTGTTCCCTTAGGTACATCTTAAAATATTAAATAGTGCTTCTATCTCTGTAGAAGACAATAGGTCTGTATTTTTTTTTCCTTCATCATCTGTATTACCTATATTTTCTATGTTAAATATGTGTAACTTTGAAAGAGTAAATTTCAAAAAAAAATTTAAGCATAAAACATAGCATTCCTAGAAGGAAAACGTTCAGAGGCAGCCACTGTGAAGGGATATGTCTAAAACTGTATAGCAGTTATGAAGCATTTTTCAGTCACAAGCTTAAAATGAACTCCAACTAATTCCTCAAGGCAAAATGGCAGCAACCTCTCAGATAATTGATGAAGCTCCAGGTGGTTGCATGTGGTCATATAAAAATACAAAATTCATTTCATATTAAAGCCAACGATCAGTTGATTTCTAAAATCTGGCTTTTAACTAGGAAAAGTTCAATTTACTTCTAATAATTGCCTTAATATCCTATGGAAATTAAAGTCATTTACTGAGTATAATCTGTAACTTCATTAAACAAAGATGCTTAGAGTTTGAGATACCATTGAAATTAACCAAATGCACTGAGACCTTTCTTCTTGATGTACATTTGTAAATTCAGAACATTGTGTTTTATCCAAAAACTTGTGAATAAAATTTAAAAAAAAAAATGATTTGTGCTTCTCAAGAAAAGCATATAGACTTGTCAGCAGTTGTTAGCAATGAGCAGCTACTATATTCTGTGCCACTTCAGAACACTCCTGATGGACCAGGACTTGTAAACTTCAGAAAATCTGGCATAATTGGGAGGCTTTGAATTTCTCCAAAGGGTCAACCTCTACTGCATGCCTCAGATTCTATCTAGTACATTCTCTCAAAGCAACTCAGACACTAAATTTGGTAACCTGGAGGAAAAATACATTTTGTAGAATTAATAAGAAATTACTAAAAGTTAGCCACTAGGCCCTCCCTGTTGGTGCAGCAGGTTAAAACACAGCACTAAGAAGCTAAAGCCACTTCTGCATGAGTTGGATCCCCACCCGCCCCTGAGGTGACCCACATGGCGCACTGACCTCTCCTGACCCTCCTGCTGCTCCCCTTAGCAGTGTACTTCAATGATCTGTCTGTTGTGCCTCCACTCTGTCTCTAGTGAATCCACTCACCACCACCCCCACCTCTGGCAGGTACCCCAGTTCTGTATGCATAAATACATAAATCTTTAAAAAAAAAAACGAGCAACCAATACTTTCTAGATATAGACACTAGACAGCTACTTTTTTTTCTGGGGTAGAGGAAATCCTCAGAAATATCTTTCTTCAGAAACAAGTCTAAATGCTATTACTATTTATTCATAACAAATAATCATTCAGATTGTCTTTAGGTGGTTTTCATTTTGTTTTACACTTTTTAATCTTTGGTAAGTTTAAAAAATCCTTTGGTGTAAAGAGTGAACTAGGTATCCAATGTTTCCAGATGACTGAGTAGATGTTGAATAATCATCTATTCCTTCCTCTCTTGATAGGTAGAGTTATACTTAATAAAACTGTAATTCCTATATATTTGAGTGAATTTGTAGACTCACTGTTCAGTTTCATTGATTTCAAAGTACGGGCAATGCATAAGCTCTAGAGCCTGGATCCTTAGGTTTAAGTTTCAGATCTCTGTTTACTGTCTTTGTGACCTTAGGCAAATTGCTTAATCTCTGCCTAAACCCCCCATTTACAAAATGGAGATCAGAATAATCATATTATTGTGAGGATTAAACTAAGAAATGAAAACTCTCAGAAAGTGTATAACATCAATAATAATCAATGCTTATTATTCTTAAAACTCACTGTGGTTGTTTTTAACTGGTATCTACCAAAATGATGGATTAACTAAGGAAAAACTGATGTAAATACTGAGTCTCCCCAAGTAAATATCACATGCTTTTTTTTATGGATCTGGATTTTATTTTGTGTTTACTTTCTTCAGACATGATTTATCCGTGTTTTTTATAAAGATTCATATCCTCCTCTCTAGAATTCTTCTCCTCCAGATATAGTTCATCATCACATGATTCCAAAATCTGTAGTACCTATTTTTTGCCTCTGAACTTCCCTACTCCATTTTTAACATCTGCTACCCAAGTCATGAAACACCTTGGCTATAATCTGCCCCTAGTTAGTTGTGTAGTAGAGATGAAGACTGATCAAGTCCTATGGAAAACATTATGGTGATTTCTCAAAATTTTAAAGATAGATCAACCATGTGATCCAACAGTTCCACTCCTAACACTCTGAATATTACAAAAACACTAATTTGAAGGGATATAAACACAGCAATGTTAATTTCTGCACTATTGACAATAGCCAAACTATGTAAATACCTAACTACCCAAACACACACACCACACACACACACACACACACACACACAATGGAATACTACTTGGCAATTAAAAATGAAATCTTGAAATTTGTGATAAGTAGAATTGGGGGATAGGGGATGGGAAATATGTTAAGAGAAAGGCAATTACAGGATGATTTAACTCATGTTACAGTATAACGAAACAAAACAAATGAACTGATGGAACTAAACCAAAACAAACTCTAGAAAAGTAAATGTAGTATTGTGGCTACCAGAGACAGAAGATAAATGTAGGAAGTAACAGAAGGTGGGGGCCAATGGTCTGGGGTACAGGTTATAGTTGCTTTAGTGGTGTGTATGATTGGTGACATACATCTGAAGAAGTATGAACCTAAATCATATATAGCATTGGAAGGCAATGTTACCTCCATAAAAAATGATATATTTTAATTTTTTAAACATTTGTTTTAATTCAAAACAAAATATGGTTATAGACAGATTTAGAGGTAGATAGAAGTACTACAGGTATATATTCAAACTGTCACTGTTTTACTGTAACTGTGGAGAAATCATTTAAGTTACTCTCAACTTCAGTTTCCTCATCCATAAGATAGAATTATTACAGTATCTGCAACAGTAATATCAAAAATAAATTAAATAAAAAAAATAAAACAATTGGAATTCAATATGCCTTATAAATGTTCGTGATTTCTTAAGACTGATATTTTCTCTGATGAAAAAGTTCTCTATTGAAATAGTTCCCTGAATATGTAGAAAGCATCTTAAGAAATCAGACCCTTCAATAAGATTTTATGCTTGAACCCTTTAAGTTTTTGTTTCACGCACATTAAACTGTTGCTAAAAAGTATGGGTCCTTTAAAGTTCAGGGGAAAGTGTTTATAAAGATCTAAGGACTGAGCTAAAGACAAAGCTATAGCCAGAGGCCTGGTTTCCTGAGAAGGAAGGAGTCCCCCACTAATCTGTCATGCTTCTGTCTAACAGGATATTAAAGCCATCCCAGCTCCTTTCTTTTACAGCCAGTGCTGTGTCTTACAACCCAGAGTCTGTACTAAGCAGGCGGGTGATCCAGCTCCCTCACAGCCTCCTCCAGAGCTCCCTGTAAAGAACATTACAGTGAGTAATTAGAGTATTGGGGACAAAGAAAAAAGAGACAATAAAGCCTTTATTGTGAGTTACTATTCTTACAATCACGGCTTAATATAATTAGAAGAAAGAAACATACCTTTAAAGGAACCACTGAGCCTGCTGTACTAGCCAGTGCAATTCTGTGTTCTCCATCTTTTCTCCTTGATGATGACTCCTTGACTACTTTGAGGTGGGGTGGGTTTTAAGAGAAAGCACTCATTGAATTTTTTCTAATTAAAACAAAGAACTTGCTAAAAATGTATACATGTAATAAGAGAAGTCATCGGACCTCCCCCAGTCCAGCCCTATACATTCCTCATAAGCTGCCTAAAGGGTCAGGAGATACTCTCTCTCTCTCTCTCTCTCTCTCTCACACACACACACACACACACACACATACACACACACACGTATACAAGACATTCAGGTGGTATTGGTTTTATGGGCAACACTATACCCGTCAGAGACCTGACAGATCTTGGGAAATGCTTATTATGTCCCTTGGGTAAATTCTATAAACAAGTGTGGTTACCAGCAGAGTGAGGTTTCAGTTTCAGACTTGACAGTAGTTCACTTAGCCTCCCCCACCAAGTGCAAGCAAGAGGCCCCATGATCCCAGCCACTGTTAATGGAGACTGTTGTCTCACAGTCACCTGTTTTTTCCAGCCCCAGGCAGCTGGGATTTAAACTTGTTTATATCCCACCCTTCCTACCTACAGCTATGTTTCCAACTCTTCCAACTGGGGGTAAGGACTGGCCAACTTTGTGGGACGTCTTTGCCTTATTGAAGATGGAGGGAAAAGCAATTAAGTGTAAAAGAGAACTTGATAAATTAATGTTGTTCACATGAGGCTGAGAAGAATAAAAATGTGAATTGCCTGTGTGGAGTCAAGAAAGACCACGTCAGATGGTTTAGAATGAGGAGCTCAGTAGATGAAGCCAGGATGGCTATAAAGGCTTGATGAACTGACCATGTGCAGGACATTGTTGCAATAAAAGCCAAGGAAGAAAGAACTGAGTGGAAGAGTTTGTCCCTAGGAAAGAAAGAAACTGTTTCAAAGTAAGTTCTCCAAGTAGGAAATGAGGTGATTACTAATGCTCAGAATATAATAGGGCAGTTTAGTCATGCTGTTGGCAATTTGGGGGAAATTAAAGGAAAAGAACAGGGTTCATGTATGAGCAAGAAGCTAGCAAAACAATCTTGATTCTAAGGTAGAATTTGAGCTGCCCTAGGAAGTACATATGGGGAGGGTTTGGAGTTTGTTGGATACATGCTGTCAGGACACTAAGACTGAAACTGTGCTTTCTACATTTGAGTTCTACTGAGAATTTACATTAGCACCATAAAACTATTTTTTACCCCATTATTGACCAATTGATTATTTACCATCAAGAAATGCCCAGAAGAGTAAGAAATCAAGACTAAAAGTTTCACAAGGTTAGGTCTTTACAGAAAAAGCTTTAAACCCCCAATGTTGCCTGTGTAGAAACATCAGCATATCTGTGCTTCATTTTTGCATTGATTCCAGCACAAACACTTGCACACACATGCACACGGGCTGTAGTGGTTGTGGTTTCTCCTTATAGGTCCTGTTGAGCAGTTATGTGTGTGTTCATCTCTGTCACCCCACTTTCCTTAGTCAAAGAGGATGTTGGCAGGCGCTATTTAAACCTTACCTCGTTGCTGTAGACTAGCTCAGTATATGTGCTTTTTCTTTTTTAGGTTAGGGTTCATAATTGGGGAATATTCAGATGACCATTGTTGGCATGAACCACAGATTTGAAAATTAGCATGAAAAGACTGACTTTTCTGAATTTAAGATTTGAGACTGGTCATAGAAGGAATAGAGCTTACTGGAATAGAATAATTTGGCTCACAAAGTTGTTAGAACAGAGAAGTACTAAAATCATTTGGAAAAGAGAAAAAAGAAATCACACTAATTTAGAGAAGCTGGCTGTTCCTTCATTGGCTGTTCTTCAGTTCTGCACTGGAGATTTATTTAGGTCAGAGTTTTTGGTTAGATCTCTCATTCCCCCAGGAGACTGGGTGTATTGTTTAAAAGCTCAGTTCTAAGAAAGAGTCCAAATGATGTGTTCAATTTCTATTTTATAACCTCATAAGAGGAAAAAAATGTTTTTGTTTCAATTTTTAAATGTTATATGCCTGTTAAGTGTATACATGCAAATCTACTTTGTCAAGCAAGTGAAGAAAATACATATAAATTGTGAGTGATTGATTCCTATTCAACACTGTTTGGAAGATGCTGATAGAGGGTCTTGCCATCATCTTACCTAAACTAGATTGATTGTCCCAGAATGATTTAAATTTTACGCCACATTAATCTTCATTCTCTCTAAATTTGATGAAGATTCAAAGTATATTTAGAAGCATGGCTTTATGAGAACCAGGTGAAGTCAAAACTAGCCAGGAATATCTTGTGATGTATGTCTACATTAAATTTCATCGTATGCTTTTCTCTTTCATTCTCTGTACTGAGCATATTATAAACTTTCCCATAACCCTGTTTGGACTTTACTTTTACAAATTTAAACACCCTAACTGCATGAGCAATGACAATATGACACAACTACTTTAAAACATAGGACTGAAATAAATATGGAAGGTCCATGTCTTAGAGGCCATGTGATAGGAATAGAGTATAGACTTTCTGTTATAGTCTTAGAGGGATGGAGTATAGCCTTTCTGGAATGTTTCTTTAGAGTCAAATCACTACTCTAACATCATCATTAGTGTTGTTACTAACATGATTTAGTTTAATAATGCAAAGTAAAATCAAAGGTGGGAATAAACAGTTTAAGGAATCGTTTTTGAATAATTTAAAAATTTGTATATTAAAAAATAGTTATTTTTAAAAAGGTTTATTTATTTATGCATACAGAACTGGGGTACAGGCCAGAGGTGCAGGGGCAGTGAGAGGATTCACAAGAGACAGAGTGGGGAACAGAAGAGGCTGACTGACAAAATGCACTGCTGAGGGGAGCTGCGGGCAGGTCAGGAGAGGTCTGCCTACCTTGTGGATCACCTCCCTGGCCGGGCGGGGATCGAACTCATGCTGAAGTGGTTTTAGCTTCTTAGTGCTGTGCTTCAACCTGCTGTGCCACCAGGGAGGGCTCTAAATAGTTATTATTTTTAATAACACTAATTCACTGATTCTGGAACTTTTTCAATAATAGCACTATGCCAGATAATAACTGGTATGTTTTCATTGAAAGAAAATCCTCTGAAGACACAGGTTATATAACAATGTATTGTAATTATGATTATAAATATTATAGTATATTTCAGAACCTAAGCAGACAAACACACATACACACGAAGAAATAATTTTGAGATAAGATTTCAGTTATTACTGCTTACTAAGTGCATAAGTATGTATCAAGTCCTCTGAAGACATAATCTGTTTTAATCATTACAATTACCCAGTGGTAGTTGATGCATTTGTTACAATTGATGAACTTAGGCGACACCTCATAATCACCAGTATCAATAACTCACATGTGGTTTAGGGCTCATTCTTGGAGGTGCAAAGTTGATAGTTTTTGACCAATGTGAACTGGCAGGAACCCACCAGGGCAGCATCAGACAGAGCCACCCCACTGCTCTACAGACACCCCATCTATTCACTCTCACCTCCCTTTTAACCTCAGCTGTCACTGTTTTCTTTTGCCTTGTCCAGATGGTAATATGGTTGGAATTACATATTCTGTGGTGTTCTCAAACTGGTTTCCTTCCATAACAGTTAAAGTGCATCTAAGCTTCCTGGATGTCTTTGCATATTTGATATGTCATTCCTTTTGAGCAGTGAATGATATTCCAATTAAATATACGACAGTTTGACCATACCAGTTTGTTTTTCTGTTTGTGTACTAAAGGGCATCTTGGCTATTTAAAGATTTAGGCAATTATGACTAAATCTGTTATAAAAATCCTTGTGCAGGTTTTGGTTTGTACATAAGTGTTCAGCTCCGGTGGTAGACACAAAGGAGGAAAATTTTTTGCAAAGGCCACTCTTGTGCCTTTCCATAGGAATAAGTGTGTGCTTTTGTTAATCCACATACCTTCACATTTTCACCTCCTAATCTCAATGTTTATATTTGGGAACCTTCTTCATGTCTGTCTTTAATGTATTATTTCTCTTTTCAGTTGGGTCTGATCTTCTGTTTAATCCATCTGAAAAACTTGTAATTTCAGCATCTTTCACTTCTACATGATCCCTTTCATCCTTTGTGGACTCTGCTTCAGCCTTCTGATAATCCTTCCTTCCTTACTGTTATTCTAACATATAATTGTTAAAGTGGTAATATTAAATATTTATTGTGAGGCCATACTTTATTGATTTTTAAAATGTGATTCCTGAGGGCCATATTGTAGTTGGGTTGTGTTTTTCCCGGCATGTTTACATTAGCTTTGCTGGGGATCACACAGGTATTCCTGGACTTGGGCTCCCAACCCTCTTTGAAACCTGGCTATGTGTAGGATCTTGGATTCAGCTGCTCCACATTGTAGGACCTCAGATCTTACCTTTGGGACCTATCGCCACCTAATCCAGGAAATGTATACAATTTTACCTGGCAAGGGCCAGGTATAGTTTCAGAACTGCGAATTTCTTACATGTTAAAAATTTAATATGGAGCATATGCCTTGTGTTACTACTTACACTCAATGTTGCATTTATATTTCTATAGTAAAATGCATATGTATTTATGATAAATGGAATAAAGATTATAATAAGCACAAATTAGTTAATGTCATTCTTGGCCATCATATTAGACCATATAATGTTTGTCGCCAAAAACCTACAAAAAAGTCAGTCTCGAGAGCATTTTTTAATTCAGATATTGTTGATAAGAGACATGAACCTGTACATTTGCTCAAGGTTATAAGCTATTTCAGTTTATTTCTTGGTCATTGCTAATTTCTTTTATGATCTCCCAACCTCCCTTATAGATATCCTTTGTTTTATTAAAATTTCACTAATTTTTAAAAAATAATATTTGAATAAATATGTTCATAGTCAAATTTTCTTGACAGTAGCAAGGTCCTTCAAAGTAACTGGTCTGAGTACTGCTGGAATCAGAAAATATATTAATTCTTAAAATAATAATGTAATAGTACATGTATTGGGTCATATAGAAAGTATCAAGAAATTTTAAAGATTTAAACCCATACAGAACATGGTCTCTGACCATAATGAATGAGTTCAATAATCAACAATGGAAAGATAACTGGAAAATATCCCTGTTATTGGGGAATTAGGAGACACATACACTAAATGATTCTGGATTGAAGAAAAAAAAAACACAGTGGAAATTAGAATTTTTTAACTTAATTAAAATGAAATGTGGCACATTAACAATGCTTAGCAAGGGATTATGTGTAGCAAGGAGGACCAGAACCAAATAGCCAATCTTTTTATTTCTATGTGATGCAATAACAAAGACACTAAAATATGCTTGGACATTTTCAATAAATATAAAATTGTAGCTATGTACAACCTGAAATTGGGAGGGTATGAAGGGAAAAGTGAGAGAAGCAAAAGAGCACAAGGAAATAAAACAAAATATCTTGCTCAATTCTTGGACATTATGGGAAATGAAATTTATGTGAAAGAACTCCATGCAAATGTAGATTATTACATACCAGAGAGACTAGATAAGACTCAGAGGTAGAAATTTGCAGTACAAGAAAGCAAGATAGCCAGCATACACAATGTCATCTCTTTATCAGCTTTGAAAGTATGTGTATAACCATGAGGAAAGGCTTAGGTCCAAAGCATTCTATCAGTAGCATTTTAGAATGGAGGTTTGAGTGTTCTAAGAATCACGATAAGTTTCTTGGAAGGGAGAATGAATTTAGAAAAGAGATTAAGTGTATGAAAAGTGGTAAACTATTCTTGTAAAAAGTGTGAAAGTAGCTGTTACAGGGCAACCAGGTGAACTGTCTGTGGGATGCCTGTCTGTGGATTCTCACGCGTGCGCTTAGAATCAACTGCACTGCAAACACACACAAAAAGGTCAATAATGGGTTTATTTACAAGGAGAAAAGAAAGGGAACAACCCAGGGGAAGAATGGAGGTTGAGTGTTCTAAGAATCATGATAAGTTTCTTGGAAGGGACAATGAATTTAGAAAAGAGATTAAATGTATGAAAAGTGGTAAACTATTCTTGTAAAAAAGCATGTGAAAGTAATCACACAAATAGTGATAGAAACATTCCATTTAAAAATCCAGGTGGGAAAACTGAAATTAAAGAGCATTTGGCAAATTAGAGCAGGATATGGAAAAAAAAAAAAAAGCCAAAACTAAAAAGAGCTCATTGCTGTGAGCGCCGTTTGGGTGAAGCACCTTGAAATGCTACCAAGTCAAATTGCATAGTCCAAATTTCATGTGCAAGTATAGGGACCACGCCATATACCTGGTGCAGCCTCAAAAATGATGGAAGGAAAAAAAGCTTCAATTGTGAGTTTCTTAGACTCGTGTTTCTGGTCTAGAGTTAGAAACTAAGCCTCAAGGGAGAAAATGTCTAGGCTAGCAAGCACAGTCCTAATGTCACAGTCTTGGGTAGTAAGAGAAATGAAGGGGACTGAGAAGACATAGGACCCATCCCTTCATTTTACATTAGAGAAAACGGGAGACCTGCAATACAAGCCTATGCTTACCTAGTTCTCTACTTCAGGGCAAGACCAGGGCTTGATTTTAAAACCCTGAACATGATCATCATTTCAGAGAGACCCAGATTCACATAGTTCCTCTCTTACGAGTGGGCTGAAATGAAGCATGAAATGTAACCTGTTTGAGTTAAATTCCTTATCTGTACTAATAATATCTACCTCCAAACTATAATGCATCTTTACCGTAATAGTCTTATTTAAATGGTCTAACATCCTTGTTTTGTCATGTAAATTATAAATTATATTTCATTTAGTTTTCTATATATTTTTAAATATATACAAATATATATGAAATGAAACAAAGAGCAAGTAATAATCATCACTGGGAAACTCAAAGCCATTGATAATATCTGTGACCAACTCAGGACCGTGATTTATACATGATCTCTTTCTTCTCAGCCTGCATGAACTTAGGACCCTCAGAGATTCATTTTTTCTGACTCAGGCAACTGGAGAACTTAATTACAAAATACAGCAGGTTTTTCTAATTTTATTTTTTTCTTTTATGTTTGCTTTGTCGACCCATTAAAAAGGCAGCAATAGTCAGGAAAGTTGTTTGTTCAATAATAGAATATCGACATAAAATATTTACTAGATCTAATCTCTAGATCCGATCTAATCTCTAGATCCAATCTAATCCTTTCTCTCAGTACATCTTCCAGCATCAGTCTTTCATAATTCATAATTCGAATGAACTGGTTTACATTTAAGATTGCATTATGTGTTGCTTTTCAATTACCAAAATATATCTTAATTCAACTGAATACATAAGTGGTAATTGATTGTGTTAGTTATCCATGAAAAATCAAGCTTGACAAAATGCTGTTTCTCTGTTCTCCTTTTAACTATTAAAGTGAGTTAATGATCAGGAGCTGTGAGGAGGTTCCAGAAATAACATTGTAATACCCAGCATGTTGTAGTTAGCAGCTAAGAAAAAAAAAAAAAGTTTATTATTTTCCAGTCAATTACTCATATTAAGCCTGTAGTGTCTTTATTTTAGGACCCAATCATTATGAAGAAACAGAAACATACAGAACTCAAATGAACCCAAACATCTTAATAAAAACAAACGCATGAGTGGTTACACTCAGATATTCAAAACTACAGTAGAATATTTTATTTGGGCAGATGCTTTAGAATGACATCTGGATAGTGATTTAAAAGTCAGCATTTTGGAACACATAAATGGCACTTTTTAAATAAGGTCATAGAGAGTAAAACTGAAAATAGTGTCTTTTTCCTCACAAGGTGAAAAGCTAAAGATGACCACCATAACAATTGTACTTAGTTCCTGAAAAACTTATATAGATACTCCAGGATTGTCTTATAAGTAGAGATACATGGTCCCAGAGACAAACACTGTACTTATGGAAAATTTGAAAATCAAAAACTTTTCCAAAAACTCATTGCCCCTGATTTCCAACTTATATTCTGACCTTGCTGGCCTTTTAGTAGTAAGCTTTTATGGAGACATCACTCTTTGGCAGACAGCTACACTAAGGAGGATAAAAAGATCACATAAGGCAGATAGAATTCTTTTTTAGTAAATAATGAAATAAAAATAAGCAGAAAATTCCAAATATTAAATGATTTTCTTTTGCAAATTGATTTTGTGTCTTAGCAGTTCTGACTTCAAATGCTATAAGGCAAGCTACTTGAGTAAAACTCCTAGTCAGTAACTGAAAAGAACAAAGTAAGGCTTTTAAATTGTGTTAATTGTTAATATCGTAGGTAAATAAGCAAATGATGAGCTAATAAAATTTAAACAGTAAGTCAAAAGATAATTATTATCAGTTATAAAATAATGTCTTACAAAGAATCAATGTATGCTATTTAAGTAGGTAATTCAATAGAAAAGCAGCCTTGTTTCTTTCATGGAGTCAAAAATTATCACAATTTTTACTTCCCATGTGCTTGATTTTTATGTGATCTGAGGCTACCAGACAGAAGCAGAGCAGTTATTAGTGAAAAGCCAATGAAAGTTGGAGATAGAAGAAGCAATACCCCGCTGCCCCACCTCCTGTTTTTACTTCTCTCCACTTTCAATAGTGAAGCCTCAGATCCCTCAACAACCTTCAACACTGAAGCCTGTACTGTAATACTGGAACAAATCAGGAAGGCATACACATCAACTTACCTCATCACCACTGAGAATTCAGTGTTCACTCCATTCACTGAAGGTCATCAGAGAGAACTTACCTCTTTCTACTCTCTGCCTGAGAGTATTGTCCTCTTCATGTTCATCAATGTGCAATGCCAGTGTTTCACCCAGGTCTGTATTTTTTCTGGGGTTGACTAAGATATTTATTGAATTTTTAAAAGTACAATGCCAGGCTTGTTCATACTTGGGCTTGAATGATGATCTAAAAAGTAGACTTATATCACATTTATGCAAGAATAAATGACTCCACCCTCTCAACTAAAAGGACTACTCACTGGGAAACATTAAACTCCATATTTTAATTTTAGACAGTACCTTAAGAAATTCATGATTAAATTATATTCAGAAATCCTACTCAAAAAAGGTCTGACTAAACAAAAGAGCTATTTGAGGTAACATTTACAGGGTGCAAATTTATTTCACTACCTAAGCCTTCTTTGTCTCCTCTTTCCTCACTCTGTACCACCAGCATTTGGATTTTAAATACTTTTGAAAGAGGCTAATTACCAAGTAGGGTAAATGGTGGGGTAAGAATTCAGATGCGGGTCACTGAACTTAAACAGAAATCTGTGTAAGGCCAGCCATTAAGTTTCAAATTTAATGATTTTTTTCTTAATTAAATACTGTTTAAAATTTATTTTCAAAATGTACTATTTGTCATATTTTTTTGAACATTACAAATAAAAATTATTTTCCACACTGTTTCACAATCTTCCATTGAACACAAATTATGTTACGACATTTGGTAAATGCAGGAGTCTTTTCGTTCCTGTGGGAGAGGAATACATTTCCAAAGAGACCTCTTGGCTCACATCACTAGAGCAGAGGTTTAAACTCATTGCCCCAGGACTAAATGAAGTCCAAAGTTGAAATTACTTGAAGTGGATTGAGATTTTTTTTTCAATTAGTTGCCAGTACATAAAGTTGGGAGGTTTGATATTATT
>NW_004567115.1:15925784-15930776 GCF_000260355.1 Condylura cristata
GGGGGGGGGGAGGCGGGAGAAACTGGAACTCTTGAAATATCTATTCATCCATTTTGAAGTCTGGATCTTCTTTCTTCAGTTTGCTGTACATTCACTGAACAAAACTTGTATTTATCACTGGGACTTTGTTCTAGGGTTTTGAGTTATTCTTTCTGTTCCAACTGACATGGGAGTGAACAAAGCCAGAGCATGACATTCAGCACTGCTCTAGTACCTCTGGCTCCAATATATACAAAGGAGCAGATCAAATTAGGGTGCTTCTTGGCCTGACTGAAGATCTGAAGGAGCATGTTGCAGGAGGGGCCCCACAATGGAGTGGGGAATATGCCAAAGTTTGTCCTTGGGCAATATCAGTAAGTTCTGTTATCAGTAATTATAATAGAGGAGCTCTGTTACTCAGTCTTCTGTCAGGTAGTTTGAGCATTAGTTATGTGGGTTTTCTTTCCTTGGTAAGACTATAGCTGAACGTGAAAGCATCCAAATAGAGTTGGGTACTGTGTAAATGGTTTCCATGAATCTTACAAACTGAAAAAGAACATGGCAGGAAGGAAATGGCTCAGGTCTTGTGTCATCTCTTCCTATTTAAAATTTGCCATTGAGAACAAATAATTCACTACACAGTAAAGACCTGGTGTCATTTGTGATGGTTTTTTCACTCTCCGGTATTGGAACGGATTTTGGAGGAATATAGACTACTGTGGGAAAGAAGACTATACTCATCCTTGCCCCTGAACGCCAGTGTTTTAACACTCAAATCTCATGTGATGTAGAACAGCTAACATAAATGTAAAATTGTGGGCCTATGACAGACAAATGAAACCTTAGTGAGAGTTGAAATCAACGAAGAAAACACTGAGCTATCTAGAACAGCTTTCATCTAGTAACAGTCACTGTTTGATGACTCTCTTGATGATTGTTTTCACTCCTTCCTTCCCCAGTTTGTAAAGATGTCTCAGATATACTAAGGTTAAAATCAAGATCTTATTTTATTTTAATATTATCTTGGGTATTTATTTAAATATGAACTGCCGTGTTCTTGTTTGGTGTGCCCATTTAGTACTATCCAATAATAAAGGTTAACATCATTAAGCACTTATGTGCTAAGCACTATGTGCATTATTTTATTCATCCATATAAGAACCCCATGAAGTATGCACTATTTCAATCTCTGTTGTAAAGATGAACGAGATATCTAAAGATAAGAGCCTAAACATGTGTTCATCACTCAGCTCACAAGTCCTGCTTTCAACCACTATTCTTTCTACTAGTGTTTCAGCCTTCAAAATGTAGTATGTCAATTTCAAAAGGAGTAAGAGTTAAGCTATGAATACTGCGCTGTGGCCCAGGGCACAGGCTATGTCAATAAACCAAAGAATGGAAGAGGATGGTGCCATTCTGTGAAGGCTAAATGCTAACCATTGCATCAGTAAGGAAAATGGTTTTGGAATTAATCGTGTTATTAGAGATGAGCAATCCATATTATATAAACTATCAGCAAGATGTAATGAAGCTAGAAAAGATCTAGAGATGAGAATATCAGAATCAAGGAGAAAGACATAGGACTTGAACAAGAGACAAAAACGATTAACATGTTTTAGTGAAAGATAGTGCTTAGTGGGGATAGATTTCTGAGGATTGCACAGATTACTTGAAACCTGACTAAATTAAAACACAACTTTACCCAGCTGGTAATAAATATTGAGAAGTTATAAGAACTAGCATGCTTTGAAGGAGGCCCAGATTATCTATATTTTTAAGGTTTGAATTTTTAGTAAGTGTGGGAAACTAGTATTTCTAAGCTTACACATTGCAGTTTCAGTGATTCTTTCATCATGCAGATCTGATCACCGGATGCCTTCTTCGGTTAACTGGTGTCTCATTGTTAAAGATAAAACAGTCCTCAACACAGCCATGCAGAAAACTCAAAAATTCTTGCCCTTCCTTTTCCAGCAAGAAAAATCACACCAGCCCTCAGGGGTAACTCCAGCATCTTGCAGCATCCAAACATCACAGGGCAGCAGCTCTGTCTAGTCTCCTTGAATCCAATGAAGGTTCCCTACCTATTTCCTGGACCCTCCCAGCACCTCTTTTCCTAAAGTCATTGGTGCTCCTCCTCCCCCCACCCAACAGCTTTGTGTCTCCAGCAGCTGTAATCAAGTAAAAGCCCTGGAGATACTATTGAATAGAAGAAACTCAAGGCCTCCTAAATGCCACTCGCCAGACCTGAATTCTGGTTTGGTTCTGTGGTGGTGAGAACATTTTCATGGTTGTTTTGAAAAACTGGAGTGAAAAGGAATCCTTCCCCGTCCCCAACCCCACCCCCAGCATATGAAAACCATAATGTGACTGAAATCAATACAGCTTAAACTACAAGAGACACAAAAATTGCCTCCTCTGTATTTTAAACCATTTTAAATACAGCTGCCCTGTCCCCCCCCCCCATAGCTTTGTATTTCCCTGAAAACAGTATGCACATTTCACCTATTTATCTTGTTTATTATTTTCTCACTAGGAAGTAGACTCTAAAAGTGATTTTATTTTTTTTTCCAGAAACTAGAAAAATGTTGGGCACATAAATGTTCTTAGTGTGTTTGTTGAACTGATGGCTTTAGGTTAGTAATTGCTTTGCCCAGAGGTTAATAGGCAAAAAGGCACCAGTTAGCCCAAAATTAAATTTTTACGGAACTCTGGTACGAATTTTTAAAATCTTCCTGAGATTGTAGTCAGTTGTGATCTTTAAAAATAAGGCTACCTGCTATACCAGGGGCGTTCAAATTACAGTGCATCAGACACTTGGGGGTTTGTGAAAATGCAGATTCGTACAAGGACGATTTACATTATGCAGTCTGAAGTGGGCCCTACCAAC
Organism: Condylura cristata; assembly: GCF_000260355.1. NCBI lineage: Eukaryota > Metazoa > Chordata > Mammalia > Eulipotyphla > Talpidae > Condylura > Condylura cristata. The sequence goes on from NW_004567115.1 coordinate 15,928,651, forward strand.
CAGTTCCAGGAGCTGCGTTGGATCACGGCCCAAAGGCTAAGGTTTGAGAAAACATTGGCTATGACTGTGCAAACAAACTCAACACGTGCTGACTAAAAACTCAATTCTTTTCTACAGCAGTGTTTATTACCTACATTCCTTCTGCACCCCTGCGGGCTCTGGCAGTCTAATCAAAGTCCAAGGGATAGGTACTGTTCTTCCCATTTTACAGACCTGGAAACACGATTCACACCCTAATTCTCCTCCGTTCTTATGAATTTTACGCGGTCCCCGCCACGATGAAGGTTATAAAAACCTATGTAAGAAAGAAAAGGTGCAGAACTACCAAGAAAAAGATAAAGGAAATGTGTGCGATGTCCGAGAGTCCAGCCTGAACTTCCCGGGCAAGTAAACTCCCTGAGGGTATGTAAGTCTTTGCAGTGCCCCGTCCCCTCCCCCAGGCCAACAGTTGGAGACTTTTTGGCGCTTCCCGCTGCAGACTTGGGGGCCGCAGGAAAACATTCCAATCTGCGGCTGAGGAGGAGCTGGCGGGGCGAGGAGGCGGGGTCAGTGCAGCCTGGGGCTGCGGCGTTCGAGCCCAGCCGCAGGGAGATGGAGAGAGGTGGGCCGGGGGGAGGCGGGACCTGGGCGCGGGGCCGGGCGGCGCGGGGCGGGGGTGAGAGAGGGCGGGGTGGGACCTGGAGACCGTGGGATGTGCGGCGGTCGACCCCGGCGGCGCGGGGAGGAGTTGCTGCCAGACCTCGGCCCTCCCCTCGGAGGTGGGCCTTACGGGAGGGCGCGGCCCGCTAGGCGCACGGCGGGCAGTGCGTTCCAGCTGCCAGAGTGAGGGCGCTCGGCTCCTGCCCCGGCCATGGCCGAACTTTCTCGCAGCAGGAGCTACCGCTCCCCAGCTTCTCGCCCCGCTCTTTAAGCGCTGCACCCTTTGACCTCCGAAAACTCCGCGTTCTTTTTGGGGCCGTGAGCGTGGAACACCCAGCAGCGACCAGGATGCGCTGAAGACCTCCGAGGTGCGCATCTTGGGTGCCACCGTGGGTCCTAGCGCTGGAGCTGAGCTGCCGCGGGCTGCCACGATTTCCCTACTGCGCTCCTGCAACCCCCACGCCGCACTTGATGTGCAGAGAGGAACGAGACACCATGATCCTAACACGTAAGCTAGACTTGTGCCTTGCCGTCGCTCCAGCCGCGGGAGCCAGCTGCGGAGGGGACCCGCCGCGGAGGAAATGTCACCCCGCCTTGTCAAGTCGGTGCCTGTCGTTCTGTGCTTTTGAAACGTTTGTCGAAGAGACTCGGGATCGAGTCGCCCGAGATTTCTGGAGTGAAGGAGGTGGAGTGTTTGGGAAAACAAGGGTCATAATTTGGGGAGGGAGGTTTGAGTCTCGGGTGATGACCCCCGACTACTCATTATTTGAGGGTCGCGCCCAGGCACTCCAGGTGGAGTCGGGGAGGGCTGTGGGCCTGGGAGCAATCGACTGAGGAAGTGAAGCCCACCTATCTCCCTGTTCGGCTGGGGGCCCAGGACGGGCTATGGGCGCAGGACTGGGTAGGGGGCGCAGGGCCGGGTGAATTCCAGCGGTTTCTCAGGCAGCCCTGTTGATCCCATTCTAAACCTCAGCATGGCACGATCGCCTTTCTACATACTTTTCCCGTGGGGACCGTTCAGGGCACGATGCTCTTCTGTCCCCAACCATAGAAGTCTAAAATGAGCGTTGACTATCCAGACGTGTATTATTTAGGGACGCCTAGACTGTTAATGACACTTGGGTTATTTTAATTGCTTAAAGGTAAATTTACTAAAAATTGTTTGAATTTTAAGCCATTCTTGTTCAAGTACTGTAAACGCTGGAAAATGGCTCAGACTCAGGCATTAGAGTCTAGGTTTGGTGACTGCGGATCCCTGGAGAATGTTGAGGCTATTAGCCAGCCCCATGGCTTGCACGTGAGGAGTTCCTGTTAGAAAGACTGCAGTGAGCCTTCATGTGCTGGGATGTTGACTCGGTTTCCAAAAATGTCCCCTTGGCGATGCCTGTGCCCTTGGCTTCGGGGCTTCGGAGGAGGCGCCGCGTGAGCGATTCCCGGGCAGGCAAACGGAAGGAAGCTCGCCGCGGGTCCGGCCTACCCCCCCCTTC
>NW_004567115.1:15930876-15985803 GCF_000260355.1 Condylura cristata
CAATGGCTTTTTGGAACTCTGCCGCAGCCTCTGCCCTGTTTCCCACCTCCAACGTCATGGGGTGAGCCTTTGATCTTTTGCAAGAGTTATACCCCTGGCTGTGGCCAACCGACCTTGCCACGTGTCATTTTACGTGTCTACTTGGTGCACAGACCCTGGAGCTTGGAGAGTTACAACAGACAGGGCTGAGACTGGCCCAGGTAGGGTCTGCAGCCTCCTACCTGGCTGAATCTGGGAAGTGACATGACCTCTCTGCACCTCCTTCATCTGCAGCATGGGGGTAATAGTCATATTTGTCATTTGGGGGAGTTTGTATTAATGGAGTTAATACAAGTGCTTAGCACATTGTCTGGCACTGATGTTCAGCATACACCCAATTTATGCTATTTCCTATAGAAGGAAACCTTTGCATGTCGTTATTTATCTGCATGGTAGAGAGAAAAGCTTTGCTCCCTACAAGCTTTGAGTTAGTCTTCTACACCCAACATGATTAGCAAACTGGTTCATTTTCAGGAATCAGTGCTGTTTGAACCATTGTTGAGGTGAAGGAATGTAGAACGAGGCACAGCCATCCATTGCAGATTCATGAGGGTGGCATATATGATGAACTTAGCCAGGAAAAAAAATCCCAGGTCTGAGATGGCAGAATCCTGAATCTCAAATTACATTTTTTTTCCCCCAAAAGTGTTTGCTGAGGGGATGAGGGAAAATAATAGCCCAGCAGAACTCTGAATGTAAATCTCTCAGCAACTCCAAGAGGTTGACTAATTCAGCATCCATCTGGACTGCAGGCTGGTCCTCTGCTGAGATAATTTGCAGACCCTAAGTGTAGAATTAATGGAGGCACCCAGTGCCATCTTGGCTTGCAGACTGTAGCAGATGGTCAGAGAAGGTGCCCTGTAAGTTAACAGCCCCTCTGGTAGAAGAACTAACGCCCTGGGGAATGAGTGTCAAATAGTTAGCAGATGTGCATTCAGAAGTTATTTCGAGACATTTTCTGAAAAAATGTTGGCGATTGCGTGTACTTTAACGTGGCATGCTAGATTTACAGCCTGGCCAAAGCCTAAATGCATATTTTTTTCATTAGCACTACTGTTCAGAGTTTAGAATGAAGCACCAAAGACTTAACTTTCTCTCTGAGCTGTTTTTTAAAGTTTGCTTTTGACAAGAACAAATTTTATTTTAATTCAAGCTGAATGACCCTTCATACCAAATGTTCAGGAAGTTCTAAAGGGACTCTGACTTGGTTTACCCAATTTACAGAATTAGGATAAATAGCACCCATTTTAAATCTTTCCTTTGAGTGGATGAGAAACATTATCTCAGTGACACATATGTGTCTTAACTTCCCAATTACAGATCTTAGGAGAAATACTCCTTCAAGAGTAAAAAGGTTGAACCCTATAGCTAACTGAAAACAAGTACTACCTGCACAAATCAGAAGACTGGTTCTGGAGTGAGGCAGAGATGTCAGTTACCCTTTCACCTAAGGATTCCTTTTGTTTATGATTCTGTTGTTATTTATACTGTAGCTCAACGAGCAAAGACCAAACAACTTGAGAGAATTTTAACATTAGGAAGGAATGTTCAAATGTTTCTAGAAAATATACTAGGTTAACAGAAAAGTATGGCATGATTCAAAAAGTTATTACTATAACATGAGTAAAAAATACATCTAAAACTTCAACTTCTATTTCTAGAACTAGTGTGGGTCTTGAAGAGGAATTGGGAGGCCCCAGTGAGATGCCTTCCAATCAGAGACTTGGTGGGATTCCAAGAGTTGATTTCAGAGACCGAAATAAGTACTTGGGTTTCCCTTGGTGTCCCCATGGAGATTTTAAGCCATGATGCAATGCTCAAATGAGAGTGGCATTTTTATGCCTTAGGTGGGTAAATATGCAATTTGAACATATTTGGGGAAAGATGACTTGGTTCAGAAGAATGGGGGCATCCAGAGTACAGTAGGTGAAATGAATTGTACTCTTTCTGTAGAGTGCCTGAGTTGGACAGGATGGTCCAGTATTGTAAACACAAATTTCTCATGCTTCATTCTCCTTCCTAGCAACAGGAAGAAGGAAATGAGGCTATGCAAAAAAAAAAAAAAAAAAAAGACCCTAAAGGGTTCCACACAATACCTGACCCCCACCCTACCATTCACCCTCAACAGCCAGAAGACTTGCAAATGTAAAAATAACTTCAGATGTTTCCCCTTCCTCCCTGGACATTGCCAAATCACTGAAGACCTAATTCTGTGCTTTAGAACTTTACAGTAAACCTAGCCCCCTGGTATCACCAGCAGAGAGGTTCACATCATGCCAGGCATGTTCTTAAGATGATAAAGTAGATCTGGGGGAAAGAGTGATTTTCTCTTTTTATGTTTGCATAGTTTGATGATTAGAGCAACATTGGATCCAGTAAAAGAGAGAAATTTTTATTTATAAATTTGGTTATTCTTCTGTAAGTGCTCATTTTAACAAAATCTATCCCCCAAAATCCTTTGGAGGTATTGGCTCAGAAGCTACAATGCACAGGAGTATACATTCAGGACTTGAAAAAAAAATTTTTTCCCTCACTTTGATGGTCAACGTGAACTAATACCCAACCATAAAGTGTAAATATCCAAATTACCCCAAGTCATTTTTATGACTGTGAAATTAGAAGGAAAACACTTCTCTGGAGCAGATTTTCACAACGGTCTGTCTTTGACTCTAGCCATTGCAGGAAAGATTCAGAGATTTTAAACATAAGAGGATAATACCTCTATAAGTAAGGCATTGTCATTGGGTTGAAATATTTTTTATAGGCATAGGTTGCTGATGTGAGTGCAGATAATGCTGTTTTCTTTTAACTTCAAATTAGTCAGAAATGCAGTTATATGAAAGGGTAAGATTCCCATCTGAGAAAGACTCTTCCTGTCTCTGTACTTTTCCTTGTTGGGGCCCTGTGTTATTGTTAAGGACTGTTATGATCAATGATAAGGAGCAGAGTGTAGTTCTGCTGGGGGTTCTTTAATTAGGACTACTCTATCTGAACATTTCTTTTCAACAGCTGTTCCCTCCTAGCGTCATAGCTGGTGGTGAACAGGAAGAAAGTGTTGCTTATTTAGCCAGTATGTTTATAATCTCTCACGAGCAACAGTCTAGAATGGATCCTCCTTTCTAACTTTCATAAGAAATCCACAGACTTTCCAGATAGTAATAAGATTAGAGAAACTAAAACTTTCCATACAGTTTGTATTCATTCTCACATTTAATTTTCATGACAAGTTGATAAAGTGTCGTTATAATAATTCCCGTCTTACTATAGGAGCGTTAAATACTCGACATCTCTGAATACACAGAGCTAGGATTTCAACCTGATAGAGGTGAGAATAGTGTCCGCTTTATGAAGATACATTTGGAAGTGCTTTATTCAATTTAAAAAAACAGTATTTGGTGGCCACCTAGAAGCTTGTAACCTTACAGTTTCCAAGGGTCCTATGTGCACAGGTGGGGGGCTAGACCTCAGAGCAGGATGACAAAAATAGTGATCTCTATGTCCCCTTGAGACTCCTGAGTGGAAACTTCAACCCCTCTCTTTAACACTTAGGGAGCGAGTCTGGGGTGTCATTTTGCAGGCTCTGTACTTAATGCTCACTTCAGTGGAAGTGTTTTAAGATTCTATGTCTAAGGGAAAATTTGCTCCCAGCTGACCCTAAAAATACGGGAACGACATCTTGAAAATGCCTGCCTTTGGTTACCTAAGCAATCAGATCATTAAGTTCAAGTGAAACTATAGGGAATGCATTTTTCTTAGTTATCCATCCTTATTTTTTATTCTGCTGAATTTCCTAGTGGCAGATGCTCCATTTTCATTCACACAGACATCTGCTCATGGGAGGTGTGGGAGACTTTACATGTCTTACTCCCTCCAGCCCCCCAAGAGAACAATCAAAAGCAAGTGAAGTGAAGTCTGAGGTCAGGAAAGCTGAGTCCTCAGATGCCTCTGACACCTCCCATCCACATTTTGTTCTCATCCCTGCCCCACCTTTGAGTGTCCTGCAGAGAGGACTGGGGCTGCTTCCTGAAGCTTGTCACAAAGGCGCCTTCCTTCTTGCCGGGAGTCTCTAGAGGATGTCTGAGGGACAAAAGTTTTCCACACCCGGAGCTTGTAGCAGTTCCTAGGCTGTGGCATTTAGGAAGCCCTGGAGGGGCAGGGGGGCAGGGGGGGTGGGGACCCTTAGAGGTGACATGGCCAGTGGCTCCTGCACTGGGTTGCACTATAGCCACGCTGTGTCGTCTATCCCAGATAGAAATTGCTGAAATCATCTTCACCTCTTGACAAACCGGAAACTCCGAAAGAACAGTCTCCCCACAATGCCTATTTTCTAACTGTGTAACTTGACAAAAGGAATCTTATTTGGTGCTTGGGCCTTTGTGACAGTCATTTTGATGGGAATTTCCAGAACTGTACAATGGCAACGGGGAAAAACATTGCCTATCCCCTACTGAGGGACAGCTGCAGGGCCTGGAAGTGTAGTGACTAGTCCAAGGTCATGTGTGCCCTGAATGCAGCCTCAGACCCCTGTCCCACTACATGTGTAAACAACAAAATGGAGACATCAGCAAGATGAGGAGTTCATTTTGCTGTGTGTAGCAAAAAGATCACGGATAAAACCAGAAATGTTCCTAAACTAAATAGATGCATCGAAATCAAATTTTGACAGAATGTGTGAGTTTGGGGAACTGGGTGTCCCCACAAAATAATTCACCTAGAAGACAGTGACTCCTGTTTTTTCTTAAATGTTTTGGGTACAAGCTGAGAAGTCAAAGAGAACAATGTTTCCTGTTTGAGGCTGAGCATGGCTAGAGGCGATTTGTTTTTATTTTCATTGGTTTGTGATAATGCAGCTTGGTATTTCATTTGATTTTCTCTTTTCTTCTCTGTCAGGTCTGATTGGACTATGAGTAAACAGCTTCTTTAGAAATCCTCAGGCTTCCCATTATTTTTGATTTATGGCTATTGGTAGCATTATGGCTTACAGTGTTTTATATTTCCTGTGTTGTATTGCACTGGTGAACTTAGGGCTGACTAAAGGAATTAGATTCAGTGGAATAAATTTTGTTAACATGTGTAAGAAAAAGAATTGAAGTGCCTGCCAGCCTTTAATGATGGAGATGGGGCAGAGTGTGCTTTAGGAATATTTGATACTAAATGTTGGAGATGTGTGTGTATGTGTTTGTGTGTGTAAATCAAGTTTGTTTTTTTTTAAACCCATCACATACTGAAATGAATCCAAAAGCTGTGATAATGCAGTATCCATTTCTTTAACAGGTTATTTTTATTTCTATTTGACTTTTTTGTGCTGAGTACTAAGTACCAGTTTTTTATTTGTTGGGAGATATTTTCTGGTCTTGGAAATATCTGTTAGCTCACATCTGGAGTCCTGATGGAGTAATGTCAGTTGAGGGTTCAAATTACTACGAAACCGTTTGCCTTTGTGAGGGAAAAGCACATATTTGTTGATGTGAACACTTGCCTTTTTCTGGCTTATGTATTTTGCAAGTACTTGAACTAAATGATCCCCAAAGGGGAATTCTGTTAATTTAATTTCTGCAATGCTAGAGAACCCTTTCACTGAATAATCCCAGGTATAGATTTACAGATTTTCTTTCTAGGCAAAACCATTTATTAAGTTGTCATCACATCATTGGCACAAAAAAGGTCCTTCCCACCCCCCACCCCTTTATATTATTTCTAGGAATCTTCTTTACTAGAAAGCAACATACCTGCCTCCAAGCATCAAGCAGAAGGAAAAAAATTAAAAAGAGTACTCACCCAAACTTCCAGTTCTTAGTGGTACTGAAAAACAGTCCAGTGATTTTAAAGAGAGGGTAATCTTTGTAAGCATTGTTGAAGTGTGCAGAAAGTGTCCCAACCTGGAGTGAGAGCTAAAGTGGCTGGAAACTTAAAAAAATCCCTTAATCTCTAAACCAGCTTCCCCATTTATAAAGAGAAATGTTGAAAAGTCCAAGATGCATTTCAGCACTGAATTCACTGACTGTAAAAACTGGGATGTGTCTATTCCTGAAATATGAGCATAAAAGATCAATAAGTAAAGTTAAACTTTGAAAATTGTCTATGGGTCGAGTATTTTCTTCCTATAAATATTTTATGTGTGACTATAGAGACATACATAAGCAAAGACTTTAGGGTTTGATTTTTTTTTTTTTCTTTTAGTTCTCTGTAATAAGAATATGGGTCTCACAAATCATGGACTTTCCCTATTAAGAAGCAAATTAGAAATTTCATCAATAAACTTAAGTTCACAAAGCTGGGAAGCTCAAAGCAGTTACTATTGATTCAGCGTTTTAAGGAAAAAGAATCTAGGTAATTGATAAATCTGGAAAATTAACATTAGAAATAAGTTGTCTTCGTGGAAAGGGGAAATGGACAGAAAGGAAATTTCAGTGAGAAATTTAGGGAATTTACAAAGCCTATGGCAATCCAAGATTCTACAAATGAGGAAACAGGTGCTGAGAGGTTATCTTTTTAACTAAGCAGTGTGTTCTTTCCTAGACCTGTTTTCCTGGGCTGGTATAGGTAACACTTTGGCCTGTTTCTGTGATGGATTATTAGAAGTTTGGGACACCCTGAAGCAAAGCTATTTTTCATCTGAGGCAATAATGTTGATTGCTCACTAAGTAACCAGGTTATCCTCCCCTTTCTTTGCTTTGTTACAGCAAATGAAACCCGCTTACCATTTTCACCATTCTTCCTTCTGTGTGGTGCCAGCACTCACTTAGCAAATTGTCTCCTTTACTTTGAATCTCTTTACGTGCAAGCCAGTCATACACACATGTCATAACTACCCCTTCGTTAAAGGCCAAGCTGAACTATGTGCTCAAGTGGCAACCCCACTCCTGTCGCCCACCTCTGAATGCATGACTTTCCCATGTGACATCACATTCTCCCTCTGCTATGCAGAAATCCTAAGTGTCCTTTCTGTTTTTTTTTTTTTTTTTTTTTTTTTTTTTTTTAGGAATAGTGCATTTCATAGTGGTTCCTTTGGTAGGTAACAGCATTTTGAAAACTGAATAGAAAAATGAAAGAATAGAAAATTTTAAGACTGCATCAGTAATTGGCAGTGCCGTTTGGTGCAACTTGATTTCAGTTTTCCATATACTTAATCTACATAGATGTATATGTGAATGTGTACATGTATGCACATGCACACAGACATACTTGTGTGTGCCAGGGTTACAATGTAAATGGTAATCTTTTGTGGGCCCTGGTTGGAAAAGTTAAGACCACTACACTAGAACAAAATCATACTAGTATTTTATTTATCCACACACTGTTTATTGAGGAACAGGACCATTTAAAGCCCGAGAACTGTGTAGAAATTTGAGCTATATCAGAGAGTAAAATAGAGAGGTGAGCCATAAAGTGAGCACAAAGGTGAGCCATAAAGTGAGCACAAAAAATAAAGCAGGACAAAGTGGGTGGGGGGGTGGAAAGAAGAGACCAGTGTGACTGACTGCAGCATTTTAACCAGGGGAGACAGGCTGCCAGGGAGGCTGTGTAAGGAGATGGGGTATGGGGACCATGGTCAGGTCTCGGGCTTTCCCCTGTCAAACGGTGCTTGTTGGTCTGTCTGTCCAGGGTCACTTAGGTCTTAAACATAGCTGTCACCACATACTCAATGGCGAACTACGTTTTCCTGTTGGCTTCCTGGTTTGGGGCAGGAACTCCTGTCTTTGTCTCTGAACCAAACTGGCAGTACACTGAGGTGTTCAAGAAATAACTTCAGGGGAAGGGAATGGGAAAATGAAGGATGGTTTCCCTCACTTGTGTAATAGCGCGCTAGTTACACCGGAAGGTGGATTGGCCTCAGCTCCTTTTAGATCATGTGGCCTTGGAAATGGAATGCATTTTCACCAGTCTTCCAGAAGCTTCCAGATTGCTTTGTTTCAGAATATGTACAGCAGATGCTTGAAATTTCTTTAGATACCTGAGGGTAGGAATGCTTTAGGCGCTAGTTAAAAATCTTTGTTATGATTAGATAACATTAGAATTTAATAAAAATTCGTTTTACATAAGTAACTCCTGATAACCAGTCTTTGGCATTTATTTGTATTCACTGCAAAGAGGAAGGAGATGGAGTCATAGTTCTTAATCTGTTTTTGAAGAAGGGAAGCTATGACTGGATTCCATCAATCAAATATGTGTACCTGGGTCCAATGTAGAAAAAGGTAGTCTTTGAGGCTGTACTGATGAGTTAAAGTTCATGCACCTCACTCAGACTGAGGAAGTTGTAGGGTAGAATAGGGGATCCATCTGAGGCAGGGGAGAGAACAGATTAAGAGACTGAGATATGAGGGAGCAAGGTGCACTCTGGAAACTCTAAGGAATTCTGTAAGAGTAGAGCAAAGCTCACATTTGGAGACTAGCCAGTACTGAATTACACAGAATCCAAACTGTGAAGGCCCGGTGTCTTTGCTGAGGAATTTGGGTTGTATCTGGAAGACCACTGAAAGAGTTATTAACAAGAAGGTGACATAATGAATCATATATTTCTTAAAGATGAACTCAGGGACTCAGGGACCCTATGGCCTAGGAAGCTCTGTTGAGGGCAGTGTGGCAAGGCTTATCAGAGTTCAGCTGGAAGGCTGTCAGGATAATCCAGGGGAGTACATGTCCAGGATAAGGAAGAAATGTTGTCTGGCTCACTCTCAGTCCTGGCTACCTATAGATGTACTGTGGAGTACTGTCCAGGTTCTCTCCTGAGAAAGTCAAAATTCCTGGGAGCAGGTAGTGGTGGGTGGCGGGTGCTCCCGGAGGTGATGCCTTCTGCATCAGAGTTGAGGACCACAAACATGGCGTCTTGCTGAAAGGGGCCCAGCTTTACCTCTCCAGGATGTGAGCTCTCCCCACCATACCAGGTGAAGATGGCCATTAGTGCCCCTCTGCTGAGCAGACCTGTGACATTAATCACCTTGACACAGAGGCTTGTGACTCAGTTAGCAGAGTCTGCCTTCCTTCAAGGAATCTGTGAGACCGAGAACGGGCACGCATGTTGGTTCAGGTCAGAAAGCACTGTCTTGCCTTCCCACTGCTCACTTGCTTCTCTGTCGCTGTGAAAGCATTAACCTCTCCACCAAGCTTGCCCCAAGAGTCCTAATTGGGGGAATACAAGGAATCTGGAAAGTGCTTGAATTTTCTTATGTTCCTCCAAGTCCTTATGATTTCCCTGACGTGATAAATTCTGTGTAGTGCTTGCCGTGACTGACATTGGCAGCCTGCTGGCAAAGAAAGCAGGGAGTCTGAGAGTTCCCACTCTGTAGAGCAAACAGAACATCCTGCTTTGACCCAGTTACTGTGACTCAGCCACCTACGAGCAGCAAGTTCAACAGAATGATGACAGGGTTGGGGGAATTTCTGTTGAACTTACTGTTGAGGGGTAAGGGGAAGATGGGGTCATCCCATCATGCCAGGAAATGGGCAAATATGGCCTGCTGATTCCCAGCCATACACAAAAAGGGTCTCCTGGCCCTCATTCATCTAATACAACTAACCCCTAAGCTGTTTCCAATAAAAATTTCCTGTTTCCTCCTTAACACATTTGTCTGTTGTTTACTAAGAGAAAACCTAGGCAGAAAAGCTTCTTATGTCCATTGTATTTTTAGTTTTTGATAGCATTTTGGAGAATGACTTTTGAAAGTCATCTTCAGCGTTTTCATACCACCACTCAAATAAACTGAAGGAAAAATCTTGCCCAGAGAGCCAGTTAGTGGCATCTGGGAGGTAAGGTGACTGTGGTAATATAACATGAGCGCGCTTTCTTTAATGTCTTAAATGTTGTTTATAGTTACATTTAAGGGAGCCACTGTGTGGCTCATTTTTGTATCTTAGGCCCTGTTCTCTGAATGTAGAAAAGCTCACTTTTAAGGAGAAATGACTATTCCCCCACTTATTTTCTTATCTCTGGGGAGTGATGTCAGTAATTAACATTTTTCACTGTGAGGAGTGAATGAATGAATATGCTTTAAAGTATTTGGACAGGGCTTCCCTGGTGATTAAGGGGTTAAGTCTCAGCACAATAATGAAGCTATTGGCAGCTACTGCAGCACCAGTTCTAAGCTGGCCTGGAAGCTAAACCACTTGGTGCAGCAGAATCTCCTGTCTCAAGGGCTTCTCCCCTCAGCAATGTATTTCAGTCATTTTGCCTGTTCTCCCCACTCTTTCTCTGGTGAATCCAACCCCCCTCCACCCTCCTCTTCCCCATACACACACAACTGGCCTAAACCCCTGCTCTGCTTTATATGTATAAATAAATTAAATAGATCATTAAAAAAAATAATAAGTGCTCAAGCAGGGCCTTGCACATATTGGGCCCTGAATAGCAGTTATGAATAGATTTGTCAAGAGGCATCTGGAGGACTGCACAGAAGTGGCAGCCTTGGGGATGCGCCTTGAAGGATGAGTGAAATCTGATATACAGAAAAGGGGAGAACATTTAAGACGGGGAGGTCACAAGTATGTGTGGGAAGGGAACCTCCAAGTTTACTTTGGCGGGGATACAGGAGGACTGGGGGCTGAAGAGTTAGGTTGATACCTTGCAAACCCACACAGAGGTGTTAAGACTTGATTTTCGAGGCACTGGAGCTACAGCAAAGACTGAGGGAGAGAAAAGATAGTGAAACTTACAGCTTATGAGCCAAGTTTGAAGAAAGGAAAACAAGTGAAAGTTAATTCTTGCATCAAAGGTGAAAAAATAGGAAGCATATTCTCTACCTGACTTGAATGTAGATACAGGTTTGTTTTATGTTAAGTATAACAAAAGATTATTAATCGGTATTTACATTGGAATGTTAGCATTTTACCTTGACCTACTGGTAGTAGAAAAGGATTGGGAGTGAGGTTAGCAACTATTCCATTTATTAAACATCAGTGACAAATTTTCACAACCATTCTACAAAGATGGCAGGTTATGTTCTCATCTGCTCTGCAGCCTAAGTTTTCATGAGTGAACATCTTAACATATATAATGGATCATACACTTAATCTGCTTCCTGTAGTTTCACATTTAAAGAATACACATCTATGGCCCTCCCTAGTGGCGCAGCGGGTTAAAGCACAGCACTAAGAAACTAAAGCCACTTCAGCATGAGTTCAATCCCCACCTGCCCCGGAGGTGATCCACATGGCAAGGCAGACCACTCCTGACCCGCCCGCTGTTCCCCTCAGCAGTGTACTTCATCAGTCTGCCTGTTCTGCTCCACCACTCTGTCTCTGGCGAAGCCTCTCACTGTCCCTGCACCTCTGGCCTGTACCCCAGTTCTGTATGAACAATAAATAAATCTTTAAAAAAAAATACACATCTATTTTTAAAGTGATACTAGGGAATTTCTGCAGTTCTTGAAAGTAATGTACTTTTTTTTCCATTATAAACCTCTAATTAGTTGATCAGCTGAAGAAGCAAATTTTCACCTGTTCACATCATTTCTAACCAATGTCAGAAGAGTAACTATGTGGACACAGTTTATTAGATCACATTTTTGGTCATTTGAGGTCATTTCATTTTCTTAGTTATGGGAAATAAGTAAGAGATTAGCATAACAACAATAGATACTTATGTGTTTCTGAAATTACATGGACCTTACAGAGAAATATGTGTGAAAACACTTTGAAATTGTAAACTATGACATAAATAAATGACTTTTCAGGAAAATAGTATATTTCAAATCTTTCATTTAAACCATTTTTTCACCAAAAAAAGTCATGAATGCATCCTAAATAGTGGAAAAATAAGCCAGTCAGTAGTGTCTAAGGTTTTTTGTGTGTGCTAACCTGATGTCATATCTGAAAACTGGGTGAACATTGAGAATTTCAGGTTACTTACTACTTGTTAAATAAAATATTAAGGAAGCAGGAACATTTACATTTTCACAATCTAGTGTTCATATCTAATAAGCTGTTGAATGGAAACACCATCTGAATAGAAGAATGGTATTTAAAATAGTTTTTGAACACTTAAGCTTCTCCCCTGCCCCCCAGGTGGCCACTGAGAGAGTTGGAAAAGTTCCCTTGTTCTTTAAAATATTGAGCTTTTATATATTTTGCCAACAATTTAGGTTTTTATAAAATGTTCATGATTTTATTCAAAGCTTCCTTAATTCCTTTCTAAGGCAATGCATAAACTGCATTAAAAATGTTAAGCATCGGCCCTCCCTGGTGGCGCAGCGGGTTAAAGCACTGCACTACAAAGCTTAAGCCACTTCAGCATGAGTTCAATTCCCGCCTGCCCTGGAGGAGTCCACATGGCGAGGCAGACCTCTCCTGACCCGCCCGCTGCTCCCCTCAGCAGTGTACTTCGTCGATCTGCCTGTTCTGCTCCCCACTCTGTCTCTGGTGAATCCTCTCACCCTCCGCATCTCTGGCCTGTACCCCAGTTCTATATGAATAAATAAATAAAATCTTTAAAAAAAAAATGTTAAGCATCAGCAAGTTCACATTGGAGTATAACTCATGTATATTCTTTTATCCAATGCAGACTTTGACGTTCTTACATATTTATGGTACTTTGTCCTTCACCATCAATTCAGTGAGTTAGGTTTAATGGTGCTACTTTCATGGCTGCATTGAAAAATTCAAGAAAGTAAATGGCCATACCATTTATATTCATGCTGAGGCCCCAGTTGGTTTTTAGTTAGTATTAACTTACTCATCAGAAGTTAGAGGGTCGTTTTTTCTCGGTGGCCTGCTCAGCAAGGACATTCCTACTTGGTTTAATGAATTTGAGTGTCCTTAATAACCTTTCTTTAAAGGGCAGGAACTCCTATGGAGAAAGCTTTGAAACCACAAAGTTAACTAGACAAAAGTAAGACATGTAGACAGCTCTTAATATAGCCTATCTGCCTCCCACCTGGCTCAGAGGAGAGATGCTTAATGAAGATTTGAATCTGGAATAAATTAAGCCATGTTGAGACATTTATAAATGAGTGAATAGCCTTACATAACTAGCTTTCTAATGGCCTGAGGAAGAGGGAAGAGGGGTTGAAAGAATATTCTTTGTGCAAACAGAGAAACTAATTAATGTACTGGGACCTCCTCTGTGAGTCTGTTTTAACGGGATTGTAAATATGTGCTTGAGTGAGTTTGAACACAGAGTGTCAGTTGCTCTTTGCCTTTCTGTTTATCAATACTATCTACAAGATGTTAACCACCGGAAAGCAGAAGCTTTATTAGGCATTTCAGCCTGTCCAGACTGTGGGATTTATTGACTTAATGCCGTCCCAGGCACCTGATGACCAGGGTCTCCGTGGTACTGGGCACCCCTAAAGGCCATTGCCCAGCATGTGGGCGTCATTCGAACATCCCATGAGGTGTCAGAAGGCCTGTTCCCTTTGGTCAGGTTACTGCATTTTCAGGGTGTCAGATGTAGTGGGTAGCCATTTTTCTGACTTGAAAAGTAAATTAAGTTAAGCCAGGCAGGCTTAGAATTAGTTATTTAATTCCTCTGCAACTTTCTCATTATGCCCTATTTTCATAATCATTTGTAACCATAACACAGAGTAACTTATTACTAGGCTTCCTTTTTTTCTTTTTCAAAGGAAAGTCAAACAATTGTATGTCTCTTTAGAAACCCCAAAAGAAGCTCAAAAATGTAAAACATGTGAACTAATTTTTTTTTACCTGTTTTCATCCTGCTTGCTTATATAACAGAAGTCATCTTATTAAAGAAAAAAATAGTCTGAGATACACACAGCTAACAACTTTGTCTTTCTTGTGTTCTGTTACAGAAATCGAAGCCAAAGAAGCTTGTGATTGGCTACGGGCAACAGGTTTCCCTCAGTATGCACAGCTTTATGAAGGTGAGCTGGGAAAACTGATTTTTTTTTTTTTTTTGTTAAGATTATTTATGCTTACAAAACTGGGGTACAGGCCAGAGGTGTGGGGGGAGGGTGGGGTGAGAGGATTCACCAGAGACAGAGTGGGGAGCAGAATAGGCATATTGACATAAGTACACTGCTAAGGGGAGCAGCGGGCGGGTCAGGGGAGGTGTGCCACACTGTGTGGGTCAGCTCCCTGTCTGGGGATTGAACTCATGCTGCAGTGGCCTTGGAAAGTTTCATAATGCAGTGCTTTAACCCATTGTGCCACCAGCGAGAACCCAGACTGATTTTTTTTTTTAAGCTGGCATAATCATATTCGTCTTTCATGATTTATCATTGACCAACATTTCATTTATTATTATTTAATTGTTGCATTTAAAAAACTGCAGCAATCACCTTAAGACGCCTACCTCTAAGAGAAAAGCTAGGACTCTATGAGCCCATCCTCTCCTACCTTCTGCTTGAGGTCTCCATCATTCTGAAACCCCTTTATCATTTTCTTGTTTTCCTTTTATATGGTCTGACTGCATTTTCCTAAAGTATGCATTTTATAAAGTTGTTTTTACCTTTGTGAAAAATGTTTTATGTTCTATATATTCTTGTAAGATTCATTTTTCCCTTGTTGCAGTGTTAACATTCTTCTGGAATGTGTGTGTCTCCATGGTCCATTTGCTTTGACTACATTGGATCCCATCATGTGGCTTTACCACAGTTTATTCATATACACACTTTGGTGGGCACTTCAGCTTTTCTCTTTGGCTTTTACAAAAGATGAAATTATAAACATTCTTGTTCATTTTTGTACTCTTGTAGTACATGTGCAGCAAATTATCTTGTATATTTAAGAATATAATTACTAGAAAATATATATGTCCAATTTTATAGTACAGATTTTTCAGAAGTATCTATACTGATTTTTACTTCTACAAATTATATGCAAAGATCCCATCTATCCCTGTAGTCACAATACTTGATATAGGGAGACTTTAATTTTTGCCAATCATATGTTTATAAAATATGTCTGATTGATGTGATTGCAGTCACTAATGATAATGTACATTTCTCCTGGGTTTGCTCCTTGGTAAAGTGTCGGTTGTTCATTTTTCTCGAGTTAATCGTGCTTTTTTCTCAATCTGTATGAGCTGTCCTTCGTAAATACCCAGCGTTTGTTGGTCATGTATAAGAAATACAGTTTGTAATTAGGCTTTCCCCCTTGTTTTAGATTTGTAGCTAATACTGTTCTTTCTATGGCACTCAACATTGTTATCACTAAAAACTAACCTTTCTTAAAAACCAAAAATTGAGGTTGAATTTTTACTACATCACATCATCAGTGTCCTGGGGATCTTAGATGCTGAAGATAGAGGATGAGGAGTTCTTATCTCATTCCTCTAGTTGCCCATTGTGTAGGGTTGGCATGGGGAGATGGATAAGCTATTTTATGTAGAATTTTATACCCTATATGCAGTAATTTATAAACATTCATATCTGTGAACTAGTGAACTCCATTTTATAGTTAACTTTCAAGTCAATGTTGGCTGAACAGTGAAGTGATTCTTAAGGTGAGCATCTTCTAACTTGAGCATTCTTTTTTTCCTCAATTTTACTGAAATAAACACCAGGTGTCTTATTCATTCTTGCATCTACTCAGCTACTCAGCAAGGCAGTAAGACTCCCCAACACAGAGGTGTATGCTATGTATTTTATACAAATAATTCAAACCTCAAAGAATACCTTTAAATGACTGCCAAAATATAAAAATAACAAACATAATTTTTCTTGATTTATATTTTTAAAAGACCTGTCATCTGTTAAGAAGGAAGGAAATGCCAAGAGATAGCCATCATGTGACAAAAATCTCTAAAAGATTCAGGTGAAGTGACGTCACGAAAGTCTTCACCAGCAATGTTCAACTCTTATCATAATAGTCTTTTGCTTTTCTGTCTTTGCAGTATAATAGTAAGCAGATTGCTCCTCCCAGTAGTGCCCTTCAGAGCCAAAGTGGTCACAGACCATACAGATAATTTTTTTTTCTCTAGCTCACTGAGCTAAATTAGATCATTACCTGATTTGTAATACCTGGTTTTCCTCATTGCAGCTCATATAGAATGCATGATATTTACCCATGAATGTGGATTCACAATTATTTTCTTGGTGGACTATGTAAAATATCTTTCTGTTGGTTTATTTCAGAGAACGTTACTTTGTCTTTGATTCCTTTCTCCTTTGTGTGTGTGTGTTTAGTTAACTTGAATGATTGTTATAACGAGTTGTGTATCTTTGCTTTGGAGGGAATTTTTGACCTATTGACATTAAGAGCGTCTTCCTCTTTCAGTAGGACTGGTCTATGGAGGATGGAAACTTTATGGCATTCTACTGGATTTTTCAGTACACAACTCTACTGCCATGGAGTAGTATAATTGCATTTGCAGTGGCAAGAACATGATGGTGTCCTTGTATTCTCCTATTTAGAAATTAAATCTCCTTCAGTTATGTCCATTTTGGGTGTTGAACTACTGCCAGGCTGTATTTTCTTATGCTGTGCATGTTCACAAGGACCCAATTCCACACCCTGTTGTGCTTCTGTCTGAATACTAAATTACAAGGGCATTTTCCTAAGTTACATTTCAGGATCCCTTCACACTTAAAAGTCTTCTGAAGCATAAGCCTGCCCTGAGACATATTATATATTGTTCTGGGCTATAATTTATCCCCTGCATCCTGTCACTATGTGCCTAGTGAGTACACACATCACACACCGACCCACACATTCTTTGTCTTCCTGTTTAACTTTATTTTGGTCCTTGGCAATTTGTACTTCCTGCCCACAAACCCAAACTAAGAGTTGAAATGCTAATCTTAAAAATTCCTAGACCTTCTGTACATCAATAATCTGTCTTATTTTAAAAGCCAGCCCTTTCAGGAAAGAGTCTAGGCAAATTAAGTGAAATTATTGATTTAATTTTAATTCTTTCAGTCCTCACAGGCATTAAGCTCCCACCTATCCTAGAATTTGTTTTTAAACAGATTTCTGAAGGTAACTTCTTTAATATCTGCTCAGGTATTTAATACTTGGAGTTCGGAGTTCCTGTAGTCTGTTTAAAGTAAAATGCAGTTGCCACACCTTAAAACAGCCTTATAACTTGTTTTGTTTCTATTTACTAATAATTTACATTCACTGTAAGCTATCCTAAGGGACTTGTCTATAAATGACAAGTCATATATTCTGTGATACTGAATTTCATACACTATTTCATATTTCTTTGGAAGATAACTGCTTCATTGGTCTGTTATCATTCAGGAATCAATATCAGTAATCTGTTTTTTAAAAGACTTGTTTATTTATGCATACAAGAACTGGGGTACGGGCCAGAAGTGTGGGAGTGGTAAGAAGATTCACTATAGACAGAGTGGGAACAGAACAGGTGGATCTCCTGAAATACACTGCTGAGGGGAGAAGCGGGCAAGACAGGAGAGATCTGCTGCACCACATGGGTCACCTCAGTGGCTGGGGATCAAACGTGTGCTGCAGTGGCTTTGGATTGCTTCATAGTGCTGCACTTAAACCTTTGCACCACCAGGGAGGGCCCAGTATCAGTAATCTATTGATAACTAGCTATGAATCAGAAACACTGTAACACCATTTTCAACATTATTTTCTTTTTTTTTTTAAAGATTTATTTATTTGTACATACAGAACTGGGGTACAGGCCAGAGGCTCAGGGGCGGTGAGAGGCTTCACCAGAGACAGAGCAGGGAGCAGAACAGGCAGATCGACGAAGTACACTGCTGAGGGGAGCAGCGGGCGGGTCAGGAGAGGTCTGCCACGCCATGTGGTCACCTCCGGGGCAGGCGGGAATCGAACTCATGCCAAGTGGCTTAAGCTTCTTAGTGCTGTGCTTTAACCCGCTGCGCCACCAGGGAGGGCCCTCAGCATTATTTTTTTAAGAAAGCATTAACTCTAGGAAAATAGTTTTGTTTTTGTTTTTGTTTTTTAAGATTTATTTATTTGTGCATACAGAACTCGGGTATAGGCCAGAGGCTCAGGGGCGACAAGAGGCTTCACCATCGACAGAATGGGGAGCAGTATAGGCAGATTGACGAAGTACACTGCTGAGGGGAGCAGTGGGCGGGTCAGGAGAGGTCTGCCACTCCATGTGGTCACCTCGGGGGCAGGCGGGAATCGAACTCATGCGGAAGTGGCTTTAGCTTCTCAGTGCTGTGCTTTAACCTGCTGTGCCACCAGGGAGGGCTGGAAAATAGGTTCTTAAATGAGGAGCTCCATACCATTCTGTAAAGCTAGTGATCAAAAGTAGAACCCTATTTGAAAATACCATGAAATGTTGTGCATTTCTGAATCAAGCTGAAATTGGAATATGACTAATTACTAGTGTCTTCCTAACCACTGATAGCCCTTCCTGTTCCAGTACACAGCTTTAGCCATTTTGGGCCAAAGGGATTTTGGGAGTATGGTAATCCCGGTTTCCTACGCTGCTGACTTATTTTGCCCATTCCTGACCCACAGAGTTGCAAAGGAAAACTCTTGCTCATGATATTACATAAGCATTCCAGTGGGAAAGCCCATTATTTACCCTAGTAGCTGGAACTCCAAAGAAGGATAACTTGGTGTTTACTAAAGGCAATTCCAGAGTGTTGTAAATTTCCACTAGTGCTACTGTCCTTCCTCCCTGCTCTTCTTGGATGCATTTGTCTACAAGGGAATCCAAAAGGGAATTCTTCCCTTCAGTTGACTTTCCCCCCTTCAGCTTTGCAGTTCAGATACATTAACTCTTCGGTATTCTAAGAGTATTGAGCTGTTCTATAGATTAAGGGATTTGGGGTTCCATTGTTCCATAGACTTTACAGCTGGCCTTTTGTTTTAGAGGGAGTTGTATAAACTCCTTGAAAGCCATATGGAAGAGCTAGTATTTGTTTAAAAATAGCCTAGCCTGAATTCTCTAAGCTTTTGATGTCATGCAAATGGTTAGATTCCCTTTGCTACTACTTACCATTGTTCTCCAGTTCTTGCTTGGCCCACTTTTCCCCTGACTTCTTCCTTGATCAAATGTGAACGGACAGATTAAAACAAACAAACCAAAACCAACCACTTTAAAAGGAAACATCCTTCTGGTATTCTTGCTGGCTTAAATTATCATTTATAGCAAGGCACTGTTGTCTGCTGATTTGTTTGTAAAGGTGGTATAGTGTGTTGAACACCTGTCTTTAACAAGAGCTATTACCTTAGAGCTGAACTCCTTTTGAACATTATATGGTGTTGTCTTAACCTGGTCTTTTCTCCATAGCTTCATGGTATTCTTGTACACACTAGATAGTCAATGTATTTTTTTTTCTTCTGTTAAACTGGATTGGTTTGGTAAAATAGAGGTGCTGAGGGCCTCTTTGCTGGCTCAGGGGTTCAGGCTCTGTGATATCACGTTATTACCGCTACTGCCTGAGTTCTATCCTCTGCCAAGGAGCTAACCCAGACAGCATGGCAGACCTCTCCTGTCTCACCCGCTGCTCCCCCTCAACAGTGTATTTCAGTAGATCTGCCAGTTCTGCCCCCCCACCCTGTCTCTGGTGAATCCTCTCACCCTCTGCACCTCTGTGACCTACACTCCAGTTTTTGTATGCATAAATAAATTTTAAAAGTTATTTAAAAAAAAGAATTTAGGTGCTCAGTAAATGTGTTTGTTTCTATTTTTCTTACAGATCTCTTGTTCCCTATTGATATTTCCTTGGTAAAGAGAGAACACGATTTTTTGGACAGAGATGCCATTGAAGCTTTATGCAGGTAAATGAAATATTTTGAGTATTTTTCTTTTCCTTTTTTAATAACACGTTATTTATCTGAGATGTTTTTTGTTTACTTTTGTCCCATCTAATTATGGTGAGTCTTTGATTAGTAAATGCAAATAGTGATTTACCTCATTATAAATCATAGCCCTTTCAATTAAAATAAGCAAAGTCTTGTTACGTAGTATTAGTGTTAAAATGGCACTGTTCCAGGAGGAAC
Organism: Condylura cristata; assembly: GCF_000260355.1. NCBI lineage: Eukaryota > Metazoa > Chordata > Mammalia > Eulipotyphla > Talpidae > Condylura > Condylura cristata. The sequence continues at coordinate 15,950,770 of NW_004567115.1, forward strand.
TCAAATAGTACCATTTCATATTTTCTGTCATATGACTTGCTGAAACAGATAGCGTTCAGATGGTCTGAAAATTGAAATGGGGATTATTTAAAAAAAAAAAAAAAACAGTGTTACAGCCCCAACCAAATAACACCACACCACGAAAGCTGCTGTTATGATGAATAAAAAAATACTTAAGAGAAGTAAGTGGGTGAGGAGTAATTGCCTTATTAAGAGCAAAGAGGCTCACTATTTGGTTCCAGGGAAAAACACCTGAACCTCTTCAGTGTTTCCAGTTACAAATAGTAACAATAGGATGAAATAAGACTATAAAACAACTGAGCACTGCCACAGACTTACAGTAGACAGGCAGTAAATGAACACTGAGCTGAAATGCAAATAAAACTGTCAGAATTCCCTGTTCATTGTACTGGTGATCTTTAGGCTGAGGAGCAGCTGGTGATGGAGTCGAGGAAATAAAACATGTAGCTCACAATGACGGGATAAACTTCCTGACATTTTTATTCATTTTAAGTTACTTGTCCTTTGTAATGGTTCTCAAAATATACAACCCATAAAAGGGGAACTCGGGGAGGGGTTGGCAGTGGATAGACACAGACAACATTCACATGTTGGTGTGACTGTGAAATTAAAATAAATGTTCTTTTAATTTAGTATTTATTTTAACATGAAAAAACATGAAGGTGAAATGGCACCAAGTCTTTATTTCTACTTTCTAAGCAGAGAAAGCAGTGGGGGCTCAATGAAATTAGTCTGTTTTGCCTGCTGATGTAAATACAGTGTTGTAATAATACGATCAACAAACTTACATGGTGTTTGTAGGGAAATAGGTGGGCTGTTGGTGTGTGGAGTAGACTATCTCACGTGATTAAAACTAAAAAAAGTACCCTGCTGCTTTTCAAATCCAGTTAAATGAGCTCTTAGAGATGTTTACAGTATGTTCACATTTGCTGTAAGAAACCCAGTTCCAATTCTAGCACTGTAGTGCATAATATCATAGCTATGTCATCTGGAATAAGAAAAAAATGTCACTGATGCCATTTTGGAGGGAAGAAGTCTTGCAACATCTGGAATATAAACTGCTCCAGACATTTTCAAAATATTTTAATGCTTAGCTGTGAGGCAGAATTTTTCTTTCCTATTCATCATTGGTGATAACGCATATAAATGAGCTCACTAGTAAGATGTATCCTAGGAAATATTTACAAATTGCGTCAGATGTTCTGTTTCACACATTTTGAGCCACTGGGTGAGTGGACCCCTGGAACAGCAGCAACAGCTTAGGAATTCCTGCACCATAAAATAGCACTGCAATGTTGCAAGCCAAAGGCTTGAATTTGTTGGTTTTTTTTTTGAACGCCAGTTTGAAATTTAGCTTCTGTGCTTGGAGGGGAAGGGCGGCCTTTGCTCCTTGTAATCTCCAGTGGCCATCGGCACCATCGGAGTAACCAGCTCCCTTGAAAGAAATAAATTGGTGTGCTTGGTTGAATCTTTTGTGAAAACAAAATCTTAAAACAACTGGACCATCTTCTTGAGGGGGCTCCAGTTTTCTCTGATGCACAGCCTAATTAATATCTCCTAAGTTAAGTGTAAGAAGAAAAGGCAGTGATGGATGGCAAAGCACTTTTAAAATGGAAGCCACTTGAGTATGTGGAGAAAGACTTCAGGTTGGGTTTCTTTCTGATAAAAGTCCGCAGAATTCACAGAACAGTCGTGAACATGCTTGTAGTGGAAACCCCAAGGGCTTGTCCACACATTCACATAAAAAACTTTTCCTTGGTGGAAAATGATTCGCCTTTGAAGAGATCCAGAAGAAAGGACAGGAGCCTTCTATAGTACATTTCAAGTGACCTTCCTTTGAAATGCGCGGTCCACAGAGTAGTTGGGCAATACTTGTTTTCCTGACTGTATGATAGTCGTCTCATTTGCTAGACTAACCTGTACCATCTGCCTCCTCGGCTCACAGAATTCTAGAGTCAGCAAATCAGAAAGCTACAGTGTCCGCCAAAATTTGCCTTGTGATTTGTGAAGTTTTTTCCAAACTGACAAGCTTTTTTTTAGACTTCCCCTTTCACCATATGGAAATATTTTGAGCAGTTGATGTTAAATATATGTGGTAATATAGTTACAGAAACTCAGTTGGAAAGTTTTACTTTAATAAAATCTTATTAAATACTTAATTCAATATTTTTACTTCAAATACATTAAAATTTATTGAAGTAAATAATTCTTAAACAATTTCTCTTTCCTGTCACCACCTCCCCAACACAAACACCCATGGGTGTCACTGAGTGCTCCTCTGTACACTTTTGTGTTCCATATAAAGACTTATTTTAAATTTTTGTATGCCTGTAACATTTGCAGATTCTACACAACTCCTTTTGTCAAAAATTGGTGGAAGCTGACCTGTTAATATATTCTACTTAGAGTATCAGACTTTTGTAAACTTAGGATATTTTTTCTGTTTTTAGAAAAAGGTCAAAGCTTTATGGTTACCAACACTCAGAATTATGAAATGGGTTGGGTTTTTTAAGGAATTGGATTGTTAGTCAACATTCTTACACTCAACACTAGTTAAGGGATTTGTGTATTTGTTTCCTTGGAGAGATTGGCTTTGGTCCCAGTCTTGCTAGCTTTTTTACTATATATTCCACCCCTGTGATAAGACCAAGACTATGAGTTACACTCACTGTTCATACTGGAGCAGTAATTCCACTTGTCTTGAAGCATACACAGATAGTAATGTAAACTGCGATCTACTGTTAGAAGATCTGTGAGATGTTTTTTGTCTCTCTCACTTCTGAAAACTCTTACATGTTGCTAAACCTCCTGGGAGTTAAAACTGACTCCTCCTATAAATATACCAAATAATTACATAAATAAGGTAATCATGGGATAATGATGTCCGCACTGTCATCTTCTGTGTGCCTACAATTGTAAAACAGCTCTTAAAATGCTTAAGCTATGTAAAGCTGCTTCCTTATAGTAAATTTAGTGGTGTTACTATTTCTGTTCTGTTAAAAGGTAGGCAAGTAATTTTTTAAAGCAAATGCAGTGATTCCAAAAAAATATCTTTAAAGATTGGAACCATTTGGTAAATATTTAACTTGGAAAATTGTTCCTGCTTCCTTTCTCTCCTTTGTGATTTTTCCCATTTTCCTTTTATAGAGGAGGAGACCCAGGTCTCTGCCTTTATCTGGGTTCTTGCAGCTCCCTGCAGCAAAGCTCTTGACCCTTGATAGCCCCTCCTTGTGCTCCCTCCCCCTCAGAGAGGGTACAAGTTGCCCAGCAGATAAGACTGACACATTCCTGTAGAGCTGAGTCCCTTGGGGGCCCTGGGGGAGGGGGCCAACCATGGCTTCAGGACAGACAGTGTCTAACACCCATCTGAGGAATCTCACTTAGGATATTAGCTGCTGCTATGTATTCCAACATTATCATAATATGTTTAAGTAAAAAATGCATAAGATGCTGTTTTTGAGTGCCACACCTTCCGTGTTTTAGTCTTGTATCCATCGACGAGATGTAGTACTTCTCCCGTTTCTGCATCATCAAATGAAAGTAAAGAGAACGTCTGTTACAGAGGGTTGTCGGTGGGCCAAGGCAGTGGGATTATTTAATGTCAGAACTGTTCCTCTCGGGTCAGATGCCACGTATGGGTAGTCTTTGGCGGTCTTGGGGGGAACCTTCTTGTACTTAAGCCCTGGAACAACTTTTGGACTCCAAAACTGAAATGCCACTAGCTTGGGCTACAAACATACAAAGATAATAATGTTGACCTTCATAAAGCTGGCCTTCTGGGTCCTTTTTGTTTGCCTCCAATCTAAAGTGAGTTCCTCTCCACCCCCCACAAGCCTCCATGCCTAGTAAACTTGATTATAAACACCACTCAACCATTAAAGTCCAAATGAAGTCAAGTGGATATTTGATTACAGGTATGATTAATGGAACTCAGACCTGAGACTAACTGTAACCATTCCAGATCTTTACATCTTGACAGTGTTTGAGAAGTCAAATACTGTGTGTCTAAGTTTGCGAAGAGTGTATGTCCCTTCTAGAAGGACCTTACATCCTCTCATTTTGAGGCTTTTGCATCGTGTCCTGTTTCCTTTTTGGTTATTTGTTTTCTTTCTCTTCCCCTCAACAAAATTTTCCTAAACATAAGCCTTCTGACTTATCTTTGTTTATACTATAAGCAGGCTACCACATAGCAAATGAAATCAAAGGCAGTCTTATCAGCAAGCAAAATACTTTCTATCCTAGTGCATCAAAGCTGTTAGACAAGTTGCAAGGACAGGATGCAAAGGGCGAAGCTGTGAAGAGGTCTTCTGGCTAGTTTGAATTGGTGTGAATGATGTGTTCCTATCCTGTGAAAATGGAAGAACTGCATTTGTGAGTGCAGTAGAAAGCAATATGTTAAAGGTTCATTTGTAGAAGACAACCATGATGATCATCTGGAAGATGTTAGAAAAAATTGGGGCCTGAAGGGCTGTCATTCACACTGTCACATACCATTTATTCCTGCATGTTTAAAATGTTTCTTTTTTTCTTCCCCCAGCTAGTTCATTATTTCCCAGTGATTTTTTTTTAGGCATTTTATTTTCAACAAAAATAATTATTTCCCCAGTTTTAAATTAATATTGCTGTTTGGCAGGGGTTAAAAAATATTCACAGTTAACACATGACTGCTGTTCCAAAGAAGAATCTGAACCAGTGGCTTATTTTTTGAACTCTGTAAGATTTTTATCCTTGAAGCTCTAGTAAACATGTTTAAAATAATTATTTGCACTATGGTTGTAACTATACCAAATGTTAGGCCATCCTAGACAGGAAGTTATAAAATAATTAGGTATTAAAGAGGGCTCAGATTTCTTTTCTGTACAAGGCTAAGATTTTTTTGGCAGATAACTAAAAATTGGGTTTTTCTTTCATCTAAACTTTGATTTGAGATAGAATATACTGTTCACTCAATTCCCTTGTTGTCCTTCTTTGTGTGAAAAAGCACTGGTTTTTATTTCTAGCCACTATGTGGAGATATGTAGTAGCTCTAGGAGAAGCAGATTTTCTCACTAAGTGTTGTTCATTTCTTTTTTTTTTAAAGATTTATTTATTTATGCATACAGAACTGGGATACAGATCTGAGGTTCAGGGAGTGAAAGGATTCATCTGGGGACAGAGTGGGGAATAAAACAGGCTGATCGACGGAAGTACACTGCTGAGGGGAGCAGCGGGCAGGTCAGGAGAGGCCTGCCACCCCATGCTGGGTCACCTCTCGGGCCGGGAATCGAACTCGCACTGAAGTGGCTGTGGCTCGCTTGCAGTGCTGCATCCTAACCCGTTGCACCACCAGGGAGGTCCTCGAGTGTTGTTTGTTTCATGAAGAGTAACGAGTACTGCACAGTGCTATCATAGTATGTCATCTTACTATAAAAAAGCAAATCGTAAAAAATAGTAAGTTTAGCTTACATTAAAAAATCTTGAGACATACAGTTTTTTTTTAATATAAAGACATTTTTAAATTACTTTTTAAAGGCTAAAAGAAACTCATGACATACGTAAATGGAAAAAATACATATTTATCCACTGATCAGTGGTTTCCTACTTTGTTAATGTTACGTCTTTCTTCTGTGTAGGCGTCTAAATACTTTAAACAAATGTGCGGTGATGAAACTGGAAATTAGTCCACACCGGAAGAGAGTAAGTATCTAAAATGTGTAATAATATGAAGGAAAGGGACAGGCCGAAAACTGGATGGTAGACTTTGATTCTCAAACTCTTCCTCCCAGAAACCCCTATGTTTTGAATGTTATAATCCAGGTATGTTTACCAAAGACTATAGCCTTGTGTAGTTGCAACTGGTACTTTAAGCCAGATAACAAATTATTTTTCCTACCGTGCATAAATCATCTATCATTTTGCTTCATTAATTCTATCTTCCATTTTTAAAGAGAAACAAGGCTTAAAACTGGATTTTATATTCACCATTCCCTATAGAAATTAAAGCTCTAGTTCTTTGGGATGACTCTGCCTTCCCATAAATAAATTTCAAAACTGTAGCGTTGGAAGGGAAGGCTGGCTGGTGAGAGATTGAAGAATACTGAGAGATTTGGAGGGAGGAAAGCAGTTGGGGGAGGGGGAGAGCAGGAAACCCCATACATTATGCATCAATGGCGGCACATAGCTGATGGATGGTATTTTCTTCTGCTGATAAAATGTAAGGCCTCTTAGGAGAAGAGGTGGGTGTAGCACTGGGAGTTAAGTGCCACAAATTAGAGTAAACAGGAATAAGTTTGGTCCACGAACATATGCCTGACTGTTCAGAGTACCAGTTTTAATTACCACACAGTTCCTGACCTACAGCCTGCCTCCTTGGGGGAGTTAAACCTTTTAAACAAATGAACTGGAACCTCAGTACCCACTGAGCTGAGGAGAGGAGTCTACATGGCCTCGTTAATGCTCTTTTCATTGTCCTGTGAAACTTAGGTCATGGGATACTTTCCACACCAGTGGGAAAGACATGCATCTGACTGAATTGTGCTTTTTGATATCCCGCCTACAAGGCTACAGCGTTCTGAGTCCTGCACATAAATCAGGCATAATCAGCAAAGATGTTACTGGTGTTTGGGAGTGTTATGTGCTGTCAGGACTGAGTTTGTGCAAAGCCTTGCTAAATTGCCTGGAGCACGTCTGAGGTTGAAACTTCACAGGACACTTGTAGCATTGGCTCTAGATCCAGTGTCTGGTGGGGGAAGGGATAGAAAAGAGCAGGTAAGACACCAAAAGTCTCAGAACAAAGAGAGGGGATGGAGTCCCTCGCATGGTGTCTCTCCATGCATCGGTTAGGTGAATTTGTTAACTGTGAGGTGGCTGGAGATTTCAATAACTACTCTTTAGTATTTGAAAACTGCCTTCTTAATTGCAAAAAGAGAATATAAACACATACTATCAACAGACAGCAAAATTAAAGGCAGACCAGAGGGAGTCCTACCCTTGCTGACTCCAGTGCAAAATATTTTGCATGCCTGGAATTTTCACAGATCTCAGAGGTTTCCATTGCGAGCATTTCAGGGACAGCTATATATCCCAGAAGTTTGCATAAAATGCCCCTTATTTAGCTTGCAACACTTGATCAAGGCTTTTTGCTGTTAAATTCTTTAAAGATATCTATTACTTTAATAAATCATAACAGACTAAAGATTAAAAGGGGAATAGCCACTGATGGGCTATTATGAGCAGCGCCCTGGGCAGAGACCCTCCCACAAGGCCTGCCCCTGCATCTGCTGATACTAGTGTATGACCGGTCCATTCTGTCCTTTGCAGAGTGAAGATTCAGATGAGGATGAGCCTTGTGCAATAAGTGACAAGTGGACTTTCCAGAGGGACAGCAAGAGGTGGTCCCGGCTTGAGGAATTTGATGTCTTTTTTCCAAAACAGGACCCAGTCCCAGGGTCCCCAGTGGATCCCCACCTGCAGAACGCCACGAGCCACGAAAGCATGCTGACCGACCTCAGTGAGCGCCAGGAGGTGGCTTCGGTCCGCAGCCTCAGCAGCACCAGCAGCCTCCCCACCCATGCGCCCCACAGCGGGGATGCAGCGACACCCCGCACCAACTCTGTCATTAGCGTCTGCTCCTCCAGCAACTTTGTAAGCAATGACGACTCCTTCTGTAGCCTGCCCTCTCCTAAGGAACTGTCCAGCTTCAGCTTCAGCATGAAAGGCCACGAGAAGAGCGCCAAGTCCAAGACGCGCAGTCTGCTGAAGCGCATGGAGAGTTTAAAGCTAAGGGGCTCTCACCATAGCAAGCACAAGGCACCCTCCAAGCTGGGGCTGATTATCAGTGGGCCAATCCTGCAGGAGGGGGTGGATGAGGAGAAACTAAAGCAGCTGAACTGCGTGGAGATATCCGCCCTCAATGGCAACCACATTAATGTCCCTATGGTACGGAAGAGGAGCGTTTCCAACTCCACGCAGACCAGCAGCAGCAGTAGCCAGTCAGAAACCAGCAGCGCCGTCAGCACACCCAGTCCTGTCACCAGGACCCGGAGCCTCAGTGCATGCAACAAGCGGGTGGGCATGTACTTAGAGGGCTTTGACCCCTTCAACCAAACAACCTTCAACAGTGTCGTGGAGCAGAACTTCAAGAACCGAGAGCGGTACCCAGAGGACACCGTGTTCTACATCCCAGAAGATCACAAGCCTGGGACCTTCCCCAAGGCCCTCTCCAATGGCAGTTTCTCTCCCTCAGGGAATAACAGCTCTGTGAATTGGAGGACTGGAAGCTTCCACGGTCCTGGCCACATCAGCCTGCGGAGGGAAAACAGTGACAGCCCCAAGGAACTTAAGAGACGTAATTCCTCAAGCTCCATGAGCAGCCGCCTGAGCATCTATGACAACGTGCCAGGCTCCCTCCTCTATTCCAGTTCAGGTGACTTGGCCGACCTGGAGAACGGGGACATCTTCCCTGAGCTGGATGACATTCTCTACCACGTGAAGGGGATGCAAAGGATCGTCAACCAGTGGTCAGAGAAGTTTTCAGATGAGGGAGATTCTGACTCTGCTCTGGACTCGGTCTCCCCGTGCCCGTCTTCTCCCAAACAGATCCACCTGGACGTGGACAACGACCGGGCCACACCCAGTGACCTGGACAGTACTGGCAATTCACTGAATGAACCAGAAGAGCCTTCAGACATCCCAGAGAGGCGGGATTCTGGTGTGGGTGCCTCCCTGACGAGGTCCAACAGGTAAAGGCTTTGCTTCTCTCTCTGCAGATCAGGGAGGCAGGATCCAGAAGCCTTTGCTGGTGAAAGGACCATAGGAGTAAGTGTGGCATACAGTGCCGTGACAGACCAGGGAGGAAGGTGACAGGCCAGAAAGTCCTAACATTCAAAATGAATGGCTTTCAGTTTGGGAAGGTGAAATAAATTTGCTTAGTGTGAGTGGTATAACTGTATATTTCAAAGTGGTTAAGATGGTAAATGTGAGGTTCTGTAGATCTTTTTAAGGCGTAGCAGGGGTGGAGAGTGGAATGTTGAATTCTCTCATAGCAGCCCTCTGCTAACTTTGTCTCTACCTGTTAAAGCCTTTCTATCACTCACTTTCGCCTACTCTTCTCTCACAGGCACAGACTGAGATGGCACAGTTTTCAGAGCTCTCATCGGCCGAGTTTGAACTCTGTATCCCTGCAAATCAACTGCCAGTCTGTGGCCCAGATGAACTTACTGCAGAAATATTCACTCCTCAAGTTAACCGCCCTGCTGGAGAAATACACGCCTTCTAATAAACATGGTTTTAGCTGGTAAGGGGTTAAACTATAACTGAAAATTGTTTCTTGAGGCTGTCCCAACACTGAGTATATGACAGTTCTGGCCTTTATTAATGTCTTCAGTCTGTCATGCTAATGCCAGTGGCCTCTGCATGCTTGGAACCACATCTGACACTGCTTCAGCCTCTGTAACTTCAGGGAGTTAGCAGCAGGATCAGTGAGTGTCCAGCTCTTTGTGGACACATCACAATTTGCATTCCTTTTCATCCCACTGTATAGGTGCCCACCATAGCTCAGGTGTCAGGTCATATTGTTACAGGGCAACCCACTGTGAACTGGGTTACCTGTCTGTGGGTCCACACCTGTGTGTTTAAAATTCAGTTATACTGCGGACACACACAGAAAGGGTCAATAATGGGTTTATTTACAAAGGGGAAAGGAAAAGGTACAGCCCAGGGAAAGAGCGAAAGAGAACTAGATACAAGTTTAGTAGAACATCCTACCAGTTCCACTGACTTGGAACTGAAAGCTCATCAAGAGCCAAGTGACCAGCCACCAGCCACGCGTTCCAAAGAGAGGGAGAGTGTCTCACGTGGTTCCCTTATATACCCCCAAGAGTCCCAGGATGCCTGCTTGGCTCTGCCCTTGGGTCCTCGCAGTTCTCTCTATGGTATTGCTGGGAATTGTAGTTTACTGGAGCAGGGGGTGGAGTCCATAAAACTGGAATAGGGGTGGAGTCCACAAAATTCTGCAGAGTTCCTTCAGGACATCCTTTTCCCCCTAACAGTATTGATAGAAAGCAGAAAAGAAAAACATTAGTTCATAAGACGTTGTAAGACTAATTTTGAAATGCTTGATTGATGGTACCTGGTTTTGCAGCCCTGCTCACATGTTTTTCAAAATCATTTTGGATGTGGGTATAAGCAGCATCACTCAAAAATCTACCCAACAAAAGTCAAACACTGAACAATATACTTAAGGAATTCATTACTCTGAGACACAGACTAAAATAGTCATGAAGATTATAAAATGTACTAGATAATTGTTTATGATGATTTTTTCAAATTGCAGCCATGGGTGTATTTAGGGGCCATGTAGGCTGCTAGGTTGGGTAGCTATGACCTCATATCTCTGTATCTTAATTTTTTTTCTGTCAGCACAAAACAGAGAGATATCTCTAGATTGATACCTAGCGCAGTTCACAGTGGCAGCACTCATCGAGTGTTTATTATCCAATTGCATAATCATTCCTTATAAAAACAGAGGAGCAGCCCATTTGATTAGCGACGCTCTGTAACAAGCCAGAGTTGCTTGAGAGACTCTCCAAGTAACGTAACAGTTCCTTCTCTCTGCAGCTCCTCCTCTCCTCAGGACTCATAGTGAGTTTAACTTCAGCATCAAAGCGTCTCCTGTTCAAAGGCTGTTATTATGTGAGCCATGCTAAATACAGAAGTTGTTTGTTCTGAATGACAGAAATAAGTATTGACCGGTTTCTCCGCACATGCTTCAGATTCTCAGTAGAGATCGTAATGTGTTCTTTGCACATTCCGCCGCTGGGCATTTCCCCACCGACAAAGCAAGTATTATGCACACTTATAGGCGTGATACCATATACTTAGCTGTATGGAAATACAAATTTGGCTCCACGCTTTAGTTTTACCTTTCCTGGAACTATAAACAGTAACTTGTCGTGGCTATTGGTAAGCACACAAGTGAAAGCTGTCTGTCTTCTGCAGTGTTCCTCTGGTCTTAGAGTCTTATTTTCCCTGTTGGTTATTTAAAACTGCATATTTTACATTCTCCTTTCTGAGTTACCCACCAAACCCTCAAAAATCCTAAAGTCCGTAATACTTTTTGAGTTCTGGTCAGTTTCTCCAGTGAGTCAAAACCAAATGTAAAAGCCTCACATTGTGGGATCCTTGGCATAGGAAGAAATTCTGCATGAAGTCTTTTCCTGTTCGGCCTTGCCCTTTCTTGTCCCATTCAGAGAGGTCATTTGTAGAGCTGAAATTTCTGCTTGACAGCATTAAATGCATGACATGGGTTTCCTGCTGTTGCATATACTGCTGGGGCTGGACCTGTTTGTGGACTCCAGGGAGCCTGGGGCAGGCTGACAAAACCCTCATTGTTCTTTACCATCCTCCTTTAGAAACCTAAAGATGTTATATTCTTCAGGGGTCATCAGCAGGAGAATTTATTTTGACTTGGGGCCATTCAGCTCTGCTTTCACTATGGAGCCATGAAGTTGGTTCTGATAATGTTGAAGCAACAGTGTGAATTTTCTCTTTGCTCATCCAGCATTACCTGATCTTCTTTATCCTAAATACTTTGTATCTCATGAACGGCTTAGAATTCTTATCCTTTCTCAGGTCAAATGGGATCTTGTTTTTCTAAGTCTGCCATGAAGCACTTGATTAGGGTCTTTCTTGCTTGTTGCTTTCTGCTTCTATTCCTTCCTCTGCTGCCATTTTGTAAGGAAGTCCATCAGCTCCCTTAAGAACGGAGACCTTGTTCCCAGGGCTAACAGGGAAGGAGAATCCCAAACTGAGGAAATACAGCCACAAGATATACATATAACACTCAGTGATGGAATGCTCTGTGATGGTGTAAATGTTTTAGATAAGCACTTTCTGGTAACTGGCCACAAATGGCTGGTGAACATTTGAAATGTGGTTAGGGAAACTGAGAAAATGAATTTTCAATTTTATTTAAATAGCCACTCCCTTAGCACAGATCTAGAACCCAAAGGGTTTCCCCACAGAGATTGTCAAGTATAGACAAATAAACACATATTACTCCCTCCACCCCCACATTCTTTTTGAAATAGGGCTGTGCCCAAATTCATGAAAAGGATCAAGGTTCCAGACTACAAGGACCGAAATGTGTTCGGGGTCCCTCTACCGGTCAACGTGCAGCGCACGGGTCAGCCCCTACCCCAGAGCATTCAGCAGGCCATGCGCTACCTTCGCAACCACTGTTTGGATCAGGTGAGAGACCCAGCCTCAGGGCTGCACTTAGTCCTGGGAGCCCAGATGCTTCTTTTTAGAGTTTTGTAGTGACAATGTTGCTTCCATTCGACCCTTACTGGTTTTCTTCCAACAGGTTGGGCTTTTCCGAAAATCAGGTGTAAAATCCCGAATTCAGGCTCTACGCCAAATGAATGAAAGTGCCGTAGACTGTGTCAGCTACGAGGGGCAGTCTGCTTACGATGTGGCAGACATGTTGAAGCAGTATTTTCGAGATCTTCCTGAGCCACTAATGACAAACAAACTCTCAGAAACCTTCCTCCAGATCTACCAGTGTAAGTATTCTTGGAACTTCCTCAGATGATGACCATTTGGAAACAGATGTCATCAGTTTCTTTCTTGCCCCTCTGTTTGTGGGACAGGTTTCTGTATACTTCTTGAAAATTAAAAAATAAATGTCCCAATCACTGTCCTCTAATTACCAAAGCAGTTGTACATTTCTACATTCTGACCCAGGAGCTCATTCTTTAATTCTTTTCTAAAACAGTATTGCGTACGATGCTCAAAAGAGCAGGTGCCAAACTTTGCCCTCCGCCCTGGCCATGGGAATCTCAGTTGTTTCACATCTCTGCAGCAGGACCGACCATGTTTAAAATTTCACAGGTGTCTTGTGTGTTTTATCTTGATGTAAAAGGAATAAATAGTCTTTTTCTGTTCTACATCTCAGCTTCTTCCAGAAATTCTGGGGGAAACAATACTCATGCCTTTCTCACTTTTAAGTAAAGCTTAAAGCAAACAGTTGTCTGAATTAATGATCAAGATCAGGATTATAGCTTTTACAGCGTTTTGTTTTTCTTGGCCGAGTGTGGTATTACAGCAGTGTAATTTAACAGCAGCTTGTCTTAGTGCTCAAATTGTCTTTAGAACTGGCACAGTGGACTTTATTTTATGAGAAATGGAGTTGGTCTGGATTATTTCATTATTTGTTTCATCCTTTCATATTTTATGAAAACACAGGTCACATTTTCCCCACCGAGGTATGTGTTATGCATTGTAACCATGGAGCTGTTTAATCAGTTTGTCCTATGGAGCTGCATTTAAGTGACTTGATTTTTCCACCACATGCCTTTTAAAAGAAGGATGTGTCTAGTAAAGGAGAACTAAAGACTAGATCCAGGGTTTCCTACCTTATTTTATATATTTTTATAATAGCTTCTCAGTATGCTTTCTTAAACTTAAAAAAAAAAAATTATTAGTTAAACATACCTGTTTGAATTCACTAGTTTAGCTTCCTTTTCAAACTATTTCAAGAATGAGCACATCAGTTAAAAATCATAGAAGCTGCCAGAGTTACCAAAGAGTTTGTAGTCAAAAACTAAGAGATCTCAGTTCTTACTCTCTTGCTTACATCTTCCATAAGATTTTTTTTTTCAGTGAAATTAAGCAAATATGGAAGTTTGAAGTGTTTTCAGTAATTGAGAACAGGATTTCTAAGACTTACTTAGAAAAGAAAAACTTATGTAAAATGAAGGAAGCAGGTATCATCTGGAGTTAAACTCTGAAGTAGACTTAGGTGTATATTGGCATTGTAGGTGTTTCAGATTTTTTAGCTCCTCCACAGGCAGGAAATACTTGAGAGTAGTCACGCTCTCTCGATTAGTGGCAATCCCTAATTTCTTCCATACTAATCTCAAGTACACTTTCTGCAAGTGCTTGTTCAGTATCGGGCTGAGGTCTTTGATGCCGCTATTTGCTTTGGGACATTTCCTCACAATGTACATGGAAAATCACCAAGTTGATGGGGAAATGCTCGTGTCATGCAGATGTGCCCAAGGACCAGCGCCTCCAGGCCATCAAGGCCGCCATTATGCTCCTGCCTGATGAGAATCGGGAGGTTCTGCAGACGCTCCTTTACTTCCTGAGCGATGTCACAGCTGCTGTGAAAGAGAACCAGATGACGCCGACCAACCTGGCCGTGTGCCTAGCGCCTTCCCTCTTCCACCTCAACACCCTGAAGAGAGAGAATTCTTCTCCGAGGTATGGGTCAGATGAAGGGCACATGTTTCCTTCCGTCTAGAGTTGTCTCTGTTTTTATTGGATTACCTGAATTTAAAAAAGGGGGTTGTGAGTTCCTTCACAGTTCATGCACTCCCTTCTCCATGCTGCACCCCCCCCCACTTTCTTCTCAGCCCCAAGTGACTTCCTGGGTGATCTAGTGACAACCAGGTATGGAGAGATTTGGACTCCTACTTTGCATGGGAAGTGCTCCTCAGTGCCCTCGAGGTGCCCTGGCATACTGTGCCAGTAAGCAGTACGCTGTTTATTCACCTAAAAGCTGGGTGGGGAGTACAAACCCCACTGCATTGGCCTCTCCAGGGTCAGTGGGGCCCAGCTCCTGGCCTGTGCCGGAATTTGAAAGGAAGAAGCTGGGTTTAAACGAACTAAGGATGGGGCCCTCCCTGGTGGCGCAGAGGTTTTAAGTGCAGCACTATGAAGCAATCCAAAGCCACTGCAGCACATGTCTGATCCCCAGCTACTGAGGTGACCCACATGGTGCAGCAGATCTCTCCTATCCTGCCCACTGCGCCCCTCAGCAGTGTATTTCAGTGGATCCACCTGTTCTGCTCCCCACTCTGTCTATGGTGAATCTTCTTACTTCCCACACCTCTGGCCTGTACCCCAGTTCTGTATGTATAAGTAAATAAGTCTTAAAAAAAATAAAAGAACTAAGGATGATGTGAACCTCAAAGTTAGGATCTGGCCTAAGTCAGTTGTTGGCTATGTTTCCCCTTAAACTCATACAAGGCAGGGGTGAGTGTAGTCAGTGAATGTGGAAAGTTAGCTCAGCACTCACTCTCCCAGGCACAGCCCACCTAGTTGCCATTCACTCTCTTGTTTAATCCTCCTAACAATCAAGAGGCGAAGATACTCTCAGTAGCCCTGAGTATTTACAAATGAGAACAAGAGGCTACAGTGAAGATCATTTGAGTAACTGACTTGCCTGAGTCTGACTTGACTAACTTGCCTGACAGGAAGAAATGGCAGAACCAATTAGTATCTCTTACTTATAGGAGTATTTAATTCATGAAAAATCCACCAGTAAAGCTAGTAAGAAAGAAGCCACTGGCATCAGCCATCACTTTTCATTCTCTAGTATGTCCAGACGGTTCCTTTTCCAAGTCTCTGTAGAACTTGACAAAAATTTCTTAACTGGAGGGACTAGTTATGCTAGTTGAAGTTGGTTTTGTCTCTGAAAGTCATACAATGCTCAGATATCCAAATATCCTTTTATCTAGTTCTAATCATTCACTGAGCTTTCTAACCTTAATGGGAGAGAGAGAGACAGACAGACGGAGAAGAGAAAGAGAGAGAGAGATCTGATAAGATTAAGATAAAGCTTCTAAGAAACAATAGGTTTTTTTTTTTCTTCCCCTCACCTTAGGGAGGAGAAGATCTGTTTATTTAAACTGGAAGGGATAAAACAGTGATATTATTTACCCCAACTGCCAGTACCTCCTATCCAGGTACCCCTCAAATCTGCCTTGTTACTCCCCATCACGTATATATACATATATGCTTTACAAGTGGCCCTATTTAAAGCTGCCCTATTCAATGGCTTTAAATAACTCAAATTTCATTGAAAATACTCTTTCATGTTTTGCTGTGCCTTGTAGATAAAACTGAGAAATACTAGTGACCAAAGTAAAACTCTTGAACCACTTAATGACAAATGGGGTCTAGTGAAATGTTTTTCTCTCTCCTTTGCTTTTCCTCAAGTAACACATTTAAATAATATATAAATAAATTTGAACCTTTCCTCTACCTTATCACTTCTGCCTAGGGTAATGCAAAGAAAACAAAGTTTGGGCAAACCAGATCAGAAGGATTTGAATGAAAACCTTGCTGCAACTCAAGGACTGGCCCACATGATTGCAGAATGTAAGAAGCTTTTCCAGGTAAGAAGTCGGCAAGTCTTGTTATTTGTTAAGGATCATGTGAATATGAACAAAAATCTGAAGTGCAACATTTGTTTGTGCCTTACGAAAGACTTTTCTGCAGCTAGAGATTACATATACATAAGAGGTAAAAATGGCTTTTTTAATAGATACATTATCCTATAAAGTTCATTAGAAGTAATCTATTTAATGAAATTACCTGCTTTTATGCCCTTTTACTTCAAAAGCAAAAGCAACAAATCAAAGCTAAATTCTGTATCTGAAAAACCTGTTTTCATTAGTTGTAAGCTCTATATTTAGTCATGTGACCTCCTGTTGTAACCTTCAAAAGATTACACATTTGATAGCTTCGTGAAGGTGATACGTTTTTATTCTGATAACCTGTGAGCCTGGCAGTACCCTACTCTGGAAACAGTGATTGGACTGCCTGTGTCACCTTGAGTTTTCTGGGCCACAGCACAGAGGACAAGCAGACTAACTTTTTGTCACTCACATCCCTCTCAGGTTCCTGAGGAAATGAGCCGATGCCGGAATTCCTATACTGAGCAAGAGCTGAAGCCCCTCACTCTAGAAGCCTTGGGACGCCTGCATAATGATGAGTCAGCAGACTACCAACACTTCTTGCAGGACTGTGTGGACAGCCTGTTTAAAGAAGTCAAAGAGAAGTTTAAAGGCTGGGTCAGCTACTCTACTTCTGAGCAAGCTGAACTGTCCTATAAGAAAGTAAGTCTTGGTCAGGTAAAACCAAGTAATATGCAATATGGATGGGGAGGTAGGAACACAAATGGGAGTAGATACAGTGGGCTGTAGTGCAAGGCTGTTGTGGTAGGTGTGGTGTGGTGATCCTATTCCTTTGAGTCACATGCAGTAAACCAGTGTGACCTGAATTTAAAAAAAAAAAAAAAGGCAAGTCTTCTCCTTGTAGTCAGCCAGAATGGGTTCTCTAGAGACAAACCCCTCTGGCAACACAACTCTGGGGAACTGTCACCTTCCTTGTGGACCTGGCAGCCCCAGGAGCCAGATGTCCCAGGTGAGCTCGGGCAGAAACTGGTCCGGTGAGGAATAACTGGTCTGACACTTCAGGAGCAATCATATTAGCATTTGAAATTATGGGGGTCTACAGAATCACATTAGCATTCCCTGGAATATGGTGATAATGATGTTGGGCTTTAGGGTATTTTATGAAATATTTAACATTTCCCATAACTTGGTCAGAATCCACTAGAACTCTTCTCTACTCTAGCCCTTGAATAAAATTGAGAATGTGGGAGGAGAAATTAACTTATTAGGACAGAAAGCCCCTTGAGGGCAGAGGTGTCTTACAAGGCTCAGCACAGTAGACCTAGAAAAGGTATCTACCACCTTGAAAAGAATAAATAGCGGTTTAGGCTTTGGAGTGCAAATACGTTATCTGACTTTGTTACATTGACCCTCATATGAGTCCCAGGACAACAAATGCAACAATTTTGACCCAAGGTGACACCAGCAGTTCTATTTACTTTCTGCCCTGCTGTTACATATACTCAGATCAGCAGTCTGTGGAGACTTAGGTGATTATAGCCTCTCACCTTGGGGCCATGTACCCAGCCTGTAGTTTGCTTTCAAGAGCTAGGTGTGTGGGAATTGTGTTAGCCTGAGCAATACATGCTCTTTTCAGGTGAGTGAGGGACCCCCACTGAGGCTTTGGAGGGCCACCATCGAAGTCCCTGCTGTGCCTGAGGAAGTGTTGAAGCGTCTCCTGAAAGAGCAGCACCTCTGGGATGTAGACCTACTGGATTCAAAAGTGATTGAAATCCTGGACAGCCAAACTGAAATTTACCAGTATGTCCTCAACAGCATGGCACCCCACCCTGCTCGGGACTACGTTGTTTTGAGGTGAGAACCTCCAAATTGATAATCGTGTAAGGACGAGTCTGTGTGTCCCTGAATCTTACAGGGTGGTACAATTCTTTAAAGTTGAATATATGTCTTCAGAGAAGCACAGAACCCTTCCAAATATGGAAAGAAATTGGCATTTGTTGCAACAGTGTGTTCATCCCTGAAAGCGGTTTGAACTCTTTTGGAATTGAGCTCAGAGAAAGAAGCACATTCAATTGCATATGCTCATTGGTAGCAGATTTTTGCCTCTTTTAAGAATAGATTTTCTTGTTAGAAACAGCTAGTGTTTCTAATGCATATGCCAGGAAATAACATTTGGGTCCCAAGTGAGCTGTGGTTAAGGATGATTTATGTGTAACTCATAAATTCTCTGGAGACATTACTGAATGAGGAATTCCCAAAATGTTTGAGGAAATATCACATCGTTAATCCAAAACTTCTTCAACAGAACAACCCTCATTTGAACGCCCATGTTCTAATCCATTTGTGAAATATAGAAATGGTTTTCAGTCATGCTTCATATTGGTTTTCTTTCTGTGTGTACCCACTGGAAAAGTGGTTCTCAACAGGGTTATTCATTCAGGACTCTTTGTGTGACTTCAGAGGCGTAGGACCACCCATCCCGCCCCTCAGCTGTCTCCCCTAAGAGTGAGGCTCTGTTTTAAATTGGGCTTGCAGGAAATTCCATTCCCCCCGACCCTGGTTTTGTCTCTACAGAACATGGAGGACTAACTTACCCAAGGGGGCGTGTGCCCTTTTACTCACCTCTGTGGACCATGACCGGGCACCTGTGGTGGGGGTGAGGGTCAACGTGCTCCTGTCCAGGTATCTCATCGAACCCTGCGGGACAGGGAAGTCCAAACTCACCTACATGTGCAGAGCTGACTTACGGTACGTTCCAGTCCTGATTTTTTGATATGGTGAGGGTCATGAAGCAGTGTCCTGTCGCTGAGCGGTGTGTGGACAGAATGGCTCTGCCATGGATTTAAAGCCACAGGAAATAGGAGTTTGAAGGAACACACAGACATTTCTCATTTTCTGTCCAGCATTGTTAAATGGCACATACACAAGTCTTACTAACAAGTTAGGTCTGTACTCTGTGCCATGTATTAGTATGTGTTTGTACCACATAATCAGTGAAACGCAGTGATGCAAACACAAAATGAATGTCTGAAATTTCTTTCCAAAGTGGCCCTCATGTTAAATCAATTCTCATTTGAAATATTTACACCTCGGCACTTCTTTAGGTATCTCTATGATCCCTTTTCACCACAGTTTTCACAGCTTTCATTATGCCATAGCTGTCCTTGAATAGTGCTATGGGATCTGCACCTGATATGTTTGTTGTTCCCAAGGGAGTCTGGTTCCCAGAATACAGTGGATGTGCCAGGAGATTACCTTGCGATAAAGGAAGTCATCTTTACTTACACATTTTGCTGATCAAGAAATGGAAGTGTGTTCAGAACTCCCTGTAGCTTATTTCCCTTGCCAACTTAAATAATTCATCTGCTCTTCCTTTATGGTATAGGGGCCACATGCCAGAGTGGTACACGAAATCTTTTGGACATTTGTGTGCAGCTGAAGTTGTCAAGATCCGAGACTCTTTCTGTACTCAGAACACTGAAGCCAAAGACAGCAAATCTAGGTGATTCCTGAAGCAAAGCCACTCTTCCAGTCCTCACGAGGATGGATTCTGCAGAAACAAAACTATAAGGTGGAGCCTAGGAACGGACCACAGAGATTTGATACATTTTTTTTAAAGCTGCTTCCTGTTTGTTTAAGGTTTATGTTATAGACCTTGACTGGAATTATATAAGACTGTGCAAAAGAAAAATGTATTCTTAATCGAATTGCTTCTGAGAAGCAAAATTCTATAAATACATTACAGAAGATAAATGAAGATACTTCATTCTCTTGAGATATTGGTGTATGTGTACCTACGTCATTTTATTTGCAGTGTGCTGAGGGACTGATGTATCCACTGGAATAGTTGGTACTCTGACAAGTTTTCTCACTGAGATGAGCAAAGAAAGGTTTGCACAGAGGAGTGTGTGTATGTGTGTTTGTTGCAGGTTGAGTGGCATAGATGGAGAAGTTGGAATGCAGTGGCTGGCACACTGAGACGCCTCCAAGAAGGGTATTGATGCATCAGATTCAGTTTAACCTGGAATATCTGACTACCCACGGATCCATCCAGAAAGAAATCCCAACACCATTGTCCGCTTATTGTTTTTTCCCACGTTACGGAGCATGTTCCCTTTCCACCAACCTCTCCTTTACCTTAAAAACAGTAAATATACTGGGGTGTCCCACTTCAGGTGCAGTTTGTCATTAGACCTGATTGCAAGTAGTAATGTCATTTTAACCAGCGTAGATGACTTCAGGGATGGAAACTGCCCTGCTTGACTAACTACAAGGTTTGATTTGATTTGATTTTAAATTGAAATGTAAAAGTAAAAACAGAAAAACATTTGCTCCTGAAGCAAGCATCCACAGTTTTTTCCTCACAGACTTCTTTCATGCCTATTAACAGTAACTCGGTAAGACACTGTACGGGAGCATAGGCCTCCATGTGTGTCCAGGAAAACCCTTGTAAGTGGAACCCCACCACAAAAGTTGTTTGTTATTAACAGCGTTTCTGAAAGCTGCATGTTTTAATTGGACTTGTCTTTATCCGCAAATGGGTTTCTGTTTTATGACTATAGAAATGTTTTTCCTATATTTCTTTTTCTTTTCCTTGAAAATGATGTCCTTGGAATATATTTTAGTGGCAGTGAAAAATAGTAACCACAGCTAATAGAAAAGAAGGAAAAACACCAGCACAGCTTTTTGGAGGGGTGGTCTTTATACAGGTTTTACTGTAAATGGAAAGACTGACTCAAGAGACAGTATTAGTGAATTTATTTTGTATGGATCAAAAGTGAGTAATGTATGAATGAGACTTGTAAGAAGGATTTTTATTTTGTTATAATTTAGTTACCATTGTCAGTGTTATTTCAAAGGTTCTTTGAAGAATGGGGGGGACAGATCAGAGTTTTAAAATTTGAGTATTTTGGATATCAGTGTTCTTCATGAAAATATACTTGTATATTCAATTTTAATGGCTTTCAGATTTGTAATATTATATGTTGTAGATACCATTCTATTAAGAAACATGTAAACATGCCCACTGTGCTTTCAAACCTAGATAAAGCATGATAAAGATTATTATTTAAAATATACTTGTATTTATACCTCAGATATTCTTTTGGGTTTTGTACCTCAAGGCTTTTTTTTTTCCCCTAATGTAAATACACTTTACGTGAATACAGTCTAAGTGAGAAAAAAATAAGAATAAAAGAAGAGGTTTATAATTTGCTCTTATATCTGTATAGAATATACTCACTAAGTGCACTATGAAATGGTTCAAGTAAGGGAAAAGCCTAGCCTGCTTTTCTTTGTATGGCATCTCACTCCTACCTTTAACCCACAGATTACAAAGCATATCATTCTAGCATCAACGAAAATAGGAAGAATTGGACTGCTAGTCATTCCAAGGCCAAACCGTGACTGAGCCATTCACTAATAAACAGGAAACTCTGGTGAAGGTTCAGGAAGCATGGAGATTCTCTCCAAACAAAGGTCGTTAGGAAATGGTGCTGAGAAAGTTACAAGAATAAGCAGCAGCAGCAGAAAGATGCTCTTAAGCAAAGCCAAGGTCACTGATTAATTCCACAAAGGGTCTCTTTCCCACTGTTGAGCTTTCCTGTTGAAAGGATTCCTTACATATTTGCCAAGAAGAGAATGCAAAGGATGTGAACATTGTCAAGAAACTCTGCTTAAGCTATCTAAAGTGATATTGCCACAACTTACTAATTGTGACTAATTGCCTAGATTGTAAGCTCTTTGAGGGCAGGGCTATTCCACACATCTTTATAATCCCCTACAGCAGCTTTCAGTGTTTTGTTCTTGTAGGCACCTAATAAATCTATTATTTGTTAAATGGAACTGACTGGATTACTTCTGTTATTTGAGAAATTCTAGAATACCATCTGTTTTGTGCCTTCCCTTGACTCATCATGGCCCATTTTGCAATTGTAGAAAATGGAGATGGTTAAATTTAATGGAATCTTAAAGTTTAAACTAGCAAAGGTGAAATAGATATTCTAACTGGATGCTAAAATAAAGGGCAGGGTGCCCTGTGATGGAATGTTAAACAGTCTCTCTTCACTGTGTGAACCCCAAACTCAAGGTTTTTTAAAATGACACAGACCAAAAGCCTTTTTTATTACTACTATCTCAGATCTAATTTCCTCAGTGCTATGTAAAATAAAGATTTAATTGTCTTTGGCCTGAGGTACTTGATTCTTTAGTGTTTTGAACTGTTCTGAAGTCATGAGTTAGTAGGATGGAGCAGACACAACCTTTGGATTGCTTTTGCCACAGGGTCTATTTCCTTACTCAACTAGTAGAATCAGTTGTCAGCACCTACTACATGCCTCTAACTCCAGTTCAAAAGACATAGCTAAAAGCAAGATAGACATTGCCCTGTCCTCATGGAATTATAACCGACTCATCAAGGTTAAAATAGAAATGATAGCATGTTAGTGAACTTCAAGTCAGGTTCCCGTGAACTCTAGGATTAAGATCTTAACAAAACTCGAGGTAACCGTTAGCCTCTTGCCTATCAATTTATAGGTGGGCTGACTTGGGAGCATCTAACATAATTGATTCCTAAGGAGGTTTATTTTTCAAGGCTATTGGAGACTAGCCCTAAGTTTTGAAAAGTAAAAAAATAACGAAAAATTAAGACTGTCCAAATTGATGCTTTCCGGAATCATTTGTTAAGGGGACATGCATGTATACACAGGGAATAATACAAAGGCTATAGAAGTATTTGGGGTTTTTATAGCTACGTTCATATTTATACCACTTTTGTCCATTTTCTGTACACTTATTTAAGGGTCACACGCACCATGGAGCATAGGTTTTGTCATTATTAAGGCAAGGATGTTGCCTAGAGAGCTAGTGAGGAGTCAAGACACCAGGCTCTAAAAGATTACAGCTCAGGTTCCCTACCCCCAGACTGCCTCCCATCTGCCGATCTTTCCCCAGTCAGGAAGTCTGTTACAGTAAGCATCAGGACGGAAAGGCCTCTAGGGAAAAGAAGGCCCACAGCAAAATAGTCACATTAGTCAATGTCTCAAAGGAAATTAGTACTTTCTCACCCCACTACTGAGATATTTAAAGCGAAATTACATAGGTCAACATAAATAGGCCAAAGCTTTGTTTTCAGGTTTGAAAGAATGCATAATTCTGTTAACAAATTGAATAGATGACCTGAAATGTACAAAGGCCCCATTTTGGTCTCTCTGTGAAACGAAGTGATTGACCTCACTTGCAAGCACAGAATAATTTGATGTGCTTAATTTCTGATTAAAACCCACCCAATGATCTTGCATTGCTTTGTAAGTAGAAGGGAACTGTCTACTTTCAGTCTTCTTAACTTGCACCCAGGGCCAGAATCCTAGTTCTTTCTGCAATACCTTATGCCTTTCCTACCATCTAAGAATATCATAATGTGCTGCTGAGCTATTTGTGAATATACTTTGAAAAGCAAGAGCTATTCAAATGTGAAGGAGCATTCGTGAAAGCAAAGTGGAATTCAGCCCAAATGCTTCGCCTCACCTGCCTGTCGAAGCATACATTAGTGATGATAAAGCAGAAATCCTAAACAGTGAGATCATGGCGTGCATGTCATCTTGGTGTTCCATCACGATGAAATTTGCCTAAGGAATTTAAATTCCATTTGCCCAAGGAATGCAAATTGCAAAAGGCCTCAAAGAGCCCTGGCAAAGGAACTCAGGTAGGTCTGTGTAGTGGCGATGAGTTGGGGTCCATTCTCCAGGGGATGATTCGTCTTTTGCAGGCAAGGAGTTTGCTAAATCATGTTGGCAGCTGTAGCCTAAAGTAATTATCCTTGCTGTGTGTACACAGTTCCCGTTAGAGCAGCCACTTGGCCTGTCTGGGCCCAAGGATGTTTTGACACTTGGAGTATAAATAGCTTTTTGCAGGGATTTTTCTTCTCATTGGACTTTTTTTATTTTTTTTAATCAGCTCAGGGCTAGCAGGTAGGTCTTCACAGTGGTTTTCCTTTCTCTTTCTTTTAATAGGAAGCAAAAGCTACTCTGTGTACGATTCTGAGAATGGTTCTCATCAAAAATGATAAATTTTCCCATAAAGCAGTTTGAGGAAATTGTTTCTAAGAGCTTTGTAGGTTACATGTTCTTATTTTTCTTTTTAAGATTTATTTACTTTTATGTATGCAGAACTGGGGTACAGGCCAGAGGTGCAAGGGCAGTGAGAGGATTCACCTAAGACAGTGGGGAGCAGAACAGACAGATTGACAAAGTACACTGCTGACTTAGTAAAATGTAATATGTTTATTTTCTTGTTTTTAGTATCAATAATGTTATTTGTAATTATTAATGGAAGTTAGTGATCTCTTAGAAGTGTGAAATAACTCCTGTTGGTGCATGATTTGAGAGTGTTCTCAGTGAAAAGCAACTTACAGAGACTTTTGAAGCAGAAGACCGGCCAGGACCATCAACTCCCATGGAAATTCAGGAAGAATCATTAATCTGGAGGTCAGGGAAGGAACCTGTCCCTCCTCAAGCTCTTAGCACAGAAGGTGCTACTTCAGGAAAAGGAGGGTTTGATGTCATGAGCCAGAGAAACTAATTTCCTTAGCTTCTAAGATTAGCAGATGAGACATTTTTTTTTCAATAGCAAAACTCATCCAAGCCCATTTTGTTGCAGTATTTCAAAATGCAGAACTATAAATAGATCATTAAAATCACTCCAAGAAAGCAGGAAATTAAAAATTCAATCTATAAAATTATTTAAGCAAAAAGAAATTTGAACCTTCCATTCAATGTTATTTTGCAATGTAATATTTCAAAGAGGTATTCCACCTCAAGACCCAGAATACTGAATATGGAATATGTTTTCCTGCCACCATATGAGAAGGAAAGAAGATGCTGAGTTTCTACAAGCAAAATGGACTAGATGGCAAGGCAGGACGAAGGTACAACTATTGGCTTGTTGGTTCCCAAGGATTCCATCCTAATGCTACAAATACTCTTGGGTCACATGAATCTTTGCCAGTGTCCCTTGAGGTATCCTGAGTTGATTTCCACCTTTAGAGATCCAGCATGAACTCAACTTTCTAGTGACTTCAGTAGGTACTTCAGCCTGATAACAAAGGACTAGCAGTATCGGTGGTGATTGTTGACAGTGTTTCATTACAGAGCAGAGCCAGCAGAGTAAGAAGGCTAATTCAAAGACTCACAAATGCCTTTATTAGATTTCACCCACTTTCTAGTTTCCTCTGATCCTTAGTCCATTCAATCCCAAGCAAAGTAAATTAAGATAAAATCAGAAAAAAGAAGGAATGACATCTCCAAATAGAATCTTCATTTAAGCCACAAAAGAAGCAGCAGCAGACAGGAAGCAAACAATTGGAGGACAACAATGGAGTCTCTACTTTTTAAAACATACTCACTAAAACGCTTAAGTCTAGTTCAGCTCACTGCATGTCCCTCCGTTTGAAGACTGTCAAACTGTCTTTCTCCTAATGAAATGCTACTAGTCAACACTCTCACCCTCACACTGATTTCTTGGCCTCTTCTTTTCACATTATCTCTGTACTTGGATTCAGCTCATTTTGGCCACTGTTCCTTCACGTAAATGTCTCCTCTCTGCTATTTGCCCCCCTGGTCTTCAAGCCAGCTTTCCTGCGGGGCCCTCCCTGGCCTCCCAGGCTGACTGCCCCCCTGTCTTCCCTCAGCCCCTCCTTCATTGTCTCTCTCATCTCACATACCTCCATCTACCCACATCTCTTCCTAGCCCACATTTCACAATAAAAAAGGAAGAAGCCCACTATAAAAACCAAAACTTAAAGTTTCTAAGACTTTCTTCACTCTGCAAAGCAGAAAAATTACTTCCTTTGCCCACTGACCCCTTTGAACTAGGAGAACTAGCTAAAGTTGTTGCAGGGGGACTAGTATAGATGGCAACAAGCCACTCAATGTGTTGGGCAGGTGTAAGAGAGAGCTATAGAGCAGGTAACAGTGATTAGAGAAAGCAGATTTGGGGCCTCCCTGGTGCTCTAGGGAGGCCTCTACAGACTGAGTTCAATCCCCGGCCAGGTTGCTGACCCACAGGGCACAGCAGACCTCTCCTCTCTCACCTGCTGCGTCCCTCAGCAGTGTATTTCAGTATATTTCAGCCTGTTCTGCTGGTGGCTTTCTGGTGGGTCTTCTCACCCCCCCACATCTCTGGCCTACACTCCAGTTTTCCTATGCAAAAATTAAATATTAAAAAAAAATCAGAAAGAGCAGGTATGGGCAAAATGTTAAGTTCAGGGGGCATAGATGCATCTGTTGAAGACAAAAGAAATTTGCTAATGGAAAGAAAGGAGATACATACGGCATCACACACCCCTTCCCCACACACATATATACGTAAATGATAAGGAAAAGGTGGGATCACAGGAGGAAAGGGGTTTTAAAACAGGAAGGAGCATGCCTCCCTCTGTGACAGCAAAGAAAGAAGGCTAATGAAGAATCTTGGTGAGCCAGAGCCTCAGGGCCAGGGGTCAGAGAATGTTGAGCAGGGCAGGACTTTCGAGACAGCGGCATCCAAGCATCTAATTTTCCAGAACTGGAAGCAGGGGTGAACAGGCTGTGACTGCCCTCAGTTTTTAACAACAGCAGCAAATGGTGTGTGAGAGAATGATTACCCCAGAGGGACTTTGTGCATCTCTCCCCAGTAACTAACAGGCAGCCCTCGGTGTTAGACATTCCTCTCTCGAGTTTCCCTCCCTCAGATATCCTGGTGCAAATTTCATTCACACCTCTGACTCTTCTAAGGCAGGGTCCTTATCACTGCCAGCCAGAAATGACATCTCCACTTTCTTCACATTTACACCTGAAAATTCAGGATCCATTAGATTGCACGAAAATTTTGTTCATTTGAGCAGGTAGTTCTAAATGATGCTAGTTTTTCCTATATATTACCTTACTAAATCCTCTCCACAAACCTATGAGGTTGGAAGGTATTATTATTCCATTTTTCAAAAAGATGGGGAGAGCCAGTCAATCACATTTAGAACAGAATATGCTGAGCTACTGTTATTTTTAGCTATTGTTTTTATTATTACACTATTGTTAGCAATTATTATTTTTCTTATTATGCTGTTATGTATCAGGTAGCACAGAGTCCAGACAGATTCTCAAAGATCCAAACCACCATTCACTCTAGCTGTGTAATCTCAGGAAAATTGTTACTGAATCTCGGTTTTCATATCTGTAAAATAGAGATAATAGTAGTAAAGAAATTAGAATAGTGCCAGATGCATAGTAAGGGCTATGTAAATAGTATAACTTCTGAATATCTGTTTCTTATTCCTCTCTAGTTTTGGTAGGTGCCTAGTAATCTATACATACTCTTAAGATTATATTAAGATTATATCCAAGCGTTGGCAGGAACCCCAAGAAGGAGGTGGTCAACTCCTTGCAGCTTTGTTCCCTTAGGAAGTCTCTAGAATTTATCAGCAGTAGCCCTTGATTTTTACTCAGTCATTCAACATATATTCTAAGTACTTGCAAAGGAAGTACCACAGAAGTCAAAGTCACCATCTTGACTTGGAAGCAATTCTTTTGAAGGACAGGTAGAAAAATAATTTCAACTGAATGTGCTTTCGTGGAGCCTCAAACCAGAGGTCCGAAGAAGATGACATCTGTGCTGGGTGTTGTGGATGCTGGGGGAGGGGAGGCAGGCATTCCAAATAGATACAACCTTGGGCAGCCTGGAGAAGTCTGGCTTGGTGGAGAACTGGGAGGGCTCTGGAGAACTGGGAGGGCTCTGGCGAGCTGGAAGAGAGTGTCAGGGAAGGTGTGGCAGAGGAAGGGCAGGAGAAGCAGGCACCCGTGAGCTTGAGAAGGGCCTTTCCTACCTTTCTAAGTAACTCAATGTCACCCCACAGGCAATGAGAAGCTTTGGAAAGCTTTTAAGGAGAGAAGCAATGGAACTAGATGTGATTGATTTTTTTTTTAAAGACAGGTGTGCAGGTGGTGGGAAGTGAAGATACAGTAGATTTGAGGAGGGAAAGCAAGTGTATACACAATAAATCACAAGAGCCAGAGCGAAGATTGCTGTGGGGACAAAAGGGAAGGACACTGGAAACAGGTAGTTAGGGGTTAGAGCCACAGGACAGTCCTGTTGGAATGAGCGCGATGGGAGATAAGGATGCAGTCTCCATCTCTGCTCCAAGGCCTGGCTGGATGGTGGCAGTGCTGTCTGAGATAAGCAGCTCAGGAGCAGAAACAGATTTGACATGAAGCTGGAAAGCGCAGTCAGGTAACTGTGGGGAGGGACACTGAGGCTTCCACAGGGCATGTGAGTGGAGCCATCCCGGAGGCCATGGAAATATGACACAGAGCTCCCGGGAGAGTCCTAGCTGGCCTAAGGCCTAGACTAAGGCCACAATCAGGATGACTGGCAGATGTCCTGGCTTCCCAAACTGCTGAGAGGCTGAGACTGCTAGCCTTGTGCCTTCAGGTCAGCTTATTTAATTTCCCAGGGTCTTGTGATAGGGAGATGGGTTCCTTGATATTATCAGGAACCTGGGGTGGGGGGGGTTGGGGAGGGGAGGGCTCTGGATTTTTTTCCTTAGCTTGAGGTTTTAAGCTCCTGGTTCCCTAGCTTATTGGAGATAGCACATTTTGTTTATGAAACTTCTACAGAGGCCTGGAGGGTGCACAGGTATGAGGAATGGAACAAATCGTGTCAATAAAAATCTTAATTAAATGGAATTTATATACACATAAAAAAAGCAGAAGTTGCCCTAAGCTAGCTAATATTCAGCTAGCTCCACCAGACGGGGCATGGGCTCTGGTGGCTTGTTGGATGGAATAAAGAATACTAACAAAGAGAAATCATGTGTGTGTGTGTGTGTGTGTGTGTGTGTGTGTGTGTATGCATGCATGTACATATATACATGTGTATTTATATATATAACCATGCTACCATCATAAAATAAGCATAAGAAGAGAGGTTAAGGGGTCTTTCCTTTTCTGTTAAGCCAACTTTGATTAAATTTCAGAATATTTTACTCAAACTCAGGAAAGAATGGCTATCACATTTCTCAAACCATTATCAAGGCATATGGACTAGGAAAAAAAAAATTCCCAGAATAAAGTACTGGTTGTTATTTCACTATCTTAAAAAAACAAAACAAAAACAAGCACAGGCTGAGACAACTCATTACTGTGTCTTAGCACAGTAAGCCTGTACAAGCTAATTAAACACTTTGTTGATTTTATAAAAATTATAGCCTCCCCCGTGTCAATTCATTTTTTATCCAGGAATAATCAGAAGTCCCAATTGCCAGTTATATGTGCTTTGGTGGTGTTATATAAGACACAATGTATTAGGTTGGATGAATCACTGTCTTTTACTTGACAACATCAACTCTTAAAATGTGGCCATTGAGGAAGTTCTGGGTGGTGAAGTTCTTAGGAGTCCCCAGCACTGGCTCTGGTCTTTCCATCCTTGTTAGTGAGTTAGGTGTGACAGGCCAGGTGTCCCCTGAAGTGACCAAGAGGTCCTGCCTCTCATAATCCCTTCTGACTCTTCAGGAACCTCTAAGAAGCCCCCCCAGTGAGTAGTGCCGTTCGTCTGAATTTGGGTTTGCCACCACTGGTTGGGCTTGTCTTTTTTTCTTCTGATTTCCTCTGGTTTTGGTCTGGGTCTGCTACTAGACAGTAACCTCTTTAGGCGCAAATATTACTTTCTTTGTTCTCTGTCCCCAACATATAACCCAGTCCCTGGAATGTAACCAGAACTTTGAAATTGTGTGGCCCAACACAACCTACTTCACAGTAAGACTTGCCTTCGAAGACAGAGGATGAAGAGTGTGTATTTCCTATCAAGAAAGTGCCATGCCTGCTCTGGGTTTAGGAAAATGATGGGCAGAATTCTCTAGGTGATAACAAGCAACAAAGCCTTAAGATATTTGTTTTACTTACCACAAATGGCTCATCAATACAAATTTAGGTTTTAAAAAGGTATTTGGGGGAAGGTTGCCTTTAATATCTTTGACCTGTCAGACTCAAGTCTGTAGCAGACAGGAACTGTGATGTATGTAATTTGATCACCACCCTCTGTTTTCCAACCTACCTCTCTTTTTCCAGATAAAGACCTCTCCTAATATCTCCTATCTTTACCAAAACCCTCTCCTCTTCCATAAGAGGTAGTTAATTTGCCTTCTGAAGTTAATTTGTTTGCAACAAACTAAGGGAGGAAAAACAAGACATAAATGAGCTTGAAGGGCAGAGTTTTGCCTTTAGACTCATTGCTACTCACACCTCCCAGTACTTACTAAATGCTTCCAAATGCAAACTGCCCGGACAGGGTTCACAGGTGGTTTCAGACCTGAAGGGGTTGGGGTGGGGGTGGGGGGCAAGGTTAGGGATAGGAGGGGGAGAAGCAGAAGGGTCTTCCTGCCTTATCCACAGGGGTATCTGGGATCTGGGATTCCACCGTGCCTGGACTATTCCTCTGCATTTAACAAATTCCTTCCCACTAATTTTCCACACAAAAGTGCTTTTGGTCTACTCATTTGATCATCTGTTGGCATTATCTTTAACACCTGGCCCATCTCAGGTATCAGGAGCTACTTAGAAACCTGCAGAAGGTCCTGCGGCATCCCAGTAGGGAAGGGGAGAGGCGTGAATTTCAGTGTAGAGATTCCCAACTCACTCATTGTATGATTCTCAAGTGGAAAGCCACTTCAAAGGATCAAATGCTAAGGTGGATTACTATTAGCTCTTCCAGTTCCTAGGATGAATTCTGACTCCCTGCAAATGTTTTCAAGCCCACGCTGCAGTGTTTGAGAATGACATCTGTTTCTGTCCAGGTTCAGCTCACAGCCATGAGGTGTTCGCCTTTGTGGGATAGAAAGTGAGCAAGATTCTAGGGCTGTTACCACACATCTTGTTACTTAATATCCCACACATGGCAGCCCTTGGTTGATCTCTCTAGGCAGGGCCTCCTGGGGGTAATAGAACAAAATTAGTGGGAGAATGAAGTGGGGTCAGTATCTAGGACTCTAGTTCTGAACCTCTGTCTCCATGTCAAGAAGCAGGAAGAAGAAATAGTTGCCTAGAGAAGACGGTGAGTACAAAAGGTCTTCAGGTATTGCTTCTTCATGAAGAAGAAACATGCTTTTGTCCATGCAAATGTCAGCATTACTGGAATTTTTTTTCACAGGGTGGTAGACTTTGAAAATCTTCCAGGATGAAGTCACCTCCAGCCCTCTCTGTAAAATAAAGCTGTGACTTGCTTATGGCTAGGGCGGAACCAAATGACTTCCTGAAAAAGAATTCCTGACTTTGCAAGTTGGTCCTTCACTTTCCAGTATAATATTTCTAAAGTCTATGGATCGTCCCTCGATTCATGATATGAAATAAATGCTCTAAGCCTTGTTCTGGTACCTTCCAGCTCTTACCCAAAGGCTGCATGAGAAGCAGTTTCCTGTGAAAGGCTATTTCAGAATTCTGTTCATCCTTCTTATACTGTAGGTTCTTTCTTTGGATACAGACATCAGAAAAGTAAATCTCTGGACATTTAATACTTAGACTCAAGTGAAAATAGAGCTGCACTTTCATCAGGGAAGCTGCAAGAGCCAGGGTTGGAAGCAGTTAAACATTTGGTCTGGATCTGCTGCGGCTGGGAGCTGGGGGCCCCTCAGCCTCCTGGGGCAAGGCCAAGAAACCCAACATCAGAAAAGCCTTTCTCACCTCAGACTGCAGAAAACCTTACTCAGTTCTGACTTTCTAATCAGCCCCCTTTTATGAGATGAAATCTCAGAATTGAAGCTCAATGTAACAATTCTGTGGTCCCTATGACCTAGTCCCTGGAATTGCTTTACTTCTCAGAAACACCCCAGCCCCCCACTATTCTTCCTGCTTCTGATTTTATTATGTGAGCTGTTTCCAATCTTTTCTGGAAATTAGAAAGTCATAACAAGCAATCAAATTTCTTCACCAGTTTTCAGAGATGGATCATCCAATTTATAAAGTCTAGGCCATTTTTTGCAAGTCTTCTTTCAGCATCCTTTCACTACTTCTGTTCACAAAACACTGACCAAGTACAAAGATGTTACTAATTAAACTAGCAACTCTGAATTACTCAACATACTCAGCTCAGGTTCATGCCAATTAGGTGCTGGATAAATGTTTGTTGAATGAAAAATAGACACGCATGAAAGGAAAGAACTGAAGTTTACTACATGGTTTGGAAATTTCCTCTGCATTCAATTAAGTGAAATCTACTTTCCTGACTTTAAAACTGGCTTAGCTCTGCTCTGACTGAGCTCTGTCTAATCTGGAGAGATTCACTGTTAGGGAGGAGTCAATCTCTTTGTGTCTGACTCTCCCTGCATGAGACTAAGGACAGCAGGACTGGCAATATTTGGAAAGGGCCACACAGTAAATATTTTAGACATTGTAGTCTATACGGTCTCAGTTGCAAGTACCATTCATCTCCATTATTCTTGGCTTACATATTTATGAATTCACCTATTGTAACCCCAAAATCAACACTGGTGGTGCCTTTGCAGCCTTTGGGGACATGGGCTGAGCAGCCAAAAATGTGATCATCAGGTGCCCTTGTCCCCAGCTGTGGTTGTACAAGGAAAATTGCCCCTTATTTCTGATCTCATAGTGTCTACAACTGTCCTTTTCATGATGCGTCTTATTTGATGTTACTTTTTTCTTGCCATTTTAAATGGCACCCAAATATAATGTTAAGTGCTCTCTGGTGTCCCTATGCTCAAGAGGCCTGTGATGTGCCTTGCAAGTGGTAGGTTCATGCGTTAGGTAAGTTTCATCTAAATATGAAATACAGAGCAATTGGCCAAGAGTTCAATGTTAACGAATAAAGAATATATATTAAGAAAAAATTTTTTTAACAGAAACAAGATTATATATTGATCTGTTGACAAAAATGTTGAGATCAGAGTTTATAGGAACCTAATCCTGTATTTTCCTTAGGCACCGCTGTTTAGTGATGGCTGATTCAATATTCCAGGTGACTTTATAGAACCTAACTACCTGAGACAGGAAAATTTAATTGAATTCAACGCTGCAGTCATAATGTGGAAGCAGCCTTAGACATCTGTAAGCGAAGTCCATGGTTGTGTTCCATAAAATTTATGGACATGGAAATGAATTTCATATAATTTTTATATCACAAAGTATAATTTTCTCCCTTAGAATCATTTAAAAATTATAAAAAGCAGTCAACTTGCTAGCTATACAAAAATCTGTGATGGACTGGATCTGGCCCAACTTCTGCTGGGGGATCCACTGCTTTATTATCAGATAATAGTAAACATTCTGTTCTCTCAGAAGTCCTTGCTTTTCAAAGGACTTCCCTCTGGTGGGCTCTGAGAACTTGTGTGAGGCCTAGGTCTCTTGAAAAGAGAGAGAACAGATGTGTGGCATTCAGCCAGCCGGATTTGAAAGCCAGGGTATCACTTTCTAGCTTTTCGACCTGAAGCTACTTTTCTGAGCCTCTTCTAGAAGACAGAGGGAATCAAGTCAGTGTCCTAGAGCTGTCATACAGGTTGAGCGGCACATCAAGAAGGGGTTCTGCAGATGGGATTCGTGTATCACCTTATCTCTCCCACCCCTACCTTTTCAGTAGCTTGACATCTAACCTTTCCTTTGACATCATCAAAACTCTACACAGAGAGCAAGTACAATTGTCCCAAGTCCTTAGCCATGGTAAGGTACATTCCAAGAACGCTAGTGGATGCCTGAAACTGGAGTCCAAACTTTATACATACGTATTTGTTCCTACACCTACATCCCTGTGACAAAGTTTAATTTGTACATTAGGCACAGTGAGAAATTAACAAAAATTAATAATGAAATGAACAGATTTAACAATCTGCTGTAATAAAAGTTATGTGAATGTGGCCTCTCTCCCTCTCAAAGTATCATATCGTACAGAGTATTTCCAGGCAGTGGTAAACCTGGGGTAACAGAAACCCAGATGGAGGTTACAGCAGAGGTGACACATCTTTTTCCTTTCCAGCTCCTCACCGTTTTCAGGGGTCAGTGAGACCATGCAACATAACCCGCAAATGAGCAAGATGTTTCCCGAAAAACTGTAGCCCCATAACATACTGTTTAGAGTGCAAAGGCGGTGCCCCAGATTGTCCCCACCCTTGTTTAGGCTCATGTCAGTCAGATAATTTTCAGGCATCCACAAACAAAAACCTGCTGGTGAGAAAGCTCTTGAATGTCACTGCTTGCAAAATAGGAAAGAAAATAGAAAAGGCTGTTTATTTTCCTGGTGGAAAAGATAACATCACTTTGCTCTTTGCTTTTGTATAAGGTCAGATAGGAGCATTCCTTGAAAGTGGCTCTAGAAGAAAGATTTTCTCAGATTTTTTTCTTAGCATTTTGTGGTTTTCATTCGAAATGGATTGCTCTCCATGATAATGATTAATAAATAAGACCATGCTAAGGTCCTCATCTGTACAGTAGAAGTGATGATTAGGATCCCTATTATCACATCGAAGTAAACGCTGATGTTAAAAATGACATTTTAGTGGAATTCATAAGAACTGACAAAACCATCCACACTTTCTGGAAGTGAATTCATGGCCCTTTACTGAAGGGGCCCGTTCATTTTGGTGGTGTAGCAACATTCATGACAGCACAGCCTCAGATTTGAGAGCTGGAAGGTTCTTCAGAGAACCTCTCCCAGGTCCTCAGTGTAAAGGCAGCGCCGAGAGCAGGCTGTCTGGGACAGAGAGAGCAGGAGTCAGCCAGGGTGTGCGCGGGTGCGCGCCGGCCTTTCCCGGTTCCGGCGAGCGGAAGGCGGGGGAGGCGGAGGCGCCGGAGCCCGGGGGGCG
>NW_004567115.1:15985903-16010259 GCF_000260355.1 Condylura cristata
GCGTAGGGCGCGGCGAGCGCTCTGTCACGTAGCCGGCCGGCAGCCCGCTTTGTGCCGCCGCCTCCTAAGAACCGTGCCGACTCCTGAAGGTCAGCGCTTTGCTATTTCTATGACACAGAAAAGGAAAATCTTCCCTTTTTAAAATTCTAGTGCGTCTTTCTGGAAGCTGGCAGAAAATGGGAATTTAGTGCTTGTGTACATGTCATTCTTTCTGAAAACAAAGAAGTGGCACCGAGGGAAGCATAGCAGAGGAATCTGAGTTTCTTTTATTTTGCAGATAAGAAAACAGATTTGGCCCAAATCAAAAGAACTCAGATGCCCCTTGCCCAGACCCTCCTCATTGCCCTGACTCCTTCCCTCAGTTCTATTTTGTTGCCTCAGAACAGGGGGCGGAAACCCCACGTCTGCCACGCACGAGCTGAGGGTGTGCCTGGCTAGGGTGTGCCTTTGCGTGCTCTCTTGCGTAATAGGAAGTGCCTCTGGAGCTAACCATAGATGAGCCCTGAGGCTCGGAGGTCGCTGCTGCCTGCTGCCCTTTGCTAAGGTTTGAGTCCTCTCAAAAACCCCAGGTTGGTTTCTGACACTCCCCCCCCACACACACACCCCCACTCTTATCTGAAGCGGCTTCAGAAATCCAGCATATCGCCTTGTGGGGCAACCGGAGGGTCTCCCCTATGCGCCTCTGGGGTGAAAGGAAATGATTGCTTCTACTTAGGTTGATTCTTTAAGACCACAGCTTCAGCAGTGATTTTCAAAATTCCCAACATGAATACATAGCCTTCAAAAGAACAAGTCAGAAGTAATTATACAACAGCCTTTGCACCCTTTCCTGTCCACCAGCAGAGGAGAAGCCACTGGGGTTTTCAGAGGACAGTTTTGTTTGTTTTTCTTTTGGGGTGGGGGGGGGGAGCTTGTTTCACAGCCTCAAGTTCAAAACCTTTTATTACCTGGCAAGGCCTTTCTCACCTCCACCCCTACTCAGTGCCCAGACTGGTGGATATGGTGTTTCTTTGGTTTGGCTTTGTTCCCTGCACCTGGAGTCTGCTCAGAAGTCTCAGCCTCTGACACTTCTGCCTGGATATGGGTATTCCCCAGTTCTGTGCACCCATCAAATATAGCTAGCACCCATCATACCCTTGCTGGAATGGAGGTCTGCTGTACACGTTCCTCCCTTCCCTCCCATCACTAACCCCTTGAAAACAAAGACGGTATCTCATGGTTGCAATGTTCAACTGATAATTAAAAACAGCTGAGTACTAGGTTCAGGGCCAGAGCAGAGACCCAGCACTATCCTCTGCTGGTTCTCAGCCCCAGGAGCTTCCCAGGATAATCTGGAGCAGCCGCAGCACACACAGGGCAGGGAGAGACAAAGCAGGAGGTGACCCTAGCTTGCTGGGTGGCAATTTTAATGAGCAGTAGAACTTGTTTACAAGGTTATATCTTGGGTGGCTGCAAGATAAATTCTTTTCTGCAGCCCCCTCCCCCTGCTAATCATAAAAGTTTATGTAGAAACTTTAACTGCGCTAGCGTCCCATTGCTTATGCAGTTCAGATAGTCTCAGTGACACATTACACATTACAACAAGTTGTCGAGGCTGTAGCCTTGGAACAACTTCTGGAAACATGCTTTCCAAGGGGCACGCCTATGAGGCACGTTCCAAAGTAGTATGTGGGGTTGGGGGTGTGTGAGGAGACTCCACTTGCTCAGTGGTCCACAGGTGGTCCATGTGTTCTCTTGATTATCTTCCCCAACACCTCTCAGGTACTGACAACCCCGAGGAGGGGAGTCCTGGCTGACAGTAAGCAACATAAACAAGCTGTGATGCAGAGTGGTCAGTCCCAAGGAGACCAAAAAGTCAGAGAAAAAGCTGGGTGGGCA
Source organism: Condylura cristata (assembly GCF_000260355.1). Taxonomy (NCBI): domain Eukaryota; kingdom Metazoa; phylum Chordata; class Mammalia; order Eulipotyphla; family Talpidae; genus Condylura; species Condylura cristata. The sequence continues at coordinate 15,987,782 of NW_004567115.1, forward strand.
TGGGCACAAGTCCAGCTTTGCAGGGAAGGTTACACACAATAGGGGACGTCAGCATCAACCTGAAGTAGCAAAGGAGAGGTCAGTGTTGGACTTTGTGGAGCAACATTTCTGAATACAGAGAAACAAAGGGTGAAAACAGGTGAGGTGGAAGCAAGGAAGTATCCACAGTGGCCAAAGGGAAAAGCAAAGAAAGTGGGAGGAGGAAGGAGATATTAGAGCAGGAAGGCAGATCTTAGAAGCCTGGGGGTCTCTGGGACCATGACGAGGACTTTGCGTATTCCTAAGTGAGTCAGCGAGATGTTTTGAAGCAGCTTCCGCAGAGGACACAAGTGAGCCCACACAGGCAGTTCTCATGGCTGTTGTTCAGGCCTGCCTTGATTTCTTTGATGCCACTGGCTAATCCTTCTCAGAAATGCTTCCTTTATCTTCCAGAAAGCCACTTTCCTTCTACATCAGGAGCCACTCAGTCCTGGGTATTTGTAGTTTTCTTCCTCTGCTCGCTCTATGAGGATTTTTGTCAGCCAAGGCCTTTCTCCCAGCCAGCTCCTAACACAGCCTCTCTGTGCAAACACATCCACATGGTCACCTGGTACAGTCACACGTCACTGAGAAGTACGTTGTTAGGCCAATTTGTCGTTGTGCAAACGTCATAGACTGTAATCACACAAATCTGGGTGGCAAAGCCTAGCCCATAGCCAGGCTGTGTGGTGTAGCCTGATGTCGTATGTGTGGCTTGTGTTGACCCAACTGTTGAGGGATGTGTAACTGTCCACGAAGGAGGCTAGCTGAGTTGGTACTAAAGAAGGTGAAGAGGCCAGTGAATGCCTTGGTGCTCAGCTTTCCTCTCAGTCTCCACCTCTTGCCGTCCCCCCGCATTTAAGCTCCTCTGGGCTTGCTCCAACATCTCCTATTTTTAGAAATTTTCAGTTATGCCTTCGCATATGCTGAAGATGTAATGTATTAAATTAGCTATTCCTGAGAAACAAGTCACCCCACCACTTTTCAGCGGCTTACCAAAATGGTAATGACAGATTTCTTGATGCTGACTTGGATTTCCTCACAAAACCACAGTTAAGTTGTTGCAGTCATCCACAGGACCTGTAGGATCGCTTTTACGGTGGCTTATTCCCACGGCTGGTAAGTTAGCATTGGTTTATGTAGCCCATCTGCACATGCACACCTCCCAAAAGCTATTTGAGTATCCTCATGGTGGGCAACTGAACAAGCAATCTACCAGGACAAGAAGAAGGCTGTGCAGCTTTTGGTGATAGAGTCTTAGTGTTCACATCCATTATTTCCATCGTGCTCTAGTGGCCACTCAGAGCAGCTCTGATCAAATGTGGGAGGAGGCTGAGGAAGGACTTGCATACCAAGAGGCGAGGACCCTGGGCGGTCCCTCTAGGCAGTGGGCTTCCTCACATGCCAGCCTTGCTTGATTAGTGGACACCCTCTCTGCTCTAGTGGACCTTGGCAGATCTCCACTCCCTCATACATGAACTACACTGAAATTGTTGGTTTGTCTTTTTCCTTTAAGGTTGCAGAGGATGTCTGCTTAAATGATTTGAGATCACCGTTTCTAGAACAAAGGCACAAAACAGTCTTAGTAAAATTTATATAAGGAATAAAGGAATGGGTAAATAACTTTTTCTTTCCCCAACCAGAAGTATCTTATATAGCATTGACTTTATATTAAGCCTCCTTTGGTTCTTGGCTAATCTGTTTCACATCTCAGCTTTCAAATTGCACTTCCCACCCTATCTCATACCTGACCCCACAATTCCAGTCCAGGGCTTTATTGTTAGGAAACAATTGCATGTTTGGCAAAGATATAGGTACAGTGATGTTCATGACAGTTTGTGATGTTTAATTTTGTCGAAAACTCATATTTTAAAACTAGCAACTAGGTAATACAATAATAACATAGATTATCATGTAGCCACTAAAATAGTAATTGATATAAAAAGATATTCACTTGATATTAGTAAATGAAGTAAAAAAAAGTTATAAAATATTGATGTTATTTCTAATTTTGGTAAAATATATATAACACAGTTTACCATTTTTTTTAAGCATAAGTCCTGTAGTGTTAAGGACATTTACATGGTTGTGTAGCCAATCTCCAGAACTCTTCATTTTGGAAAACAAACTGTATACCATTATGCATTCCTCCCTCTCCCTAGCTCCTGCTAACAATTTGCTGTTTCTATGAATATGCCTGCTCTAGTTATAGCATTGTAAGTAGAATCATACAATATTTACCATTTTATGACTGGCTTATTTTAATTAACATAAGCTGTTGTCAAGGTTTACCCATGTTATAGCATATGTCAGAATTTCCTTCCTTTTCAAGACTAAATGATATTCCATTTTATGGGTATATCATGTTTTGTTTATTCATTCATTCATCAATGGGCAGTTGGGTTGCATTTACCTTACAGTGGTTGTGAATAATGTCACTACGAACCTACTTTCAATTCTTTTGGACATATACCCACAGAATTGGAGGGTAGTATGGTAATTATGTTTTTTTTTTACTTTTTTGTTAAAGATTGTATTTATTTATGCATACACAACTTAGGTACAGGCCAGAGGTGCAGGGGCAGTGAGAGGATTCACCAGAGACAGAATGGGGAGCAGAACAGGCAGATCAATGAAGTACACCGCTGAGGGGAGCAGTGGGCAGGTCAGGAGAGGTCTGCCATGCCATGTGGATCACCTCTGGGGTAGGCAGGGATTGAACTCATGCTGAAGTGGCTTTAACTTCTTAGTGGTGTGCTCTAACCTGCTGTGCCACCAGGGAGGGCCAATTATGGATTATTTTTTGAGGAATTGTCATACTGTTTTCCACAGGGGTGATACCATTTTAAGTTCCTAGCCACAATGCACAATGAATTATTGAGTCAGACATGAAATTGGGTGGGAATTGCAGCTTGAATTCCAATTTCTCTACATACCCAACACTTGTTTTCTGTTTTATTTTTGTAGATGTTATTGATGCTAACTATCCTAATGCATATGAAGTGGAATACCACTAGTTTTGATTTGTATTTCCCTGCTCACAAATGATGTTGAGTAACTTTTCAAGGGTTTATTGGCTATTCATATATCTTCTTTGATAAATAATAAATATTAATAGTATTATAAATACTATGTTCTGGATACTAAACCCTTATCAGACATATATTTTGAAAATATTTTATCCCATTCTGTGGTTGCCTTTTCACTCTGTTGATCATGTGTAAAATATTTTTTTTTAAAGATTTATTTATTCATATAGAGCTGGAGTACAGGCCAGAGATGCGGAGGGTGAGAGGATTCACCAGAGACAGAGTGGGGTGCAGAACAGGCAGATCGAAGAAGTACACTGCTGAGGGGAGCAGCGGGCGGGTCAGGAGAGGTCTGCCTCGCCATGTGGATCTCCTCCGGAGCAGGCGGGAATCGAACTCATGCGGAAGTGGCTTAAGCTTCTTAGTGCTGTGCTTTAACCCGCTGCGCCACCAGGGAGGGCCTGTGTAAAATATTTTTAAAGACAGAAATGTTTATACGTGCATACAGGCACTCAGGATTATGGAATTGAGTGATTTAAATTTTCTTGTTTGTTAAAATTTTTCTGGCATATGTAAACATGTTCTTTTCATGGAAAGAATTTAAATAAGTAGCATTTTTATTGTAATAAAAGATAGCACACAGGTTTTCCCTCTGAAAGTGTGACCAAGAAGATCTGAAATCAAGAGAGCATTCAGATTTCTGCATCCTCCCCAGGGGCTACTGAATCAAAGAACATCAAATTCTTTCAGTTTTCTGAGTTTCATTTCCTCTTAAAAATTCAAAACTTCCAGTACTGGCATATATTATTCTGGAACATTTACATAGCATATATAGAACTGATTGTCCAAGGAACTGTTTTCCAACATCCTCTCTGCTCTCAAAGGCACTTGTTCCTATTTCTGTCAGAGAATATTATGGTATCTGCTTCCCTACCTAGACTGGGATGTTCTCAGATTTGAGGGCTTATTCATCTTTCAGCAACCACAAGCATAGTGCTTTGCATGCTAGTTGATGTTGCCACGTTTCTGTTACTAGTCTCAGGAGCATTTGACTCAGGAGAATCAACTGGTCACTTGAAACATCTACTTTTGCTTTGGGGACAGCATTCTATCTTGCTTTCCCTTTTAGGTCTCTTGTGACTCCTTTCAGTCTCCTTGGAAAAGTCCTGTTCTTTCTCACATAAACTCCAATACTGGAATTACTTATTGCTCAGGTCCTTCTCTTAGTTTTCTTCCCTTTTGTGACTTCATCTATTTCTAAAACTTTAAGTTGCAACCATCTGCCAGCTATTTCCAACTATCCCATACACCTCTCAAGAACTTCAGACTTGTATATCTGATTACCTTCTGTCCTAGATCCATTCTCTACCCTGATACTTTGACATTTGTGAACTATGTCTCTAGGCTCTCTAGCTTCCAGCTGAATTTGGCCAATTAGAAATTTCCAGAAGAAGATTGAAAGGCAGGAAGAGAGTATTTTACTTGAGAGGAATATCCCTTCGGTAGAAAAAAAGATGACTATAAGCCATAAAAGAAAATGAGTCTAACTCTTAAAGTCACCCAACAGAGACCACTTTTTCCCTGGGGTTGTTCCAATATGCAGAATTAATCCTTGAGGTTCCAGATTTACATCCATGCTAACCTCTCTAAGAAATAGTATGCTTGAAAGACTTGTAGAAAATGAGCCACTGATTGGCTTTATTTACTTTTTTATATTGGTAGAAATAAATTAAAGTCTTAGTGGCCACAAGTCCAAGGATTTGGCCTTGACTCTACATTTGTTTCAAATAAACTCCACATATAAGAGCAACATTAAAAAGATATAATCTAGGTGCTTAAAATACCAGATTTGTGATTTAATCATTTGGCCCAGTAGGTAAGCTACAAGCCCCAGAAAACAAAACAAACACAACCCAAATGAAAGAAAAGATTTCTAAAACAAATTGCCTCCCTTGTGTTTGAAAGTCCTTCTATACATGGAATGAAATAGAATGCAAGAGCAGATCTCTGTGTTACCAGAACTACAATATCTGCTTTTCTTTCTTCCTGTGGAACATTGCCATCATATGTAACATATGGATTCAGAGCTGAGGAATTGCCATGGTGTTTAAGGCCTCCTATGTGTTGGTGTTAATTGCTTGAATTTTATTTGCTTTGGAGTGAATAGTTTTGACTGCTACTCTGGTTAGGGATTCAAGAAAATCTATAGAGATGGAAAAAGGACAAAAACCAGTCCATTCCATCAACATTTATTATGTATAGGGTCTGGATATTTAATGATAAATAAGATGGGTTCTCTCCCTCCAGGACATCATCACCTACATGTGAAACTGCATTGAAAGCATGAAGCAAAACACAATTGCCACTACTCTATAATGCTATAGATACAGTGAAGGAAAACTAATAGCCATATGCAAAAAAAAAAAAAAAAAAAGTTGTACGGGGTTGACGTATATCCCCTCAAATCCATATATTTTTAAGTGTTAGCCCCAGTACCTCAGATTGTGACTGTATTTAGATGTGGGATCTTACAGAAGTAATCAAGTTAAAATGAAGTCATTAGGGTAGATTCCTAATCCAGTTAGAGTGGTGTCTTCATAAGAGGATATTTAGAGATGTCACCTTTGTGATGTAAACAGGAAGAAGGCCATTTGCAGGCCAAAGAGAGGGATCTGGAATAGGTGTTTCCCTCATATCCCTCAAAAGGAACCAGCCCTGCTAGCTTCTTGCTTTTAGTCTTTTAGCCTCTAGAACTATAAATCAATATATTTCTGTTCCTTAATCTACCCATGTCTTAGTAACTTTGTTAAACTACCAAAAAAACTAATATAACAAACAAGGGTAAAAATAATTCACTAGCAAGCTTGGGCACCAATTTGAGGAAAAATGTCTGAGTGTGACTTGACTCTCATGCCTCCTCAGTGACCCTCTTCTGCTAATCTCTCAGAAACACAGGACATTGTTTCCTTCCTGGGCTAGTTTCAAAGAACTGCAAAAAAGAAAGAGGGTGAAACTACAGCCTATTTTTCTGAATACCTCTCTGGAACTTCCAACAATTTCAGAAGTGTTTCTTTCACTTCTGGGTTCTAAATTCCTAAGTAGTTAGAGCAAGAACCCTTCTTCTGTGGAGAACTGGTGACTTGAACACCCTGAGGAATTGTATTGTTCCTCTGTGCAATTAAGCTAGAGGTAGTCAGAACAGCAGATGGCTAGCCTCTTTGCCTGAAAAACTTTATACAATATTCTATTTTCTATTGCTGCCAGTATTGATGGTCTCTGTGGGCATAGTGATGTTATCATCTCATTTAAAACTATACAGCTTCTCTGAGAAGACCAGAGGTCAAGGTCTCTATATTTTCAACTTAATGTTTTTGCCATTGGACTACCAGAAGTGGAGGAATGAAGCCTAATTCCTACATTGTTCGGCTGAAGAAACCAGAAGTCAGGAATGTATTTTGTCTGGAGATATGTTTCAAATCATCAGTCTGTTGAGTACTGACTGTACGTGGTAGTACATTTTTAAAAAAAATTTTATTTATTTATGCATACAGAACTGGGGTATAGGCCAGAGTTGCAGGGGTGGTAAGAGGATTTACCAAAAACAGAGTGGGGAGCAGAACAGGTAGACTGACGAAGTATACTGCTGAAGGGAGATGCGAGTGGGTCAGGAGAGGTCTGCAGCACCATGTGGTCACCTCGGGGGCCGGGGCGGATGGAACTCATGCTGAAGTGGTTTAGCTTCCTAGTGTTGTGCTTTAACCTGCTGCGCCACTAGGGAGGGCCCGTGGTAGTGAATTTTCTGTGTCAACTTGGATAATCTATGGTACCAGTGATTTGCTCAAACATCAATCTAGGTGTTGCTGTGAAAGTATTTTTTAGATAATAGAAAACTTTGAATTAAGGAGATTACACTCTATGATGTGGATGTTTCTCACCCACTACATTGAAAGCCTTAGAGAAATGCCCCTGAAGAGGAAAGGATGGTCCCTCCTGACTATCTCTGACTCAAATTGCATCAACTTCTTTTTAATTTTTTTTGATTTATTTACTTATTCATATAGAACTGAGGTACAAGCCAGAAGAGGTGCAGGGGTGGTGAGAGGCTTCACCAGAGACAGAGTGGGGAACAGAATAGGAAGATTGAAGAAGTACACTGCTGAGGGGAGCAGTGGGTGGATCAGAAGAGGTCTGCATGCCACTTCAGCATGAGTTCCATCCACCCGCGAGGTGACCACATGGCGCGGCAGACCTCTCCTGACCCACCAGCTTCTCCCTTCAGTGGTATACTTCGTCAGTCTGCCTGTTCTGCTCCCCACTCTGTCTCTGGTAAATCCTCTTACCACCCCTGCAACTCTGGCCTATACCCCAGTTCTATATGCATAAGTAAATAAATCTTTTTTAAAAAATTCACTACCACCTACAGTCAGGTGGATCACCTCCAGGGCGGAGATCGAACTCACACTGAAGTGGCTGCAGTGAACTTTCAGTGGTACGTCCTAACCTGTTGTGCCACCAGGGAGGGCCTGCAACATCAACTTCTGTTGGAATGTCCAGCCAGCTGGTCTGCCCCATAGATTTTGAACTTGGCTACTTCACACAGTTAAGTGTGCCTGTTCCTCAAAATCAATCTCCTCCTTCCCTTCTTCTTCTCTTCCCTGCCCTTCCCTCTCCCTCTCCCTTTTCCTCAACATATTTCACTGGCTCTGTTTCTCTGAAGAACCCTGACTGATACACCGTGGAGAAGACATGGTGGGCAGGTTGGGTAGATGACTCACAAACATGCAGTTCCAAACATTGTTAGGAAAGAGCTTTCCTCATACGTTTAGTTTTAAGAGTGGCCATTTTAAACACCAGAAGCAATGTGAAAGTTAAAAATCTCTCAGCATGGTCTTGAATTTACTGTTCTTTCCTCTGTGCCATGTTGTTTTCCTCATGTCAGAAACGTCTTCACCAAACTGAGACCATTTATTGCTGAAGCCACCCATCTGCTGTCCTCACCGTGTGAATGTCATGTGTTTGTCAAGTCCACTTGATTCCTCCCACACACTCAAACTCTATATTCTGGGAATTCAGCTGAGGAAAGTTTCCTGTTCCTTAACAGCAACTCTTGGCTTTAAGTAAACAATGTAAATGCAAACTGGGTGTTCTCAGGGAAGCATCTGAATACTTCATTCTTTGGCTGTGTAGAGCCAAAGAAAAATAACCAAAATGTGAAATCTCAGCTTTTCCCTATCTAACATTATCAGAGCTTACTATCTTCCACAGTGGCCCTGGAGGTTAGCTTATAAAACAGGATAAATTTTCATCTAAAAGTAAATGAACTGGTATTACCTAATGGGAATTATGCTCTGGTTGGACTGCCAGCTCCTTTTATGTCTCTTCTCTATGAGTTTAATTATACTGAAAAAATGAAATGGAAAAGTTGAAGGGGAATATTTGAACAGTTAAGAATTGGGCCACAAACACAACTTTCTTTGTGTTTACTTAATCCTGTTTTTAAGCAACAATGTGTTTTTGATCAGATCTTTCTGATTGCAGTCTTCTCTCCTTCCTGCTTCCCACTGGCTACTGGTTCAGCCAGGGGTGATGGAGTCAGTAGTGTAACAGGACTTTCTAAGGGAGAAAGGAGACACTCAAAATAACAGATTGTGCAAACTCATTAAGAAAGATGGAATCCCCTATATCAAGAAGCTAACAGGCAAATGAGATGTGGGCAGAATTTAAAGAGATGGAGCTGAGGACTCAAGCTGGGAGAGGAAAGGAATCATTTGGGATTGAAAAGAGAAAGTGCCTAGGCAAAACAGCCTGGCTTTCTTAACTTCATTTCTTAGTGTGTAAATTCTCTGTAAAGTATAGCGAATGTGCAGAAGAAAGCCAATCATCTCTTCCCCAGCTTTCCTAACTTTTATATAGGGCGTGGGTGACAGTCCCCCACCCCCCACCCCTTGCACCCACCTACACATGATCGTGGTCAGAAGGCAGTGTGCTGATTACTCTTTCATGACTCAAGAGTGCCTGCCGGTGGGGTCCAACTGAGTTAGGCAGCTGTGAAAATCTCGGGACTCCCTTGTAATTCTGACTTGCCTTTTCCTTACTAAAATGTGGTGTTCCCCTGCAGTGCTCCCCAGGGTTCCACATGAAGCCTTGCTATGATCCCTGTGACTTAAATGTGAACAATGTCCCAGTGACAGAAATGCAGGACCAACTTGTTAATGTTTTTATGGGGCCTATTTTCAGGAGACAAAATGTAGTCACGACACATGTCACAGTTCAAAGAGGAAGGCGGAGCAACTACGATGCCATGACCAAGTGGCCATCAGGACCAGAGGCCGCTGGATCAGGGGCACAGGATAAAGGCTTTCATCTGTCTGATTCTTAAGATGCTTGTGTTAAGATCCCGGAGAGTTGCTGAAAGTAACATATAAATTTGGCTTTAAACATTTTAGAGCCAATCCAAAAGGGGCCCTCAAAGAAGTCATGGTTGGGGAAGGGCTGTTACAGTAGAAATACTGTTGCTTTTGGAATAGAGCTCAGAGTAAAACCCTCCCTCCCACTCCTCTATCAATATCACCCCTACCCAACTGCCTCTGGGAACATCACAATGGAGACTGTGTGCTAGAGTGAGTCACATTTTCTAACATGCTCACAGTAAAAATCATTAATCTCCAAAGCTGGGACTACAGGGTAGAATGACAAACGATAGTCCTTGTCCTCCAGAATTGTATTGATTTAATAAGAAGGTGGAATGTTTTATGATTTAATGGATAGAGGAGAATGAATCAATGGGATGGCCTTGGATGGGCATTTCCAGAACAGGGTTATTATTCACACTAAAAGTGGCATGTGACATCTATGTGAAGGGCAGCGTTCTGCTTGGATAAGAAGTGACTAAGAGAGAAATGACCCATGAGGAAAGAGATCAAATAGGCCTTTGTTGGAGTTACGGTAACTCACATTTATGGGAAAAGTGTGAAACTCATGAAACAAAATCATGGTTCTTCAGTGAGACATGGAGGAGAGAGCATTAACTTGACAGAAGACCAGGAAAAAGTAAAAGGCTCAAGGTGAGAACAGATCACTTCCCATCTCTCAGAATAGCAGCTTCATCAGAAGACAACACCAGAAGCTTGCCTGAGAGGGGCAATCCCCCTGCAGGGGATACATTTCTTCAAAATGAGTAACAGCAACATTTGGGATGGTAAAATGGGAGCGGAAACCAAGAGACGAATAAATTCAGAAACTTTCTCAAATGAATGGTTTAATATTTCTTCCACAGCAAAAGGCTTTCCCCAATGGACCGGTAAGGTATTCCAAGCTATTCCTTCCAGTTAAGTGTAAATTTTTTTTTTCCATTTTGAATTGTTTTTCGCCTACATACCTAGTTTAGGTGAATTCTGGTATAAATAAAAACCTTAGTGTGTTCCTAACAGGAATGACAGCCAACTTATGAATGTCAGAATAAGTTGGGTATTATCATAGGATAATGGTCACCATCATTTCTAATAAGGGAGATGCAGGTGAAAAGCACAATGAGATGCCATCACACACCTGAGAAAGTGGCACATACTAAAAAGACTCCAACCAGTGCTGGAGAAAATGCAGAGGAAAAGAACCCGTGACATCAAATTGGGCAGCATTTAGGAAGGCCATTTGGATTCACCTTAAATAACAAAAAAATGTCAGTGCCTATGACCCAGCAGTCCTACTCTTGGGCATCTTGCCTAAAGAATGTGAAACCATAAACTTAAAGAACTATACATTCTATAACGTTTACTGCAGCTCTATGGACAATAGCTGGGATGTGCAAATGACCTAAATACCGGTGGATGGAAGATTGGATCAATATTCCCATGCTGTGGAATATTATTCAGACATAAGGAAAGACAAAATGTTGCAATTTGCAGCAAATTGAAAGGAGTTTGAAGAAATCATATGTAGTTCTGCAAATCAGAATGACAAAAACAAATAATGGAATTTTCATAGGAAACAATTTGACAAAGTAAAATTAGTGTAAACGCTAACAGACCTGGGCCTTCCCTGATGGCACAATGGGTTTAAGTGCAGCACTAGGGATGCTCGGCACAGCCGCTTCTACATGAGTTCAATTCCCATCCAGGGAGCTGACCCACATGGTGTGGCAGACCTCTCCTGACCTGCCTGCAGCTCCCCGCAGCAGTGTATTTCAGTACATCTGCCTGTTCTGCTCCCCTCTCTGTCTCTGGTGAAGCCTCTCGCTGCCTCTGTACCTCTGGTCTGAACCCAGTTCTGTTGCATAAATAAATAAATCTTCGAAATGAAAAAAACTTAACAGACCTTAGTAAATAAAGTGAGGATCCTGAGGTTAAGAGGCATCTCAGAGAGGAAAAGTCTGAAAGATAAAAGGCTTGGTGGTGGGGATGAAAACTGTTTTTCCTAAGTGGATTTACTTTCTCTTGATCTAGTTATTGATTGTTCATTAAAAAAAAAAAAAAAGTTGGATATCGCAATCCAGGTAATAGAAACTTACTGCAAATAACCCAACCTTGCCTTCTTCTGCCACCAGCCTGTAGGTGGCACGAGTAGCTGCCAGTGCCATCTCTGCTCCCATGTTGGCACTGGTGGAATGGCAGAGCAGAATGGCTTCTCTCCTACTTCCAGCTGCTCTTTGCAAATCACACCAGTGCCTCCCGATGTTCCCAGAGACCCGAGTGAGGAGCATCCTCCCCATTTCCCTACCAAATACCAAGAGAAATGCCTTCTTCCCTCTTCCTCTACCTGGCTTTGCAGTGGGGTTCCCTGTCTACTGGAAACGCCACCTTACCCGTTTCTACCCACCTGTTACCACTGTTGACACTGCTGCACAGAATTGCCACCTCTCATTTTGGGATCATCTCACTGTTTGCACACACTGTCATCTCAGTCACACCACAGTACATGTTCTTATGGTTAAGAACTTAGCCATAGTTCTTAAAATTGAGGACTTAATAGTCTTTGAAATTTTCTTGTATGTTAATTTATTTATAAGTTTAATGTCTACTCTTCTTTCTCTAGAATATAAGGGTCAAAAGAGCAAGAACATGTCTTGTTGACTGCCGTATTCTCAATGTTTAGAATACAGTGCATTAATGGATGTCCTGTGTCTGTTTGTTGTTGAAAATAGAGCATATACGCTATTGTAAATCAGAGAACTTGGAGAAACTAGACATTTTACAGAGTGATGTTATAGGGGATCTTATTGTTGATAAAGGTTACTAAGGACTGAAGAGTTAAGCCATGGTACCAAATTGTTTAAGAAAGGCCTTGAGAAATTAGCACAAAAATATTAATTTTATTAAATTTTGGCCTGTGAGTACATCTTTTTAATATACTGTGTGATGAAATGGTAAATAGAAGTATTCCCTGATTTTTGAAAGTCACATTTGCTTTTATGAAAAACCTGCATCAGCATCTTTTTTCACTAACTGAAAAAGAATCCAAAGAGTAATCCTGTTTTTACAACAAAGGGTCCAGAATGAAACTGGCATCAGCATTTGTTTTGTGGCAGCCAACTAGATATAATGGGAACTACACTTGGCATCCCAGCCTCAAGCCTTCCAAGCCTTCAAATATGTGAGCATTTAGGCTTTCTCTTGATTGATTTTGTGCATCTGTTAGTAAGATGCATCCTCAGATAACAGAAAAGTATGCCTATAATTTAGAAACGGCATGAAGGGTTAGGGCAGGTTTGCACAATGTTTTTAGTGTCCACAAAGAATTATGTGATAGAAAAAGGCATGAGACTAAGTAGTTATTTCAAACCTTCTAGGTTAGCCTCGTCAGTCTTAGCAGATGATGAGTTTTGACTGTGGGCATCCAGGGAGACAGGCAGAAAAAGATGTTGGTGAGCTGCCTGTCCTGTTGGATTCAGGTGATGGTGAGATATTCACAGATGACCCTCTTCTTCTTCCTCCCACACTCCAGTGTCCTGTGCCTCTCACCACCCAGCCTCTGATGACTCAGCTTAAGGCACCATCACCATCGCCTTTCAGTCTTCCAGTGCCTCATTCCTGTCCTGGTTCTGGTAAGTGAAAATACACTGACCATCCATGGTTTCTATTTTGCACAAGTGTATGTATCATCACTTTACTGATATATATGTTATATATCACTTAAAATTAGTGTTATTTTAAGTTTTTTTTTTTAAGATTTATTTATTCATACAGAACTGGGGTACAGGTCAGAGATGCCGAGGGTGAGAGAATTCACTAGGGACAGAGTGGGGAGCAGAACAGGCAGATCGACGAAGGACACTGCTGATGGGAGCAGCGGGCGGGTCAGGAGAGGTCTGCCACGCCATGTGGTCACCTCCGGGGTAGGCGGGAATCGAACTCATGTGGAAGTGGCTTAAGCTTCTTAGTGCATGCTTTAACCCGCTGCGCCACCAGGGAGGGCCAGTGTTATTTTAAGTTTTATGTTATTGACAGATTAGTTTTTGGGTCTGGGAATGCCCAAGCATTATTCCACAAAAATTAATAGTAAGTGCTTCTTACATGCGTCATTTCAGTGTACAAATGAGTTTATAAGAATACTTTCCCTTCAGCTAGTGGGCAACCTGGACAAAATAGGTTCTGCTAAATAGTGAAATATTTTTATTTCTTTAGGAAAAATAACTGGCGCTTGCATATTTTTATTTTCATGGAACACCATTTTTATTTGAAAGAATAAAATCAAACTATATTTAGACTTGACTATTTGACAGATATTTTCTCCAAAAGGAGTAAACTTGTCACCTCAAGTTAAATTTGAGGTATCATGTGGCAATGATAACAGTTTAAAGAAAAAATCAGAGTTATGAAAACCTGTGTCCAGCACAGTGAGTTCGAGCTTCCTTTAGAGATTATTTTGATTAGATTTATATTTTAAAATGTGATTTTTTCTTGATGTATAATAAAACATGTCAACATTTCGAAGGCCTATGTAATAATTCAATGAACTGATATTTTTTGATATTATAAATCATGTGTGGGTGAAAGGCCATACAAAGTATACAGTAGACCAGAGGATTTCATAAAAGACAATTTAAAAAGTTCATTATATAGTTGAAGATTCCATGTTGAAATTAGCTTTTAAGAAACTAGTAGATATTGAGTTTGGGTGTAATATCAAGGAGCCCTTATCTTTAAAAGTTATTAAAGTACTCCCTCATATACAGAGGCTGATTTTTCTTCATAAACTTCCACCCCAAAACAAGACTTTTACAACCCCAAAGTAAAAATGGATGTAGAAGCAGGGCAGATATGAGAATTTGGCTGGTGTTTTTTTAAAATTAAATCAGACATTAAAGAGATTTATAAAATATAAATGACATCACTGAACTTTTTTTGTTTTGGAAAATAGTTGTTACAATTTATGTTAACATGTAATGCATTATTATTACAGTTACTTTTAAAAAGTAAATATTTTTTAAAACTCTCAATATTAATGTCCAGTGTGGTAAATATCAATAACCCATATTAAGACCAATTACTTGGAACCCTCAATTTTTAACAGGGTAAGAGGTTCTGCGACTAAAATTGTTTAGGAGAACTCCTGGTCTAGATTAGATTTGAAACTCAGCAGTGTCTCCAAAGAAAATGAGGTATTTTCTTCTCACTTTTTTCTTCATACATTTAAAAATCAAACTAAAGGAAGGAAGCTCATATTTATAGTCTTTCCTTCATGTTGGGTACCTCTCGCTTTTCCTCAGAACTCTCTTGTGAGGGCATAGTTATTTATCCCACTTTGATGGAGGAAAGAAGCTCAAAGTGTTATGTATCTTGTCCCAGATCATACAGCTACTAATGGGTAGCAGAACAACAGGGCAGCCCATCAGACCAAAAAAAAAAAAATCTGATAATTACTGGAAATATTTAGGTCTGGAATACTTTCTCCTAAACTATAGGCACCTCTCAAATACAACATGACCTCTTTCATGTGTGAATTATCCCGGTGACTGGCTTGCTAAGCCAGTGCTTCCTGGGCAGGCAGGGACAATGGTCTCAGAGGACAGTCACCAAACTTCCTACAAAACTCTGTAAACCAGCTGGGCATCTCTTTAAACTTTTTGGAGTTATTCTTCTTCCTAAGGAAAAGTGTGAGTGTGTGTTTTCCTCAGGCATTCTTTTGTGAGCATGGAACTGATTATTGAATAGGGTGAGACAGCTTGAGTCGGACTTCCTGTGAGAATGTGAACAGTGCTGATTTCCAGTCTTGCCTTTGGTATGCTGTCGGTGGCGGCTGTGTCTGGTAAGGAACATTCAGATGGCTTCCTTCATTTCCCCGTATCGGTGGAAGGGAGGATGTGTGTGCACTGTGTGCAGGGAGCGGTGAGTGGAGACAGTAGGGAGGATGTTTCTCTGGATTTCTCTGGAAAGATTTACAGTAAGACATTAAGAGAGCCCCTTGTTTTAGTGAAATTCAGAGCACAAAGACAGGTCCAGTGCTTGTCACTAATCAGCTGTCTAGTTTTCCACACATTGCTTAGTTATCAGGCACACTGGTGCTTCCTGATAAGGATTCTTCCAGCTCTGAAACTTTAGCTCCAGCTTCTATGCAAAGCCTCACTCTCCAACCTGGTGGTTTTGAAACATTCGTTTTTCTACCTTCTGATTTTTCTTTCCATGTGTTCTTTGTTCCCTTGCACTTCCCTGGAATTTCCATACTTTATGACCTTTCTGTTTGTCTAGAAATGATCCTTCATCAGCTCTTACTATTCAGCTCCCATTGTCTCTAAAATGATATTATAAGAGGTTAACTGTATCTTAAGAGAGTTCAGAATGTGGTTGCTTCCTATTTTGGTGGAGGGGTGAGGGTGTAAAAATTTGGAGATTGTCAAGATTAATCCTGAGTCCAGAGATTCAGGGTGGGCAAATTCTCCAGCTTTCTGCTCTCTTTTCATTAAATTCAGTTAAATTTGAGTATGCATGATAATAACATATTTAACGCATCTGTTTTCATGGCTGAAAACGAATAATGAAATGGAACTAGGATGTTAAACCTTTCTTTATCCGTCAACTTCCACCGGTCAGGCACTCTTCAGGCTTTCCCACATCCTCCACAAGGAGGCTTGGCGCCATCTAGTGATGCATAGGACGATGCTTTGCTGTTGAATTCCTTTTTTAAAAGGAGGTACAGAAAACCTGCTGACTGAAAAATGCTGGCAAAGAGGGTTTGAAACTAAGTAATGAGAACATTTGCAGCGGTTTACTCAGCCCACAAGAGTTCAAGTGGGTTATTTGCTGTGCAAAAGGGTACAAGTTACAGATTCTAAGACCACGCAAAGTGAAGGCTTACAGGTGTGCTCACTTTAGATGTGAGTCAAATCCAGCCTTTCACTGTTCAGTGAGGTTTTGTGTTCTCAGTGTGAGATCCAAATGTTGGATCTTGGTAACTTATGCTCCTGTGGGAAACATGGACACATTGTTTAATTTTTCTCAGTATCAGTTTCTCTTTTTATAATTTGTAAAGGATAATTTCCACGAACCCTTCTGATCCTTTAAACATTTTCATTGCACCACAAACAACTACAATTCTATGATTTACTATAATGATTATACATACTTCAGATCCTGATTCTTTCTATCCTTCAAGAGTTTAATGTTAGCAGGAGAAATAGAAATAATACCATTAGCCTTCATTTAGTTGGTGCTGCTACATCTCTGTTACTGTTTTGGAAACCTCATACAATTCATTTTTTTTTTAATTTTTTAAAAAGATTTATTTATTTATTTATGCATACAGAGCTGGAGCACAGGTCAGAGATGCAGGGGCCATGAGAGGCTTCCCCAGAGACAGAGTGGGGAGCAGAACAGGCAGCTTCAACGAAGTATACTGGTGAGGGAAGCAGTGGGCAGGTCAGGAGAGGTCTGCTGTGCCATGTGGGTCACATGGGGCTGGGGATTGAACTCTCACTGAAGTGGCTACAGCTCGCTTGCAGTGCTGCGTTCTATCCCGTTGCGCCACCAGGGAGGACCCACGCAATTCACTTTGTGAAATAAAATGTTATAGTTTTACCATTGGTGTATAATACTCATAATACTCTGTTTCTTTACTCTTTAAAATCTACCGACTGACAAAATCACAACATAAATATCCCAATGCTCATTTTGTAGACAGAGAATCTAAGGCAACATGCTTACAAACTAGTAGGGAAGATAAAGGAAACAATGGAGAGAGATTTGATCATCATCATAATTCAATGCACCATTTACAGTGTAGTACAATTTGCCACGTTCCAATACCATCAAATACAGAGGATTCAAGTCACTGTAGAGATGTTTCTCATTCTTTCACATGCTTAAGTTGCTACTGTCACAAGGTAATTGTTACAGATATAGTTGAAAAATTTGGTTTTCCATACACTGCTCAGCTGCTATTTGATCAGCCGCATGAAAGGTCCCTTTCAATGGTCCCAGACCATGAGAGCCATTATGATAGTGGCTGCCTACCTGGGTGGGGTGATAAATCTGTTTATCCAGGACAGCCCTGGAGATCTATCACAGTTGGTCCACCATGCAGCCCAAGTTTCTCCTCAGACTGTTAGACTTGCTAAATTTGCACATGTAATATTTCTTTTTGGAAGGCAAATAAAAACTTTATTTTATTTCCGATTCACTGTGTTTCATCCCTTCTTTTTTCTACCCCCACCCTGCCCCTTCCAGATGCTTCAGTCAATTGCTTTCACCTTTATCAGCTTTAAGAAATTAAAGTTGAAGTTAAAATGCAGTAACTAGCACATACAGAATACATTACTCAAGTATAAGTCTAGCAAATTACATATTGGATCTATTTGAGGAAAACTGCTATACTTGTTTGAATGAAATCAATGAGTAAATTAATAGATGGTGAGATATTCCATGGTCATGAATAGGAAGATTTATTATTATCTACATGTCAGTTTTTCCTAAATTGATCTAGACCCAGAATAGCCAACACAATTTTTTTGTTTGTTTTTTAAAAATAATATCATGGTTTATTTTTACATCATTTTGTGCATTTTTCTATCTCAGTTGTAATCCCCATGGGCTTCCCATCACCAAATCACCCATGTGCCATCACCATAGTCCAGTGCACTTCATCCCCCCCACCGTTTTTGATCCCATTCCCTACTCCATCCACGTAAAATGTCTCTAGTATATAGTTGTCCATTATTATTATTATTTTCTTGCCTGGTCCTTTATACTTCTGTTATGAGTGAAACCATCCAGTATTTTTCCTTTTCTTTCTGACTTATTTCACTAAGCATGACCTTCTCCTGCTTCATCCATGTTGCTGCAAAAGGCATGTTTATTTTTTCAGTTGCTGAGTAATATTCCATTGTATATTTGTACCACATCTTTTTAATCCAGTCATCTACTTTTGGGCATTTGGGCTGTTTCCATGCCTTTCCAATTGTAAATAAAGCAGCAGTAAACATGGGGTTGCAGGTGTCCTTTTGAACTAGTGTTTTTGTGTCCTTTGGGTAGATACCTAGGAGTGGGATTGCTGGGTCATATGGAAGCTCCATACTTAGCAGTTTGAGAAACCTCCAAAGAGTTTTCCATAGTGGTTGTACTAGTTTGCATTCCCACCAGCAGTGCAGGAGAGTTCCTTTTTCTCCACATCCTCACCAACATTTGTTGTTGCTTGTTGTTTGAAGATGTGCCATTCTCACTGGGGTGAGGTGGTAGCTCACTGTGGTTTTAATTTGCATCTCCCTATTACAAGTGATGTGCACATGTAATATTTTAAAGTTGCTTGATTCTTCCACATTTCAGCATTTGAAAATTGTATGGCCTTGTGTTCCACGGTAGCTTTAGGCAGTACAGATCACGATTTCAACTTGTCACCTCTGAACAAATTTAATACTCCCCAAAGATCTACCTTCATTTTCTCCTCCACAGATTATCATCTTATTTACTTCATTCCAGTAGAATTATAATTTGTCTTCATGAAACTACTTCCACTTCTGAAATAGTATGAATTAGAAGATGCCACAGCTTGCTTTGATAGCTTCTTGTTGTCTCTGCAGCAATCTGATTTGTCAGAATTGCTACCTGGCTAACAATTTGTTAGTTATCAGTTGTTGGAGACACCAGTTCCTCCGGACTCAGCCAGTCAGTTCCGTGGAGACATTTGCTATGACTAGGTGTTTGTGGATCTCCCCTTTCAGCTGCTGACTTTATTCTCCAGTAGAGGGCGCCTTAGTTCCACCTCACGGTGCAGGCTGCCATAGGTGCTGATTAAAGGCTCCCAGCTTCCCAGGCAGACAGGGTTTTACTTTTGTTCTCCCTGGCTCTCTAATCAGATTCTACTCATTCTTATTTTAGCACTGCATGTATCTTATTTTCATTCCAACTTCTCACTGTGTCTCCTCTCACCCTGCCATAGATTCCTTCAGATATCTGACGGACCCTTCCCCACTCACACTTTCCCTGAGTTCCAGAAGGAACTTTCTGAAGCCTCTGCTCAGAAATCTTCAAAAGTCTCTGGCATTGCCAGTTAAGGTCCAGGTCACCTTGTAGGGCCTTCAAGGCCCATGAGAATCAAACTGCAATGTGCCTCTCGAGTTTTCCTTTCACTCCCTCTCACAAAAGTCTAATTCATGTGTGAATTAGGTGGAAAAAGATGATTTGCAAATGCAAATGAAAGCACAAAATCCATTTCTCTCTCTAGCACTATCTTTACAAGTAACCTGCCCTCTTCAGGCTTCTGTTTTCATAGCTATAAGTGGACCTCAGTAATACTTTCCATTGATGTTGGTGTGATGAGCAACTGAAAATGTTACAGGGCAACCCAAATTCAATGTCCTTTCCCCCTTACAAAAGCATAAATGAATGTTCATGATACAGGGCGCTGTCAGTATCATCATCCTTGCAATGTATTCTGAGTACTCTGAGCATCCCATCCTCTCTGCCATCATCCAAATTGTCTGTCCTCTTAACATCCCACGTCCCAGGGTCCTCTTGTGTCACTTCCTTTACGGTTGTCCTTTTCTCCCCTGTGGCCTCCTGGTCGCCCTGACTTCCACTGGATGCCTCTCATGCTCAAACCAGGACAATGAAACCATTTTCCTGAGCAAGCTACTCAGCCAGTGCTCCTCAGGCTGTACTAGTGGTCTCCTCAGGCTGTACTAGTGGTCTGTAGTGTCTCTGAGAGCGAAAGGACACTGGGCTTGAGTGGGGAAGTCACTCAACTCCTGTAGTCAGTCTCTCCTTTAATAAAGCAGGTAGGTGGGATTGGATTTTGGGGGTCACTTAGATTTCCTTTGGTGAGAAACTTGTAACTGCCTCTGATAAGAACGTTCACATTCAGCCCATGTCTGCAACATGCACAGGGGTCCCCCACACAAAGAGGAACAGGACTCTTGCCCAGGTTCCCAGACATGGGGCTAGTGCTCAGGTACCTTGAGACCTGCTGCTCAGCCCAGCCCACTTCCTTCTAAGCCCAGGGCACTATCAGGGGTCACCACCCTAGTAGGCTGCATGCTGACGTTCCAGGCTTCCTCTCAATAGGACCTCTCCATTGATAAGCTTTTGGGGGGGCTTGTCTCAAAAATGTGGGTAGGGTTTATTTCTAGATCTTTTCTCCTCTGGAGAATACTATTCTGAATGTAGAATACTATTCTGAATGTGAGACTCTCTCTCTCACACTACACACACACACACATTTTCAAGAAAGGCATATTCGGAAGAGGGATTTCCCTCTGTATTCCAAACTCTTGTTTGATTCATTTTATACTTATCCAGATGCTGCAGCCCCTTTCCCTTCAAGAGAAGGAAAAGTTAGTAAATGATGACTAACTACTGATCACTGTTAATTTTCATTTTTATTCCTGATCTGTTAGCTACAAGGACGTTATCATTACTTTTCATCCGTACTCAAAAATAAAATCTCTCCAACTAGTGAACATTTATTTTTTCTACCTGGGAGTCTTAGAGAAGGATGAGGGAGGGGACTTGGACTTTTGGGCACTGTGAGGAGAGTTTACCTTGGGGGGAATGCAAGAGGCAGGATTATCAGTGCACTGGAGGCATCCACAGCCAACTGATCCCAGGAGTGGAATTCTATCAGCCAGAGCTGGACTCTTCCTGACCAGGAAGTAGAAGGCAGGCTGTGAGTTGGTGGGTAGGAGAACCCATTTACAGCAGACTACCTTTATAGTAACAAATGTGAGTTCATTCCAGAGATCAAGAGAGGGAAGACACAGAGGAGAAAGCTACTAAATAGGAAAGTGACTGGGGCTGGACAGGCTTTAGGCATATGTCTCTCTTGTTCATTGGAAAGAATGATAAAAAAACAAAAACAACAACAACAAAACTGTTATTTCGAGATTAAAAACTGTTTTGAAGCCAGGCAGGTTTTAATTGCCAAAGGTGAATATGGTGAATAGTGCTGTAAAATATTCTAAATGCACAAGGCTGTAAGGTGGTGAAAACATCGAACCTACATAGACACAGAGTGACCTGAGCTGGAGCTGTATTGGTACACAGATCGACTGTGTGAGCCTGAGGGAAGAGACAAAGCAGTGGGGTGGGGAAATGTAGGTGTTGCACTTGGTTTGGGCGAGCCCCTCCTTGCAACCCTCCTGGTGGCATCTGAGGTCTCTGGCAGCTCAAGTGTCCAGCAATTTCCACTGCTTACAGCTGCTCAAGGGTGCACTTTTGTGCCCTGTCCCTGAAGACTGGGTGGAGAGGGAGGCGCACAGTAAAAAGCAGGTATTGGATGTGATGGTTTCCTTCATTTCCAACCACCGAGGAAACTGTTCAAATTGCTTTAAAAAAATCTGTTTACTTATAGCTTTTAAGCTGAGTGTGTATTTAGATATTTCAAAAATAGAAGATGAGCACAAAGATGGAAGAATTGATGCTTTCTATAGACAACAACTGGTGATGTTTAAAAATGGAGAGATTTTTGCCAAAGCTCAAGACTGAGGTTTCATTGATTTTTGCCAGATGATTGGCACAGTGTGTGTTTTACTCATTATCACTGCTTTCTCTTGTCTCGCAAGCATAAGTGAGGGGCAAACTGACCCTCTGGGAGCATTGCTTCCAGTCATGCCCACCCCCTCACCCAGCTCTGACAGGAAGCTGACAGCCTGCACACAGAGAAGGCCAAGGAACATAAAAAAGTTACGTCCTTTCAATATCAGTAGCATGTATTTAATACACACCTACTTTGGAATACACCGTCTTAGATATCTTTATTTATTTATCTTGTTAGGATATCTTCTTTTAGGCAATGATATTATTTTATTAACCCACTAAAGGTAATCTTTATTAGATGGCTGGTTTTATTTTCTTTACACAAATGCAACAGAATTAAAATACAAACTCCCAGTTCAGTGAAGCATCAGGAAAGCTTCTGTCTGAATGGATTGAGGATAAGGACAGTGTCTGTCCTGTCATGCTTGGAGAGATGAGGAAAGGCAAAATTTTGTTCATCAAGTAGCATTTT